>NW_004797313.1:943537-961037 GCF_000002075.1 Aplysia californica | reverse complement strand
TCTAAACTCCACTCACGCGCACCTGTACTGGTGACATGTATGTCTCTTGCAGACAAACTATGTCATACTGTGTATATTTACGGAAGATAGATTTTAATTTTAGTTGTTTTTTTATGTTGAGGCCCTGTTAATTAAGTTGCCAATTAGAACAGACATCCAAACCAGTTAGTCGCAAAAACAAATCTCAAAGCCATTTTCAAGTTCAAGTCGTTACTCGTAGCAACCGAGGCGTGTACACACCGCTCACGCACTAACCTCTTCGTGAACTTCGTGCACACAACTTGGCGTTTCCGAAAAGGCTCTTCAAAATCAAAAAAATCTACCGTGTCCTCCCACAGAACAAATAGTTCAAATGATCTTGATAAACTGTTTGAAGACAAGAAGAACTGTAAGGAGATGTGTGTTATAAAAAGGGTAATAATGTGATACCCAGACAGTAGATAGTCTTACTTATAGGGGATGCCCACATACGCGATCGGGTCGGGTCGGGTCGGGTCGGGTCGGGTCGGGCCGGGCCGGGCCGGGGTTTCAGTACGCACTAGAGCCCAGCCGCGATTGTACCCGACGACCTGTAAGTTAAAGTAGAGAAACCTTTAACCTACATGCGACTACACAGAGGGCGTAAACCGGGCTACGATTGGCTCGACCTTTGACCCATGAATACATAAAATATGCCTACCGTACTCTTGGACTTCCCGCAAACCCTCTGTGTGTGTGTGTGTGTGTGTGCGCGTGTGTGTGTGCGTGTGTGTGTGTGTGCGTGTGTGTGTGTGCGTGTGTGTGTGTGTGTACGTGAGTGCTTGTTTGCTTGCTTGCTAACTTGCTTTAGTGTCTTTCTCCTTTCTTGTCTATTTCTCACTTCCCATATCAGAGACCTACATCTAGATCTAGCATTTTAAACATTGCTAGATCTAGGTCTCTGCGTATGTCTCTCAACTTATCTCTGTCCCTCCCTGTCACTCTCACCACCCTCCCTCTGTAGTGCTCCTCCTCCTTCTTATTCGTCTCCTTCTTCCTCTAGGCCCATGAGCGCTCCACACCCGCTGTGCGAAGTGAGAAGACGGTCAAAGGCGTGAGACCAAAACCGGGAATGGCCAGAGTACCTACTTAATGCATTCATGGGTCAAAATGGACTCGTGACTCAGCCTTGTTGTGATTGTCTGCAGACCACCCGATCGCGCGATTCGCAGGCCAGAAAACAAACGCGTTTGTTTTTGTAGGACACCGATCGTGTCGATCGGTTTGTGCCACGATGGCCGCTTTTGCGCCTCAATTTGGCTAGCCCTGATTACCCGATGAGCCCGACCTGACCCGACGCGACCCGATCGCGTATGTGGGCACCCCCTATTAAACAAGACCTTGCTGATCAACAATCAAAACCATTTTCGCAAAGTGTTAATAAAACGATGCGTGTTCATGACTCACTCAGTACGCTAAGGCTACACTATATCAATTTTACTTTTATTTTAAAGATTTGCTAAATCCCAGAAATAGTGAATCAGCAGAGGGTCTATTGCAGATATAAGAAGACGATGAAGTAGTTTTAGCAGGTGATGTTTTATATGCGGATGTGTTACGACTGGTCATGAATTTTATTCAAATTTCTGTCCTTCCTTAATGATATTTAATATAATTTATGTGTTTTTTTATATCGTTTTTGATACAGGAAAATTCATTGTGATCCAAAAATAAACAACTGTACAACTTGTTGTGTAAATATCTTCCCCCATACTGAAGTTTTGCTTTTCAGATTTGAACATGATATTTGGAAGCCAAAAGTAATTTGTCTGAAATTCCTTTTAGATAAATAAGTCAATTGAATGGTTTTACTCTATACGGCGCTTTTAAAAAACAACCCGTTTTCAACCTTGTCCTCATTTTCGTAGCATGACGCACCAGTTTGCTTTAGGCCTCCCACTAAAAGTTGCAACAATCGTGCCATATTGCTAGCGAAAGCAGTCTAACAAGTCAACAGTAGTCTACAGATATATTCTTTTTCCCAAATTTCGTTTTCCTGCTGAGATCATGGTTACGTTTAGTAAAGAGCAGGGAGTTTTTTAAATTGAACATTATACCTCCACAAACTCACCATCCCTGACATTTCGTAAGTTCTGCGCACGGTATGGAAAGAATGCTTAGGTGCCCTCAAGACCTTTGGTGTCATGAGTAGAGAAGTTCCGTCAGTTTGGATCTATAGCGAATCAGAATTACAAATTTCCTAAAAAATGATCACTTCAGGTCAAACCCGCACCATGCGCAGCCCTTTAAACGTCGCCAAGGTGCAAATTTCAGTAGTCGAGTCCCATGAGACGTATGTCGGTAGACGATCTACAGCTATGACTTTCCTTCACCTCAACACTCTGCATTCTCAGGACAGCACTTAATTTACGACAGTACCATTTTTATCTTCAGTAGGCCAAAATGACATGGATCAAAGCATGGTATGGTTCCTCGATTGTCTTGAAAAGCAGTATCATTCTTCGATTACATTCAGGCAGCGTGGTGGAATCAGGCTCTCGTCAATTTTTGGGCATGTAGAGTTTTTGGCATCATCTTAAAGCTTGTTCACATGTCTTTATTATCCATTTATCTTGAATACAAGTCGAGATATTTACGAAAGAAGGAGGTGAGGGTCACCTGTTTTCAGAGGTAAAATTAGTGAGAAAATGGCTGCCAAAGATTAGTTATTTCCTTAGCTAAAGAGTCCGTTGTAACTGAAAATTTACTTTTTTGTGCTTTTAATCAACGTTTTTCAAGAAAATCCAAACAGAAATAAGTTCTCTAATGGACATGAAAGGTGTTGAGCCAAAAAACAAAAATTAGATAAAAATTCACAAACCTGCGTAAAAGTGCAAGTTTCTTCACTTTGATTATTTTGACGAGAGCCTGATTCCACCACGATGCCTCACATTTGTTTTAGTGAAAAGCCCATTGTTACCCTGCGGGATATGTTGACTCCAAAATTACTGTTTACTAGGCACCCCACTCTCTATTATCTGTAGAAGCCACTTCATACTGAATATGTACAGTTTATGTGGCTTTAAACACTCATGGCTTAGCAGGTCCTTGTGTTTGGGCGCCATTGAACATTTCTAAAGACGATGAAAAAATGGGTCGAGTCCAAAGGAGGGCGTTGTTGCTAGGAATTCCAGAATGAAATCGTTAATTTTTAAACTTTGTGAAAGAAATTAAATATTGTTTTAATGTTACAGGGATGGAAAATTAAGTGTCAAAGAGAAAATAAAGAAAAAAAATTAACCAATCTTTTCACGACTTCCTTTACAAGATTTTTTTCAAAATGGCGAACTTTGCGTTTTTGGGTGCTATTTCCTTTAAGCCATTTCCTTTTTCAGAATACGTTTCTTCTTCGTGGATTTTATGCCAAACAAATTCCTTTTGAACGAATGTCTGTTCCAAATTACAGCGTTCTAAAACAATTTTTGTGCCAGATATATAAAAAAAAGTTGTACAGTTTTTATGGGATCACCTTGTACCTCAAAATGTGGTCATGCACTAATTCATCCTCTTCTCAAGAAAGGCAGTCCTTCAGGTTCAAACAACGACAGGGGTGTTGCACTTAACTGTCATATATCCAAGATAATGTCTAGTGTATATATACTTAATATACTAAATCGGAATGAGTCGAACAGACGAAAGTAAAAACTTACAGAATTGCAAGCAGGATTTCGTAAAGGTTATAGCTTCATCGATTATATTATCCTCTCTGCGATCAGTAGTCCAAAGGTAATTTCAAAGAAATGTGTGCACTTCTATGTATTTTTGTTTGTTTGTTGATTTTTCTATGGCTTTTGATTGCGTCCCACATGGAAAACTGTGGGCAGTCTTGAGGAAAAGAGGCCTGAGACGAAATGTTAACATCGCTACAAAATATGTACCGTACTCGGAAGATATGCGTTCTGTCCGTACTGGCCAGCATGAAATTTCGGAATACTTGAATTGCTTATCGGGTGTTCGCGAGGGATGTATTCTTAGCCCACTTTTGTCCAATGTTTCTGAATTTGCATTGATGCTGAAAAACAGTGTTCCCAAAGGAATTAAACTCTTAAACAATGATGGACAAACTCGCAATTTAATGTATACAGATGACGTGTGCTTGTTTCCAGATAATATTATAGACATTCAAAGGAAGATCAATTGTTTGGAGAAGTATTCTAACCAATAGGGACTGCCTGTCAACCTGGAAAGAACTAAAATTATTGTTCTTCAGAAATGGAGGCGTGCAAAAGATTTCTAAAAGATGGTTTTACAAAAAGGAGAGCATTAGCACAACAATATATTTTAGCTACCAAGGAGTGATATTTTCTTCTCGGTTGTTATAGTTAAAGTGTATTGAAAACATATGTTGTAAAGCAGCTAGGCTGAGTTGTTAAGGTAAAAGATATGAGCACTTGGATGTCAAAACTTTGTTGAACATTTACCTTAAAACTTAAAATTAAGCAATAACTTTTGTACGGTTGTGAAGTATGGTTGGGGAGGGGGGGAGGGAGGTGAAGGGACAGAAATACGACAAAATAGAGCAGGTGTACATTAAATTATGTAAGGCTGATCTAAACATTGGTAGAACATCTGCAAATGTCTTAGCAATGGGGGAATGTGGAGGATATAATTAATTGTATGCCACTTATCATCTCCGAGCAAGAAAATTTGATATTGGTGTAAATTACTGGTAGTGGATAATAATATTTATGCTAAGAAATATTATTTGCAAGTTTATATATGCATGAACAAAATATGCGGTACAGCTGCGCCACTGAGATGTGGAGAATTTTACGTATAATAGGTTTTGGATAGATCTAGATCTACGAGGGGCATACGAAAAGCTTTTAACCTGACCATGAAGGAATAAAGGTAGGGAATTTCTGATGACTGGTTTTAATACTTAACCTCATACCCCTGTACACGTAGGAACAAATCTGTAATCTTTTTTTGGCTAAAAACTGAAAATTAATAAGCAGAAGTGGGGGGCTTATTTGATACCTTATGGTGCTGCATCTGGAAATATATGTGATAAAACATTGATGGAGGCTCTAAAGCCTCTGAGGGCACCACCACAAACCGTGCCAAATATGATGCATTTGGTGGGAAATGCATGGGAGCAAACTATGGGATCAGTGACATTTTCTGCTGTAGTAGTAAGTACACATTATAGATAAATTTATTTGGAATACTTTTGACAATCAGCCATTTTTTTGTACCTCATCTTTTGAAAATCTTAGATTTAATAAGAGTTTTACGGAGAGTAAATTACACAGTGAAAGAGAAGAGATATGTACACGATAGGTGTTTGATAGGAAGGAGGGAGTAAACCACACCTGAGCGCCCATCAACCACGGCCAGTTTGGAAATCTATATAATAGATCTATTTTTGTTTTGCAGTCTCCTTTTTGGATGGCCACTCTAACAGTCCCACTTGCAACATTTTGTTCTCCGTATATCTCACACATTCATGGTGCATTGCACTGAAACTGAAAATAGTGAAAAATACGTGTGTTTCAACTGAAAACGTTTTCACTGTCACGTTCAAGGTCAAGATGGAATAAAACTAGAATCTAGCTAAAAACTAGAATACACAATAATAAACACAAATACTATACTGAGTGAAGTGTTGAAATTGTAAATCAAAACGAAAATAAGTACATGTACGCCCAAGAACAATGATAACAATGCAGAGACTGGGAGACTGACCACAATAGACTAGACCATTATAATACAAAAACTACACACTAATCGGTTCTACACAACGAGAATGCTAAAGCACCCCTTTCAGCACCTTTGTTTATTGCCGCTTTTTGTATTGATCCTTGTTCACCTCACCCCGACTCACTGTTGGCGTAACCGGCCTTCAATTTCAATGCTGGAGCCACCCGTCGCGTTACATGGTCTGTAGTAAAATAGCCAAGGTACCTCCCGGTTTCTGAAAACCGAAGGCTCTCTCAATTTGTCCCATTTTTTTTTGGGGGGGGGGGGGGGGGGCTACACCCCCAAAGTCAAGATTCGGCTCAAAGTTATAGAATTTGAGTTGTAGGCATTTTTAGCTTCCTCAGCCTCTCCTACAACTATTTCATCAGATAAGAACCCCCCAAAAACCGATTTTTTTCCCATACCGGGCATGTTTGTTACCACCATTTCCTCATAAAGTCAATATTTCATTTTTCGTTATCGGCCGTTTTCTCAAAAAGCGACTTTCCTCTATACTTTTTGAATAACTCCAACATTTTTCATCCAATCTTCACAAAATTTTCACAGAATGAAGAGAAGATGTAATACTAAAACTTTGTCTGTTGAAATTTTGATATATATACATATAGATTTTTTTGGATGGTGTCTGGAGTGTGGATTTTCACGGATTTTTTGCAAACTTGAATGTTACCTCAGGAAAAAATTCATTAAAAAGTTTCTAATTTGTTTACGAAATAAACAACCAACAGATTTTTTAAAAGTAATGTTTGTTAACACGCATGCTAAAAAACCCCCAATTTCCTAGAGCAATAAGTGCGGTATTCATTACGTAAGACATGTCAACAAAATCCAATATGGCCGCCGTACCCATGGAAACCAAACTTTTATTTCAAATTTGATTGCGTATTTTAAGACTCCATACTATGCTTGTTATATGTGTGAAATTTGGTAAAATTTAGTCCAGTAATAAGCCAGATAGCCTTCAGGTGTAAGCCCCCCCCCCCCCCCCCCGAGGCGCACAAGCAGAAGTAAACATTTTGTTTGGGCTCTACTCTAAATTGAGTATACTGAGATTCACTATAACCAATATGAATCCAGAAACAGAAACATATAATCCTTGTATGATTTCATTGTGAATTTTCTGAATTCTTGAAATGAAATGTATTAGACAGACCAAAATACGCCACAAATTCTACGCGGTGATTGGGAAAAAGATTGATCTGACAGCTTTGACATTTTCAAAGGGTGTTTCTAAATATACAACTTGCAACGTACTATAGATTTATTTTCCTTAGTCTCATCATAGTTTTCATATAACGGTCCTTTTAGTGTCATTTACAATTATCGGACAAAAAATTCGTCACATATCAGACCGTCAATCTTTTTTACACTCACATAAAATTTATCACAATATCAAAATACTTTTTAGTACATTGCAG
This sequence comes from Aplysia californica, assembly GCF_000002075.1. Classification (NCBI taxonomy): domain Eukaryota; kingdom Metazoa; phylum Mollusca; class Gastropoda; order Aplysiida; family Aplysiidae; genus Aplysia; species Aplysia californica. The sequence continues at coordinate 953,898 of NW_004797313.1, read as the reverse complement.
ACATATTATTCAGAAACAGATATGCACAATGAGATTGAGCTATGACTTGTACTTTTAGAAATAACTCCGCGTAGGTGACCCACACCCTAAGAAAATCATAGTTTTGAGAAAATTGAAAAAAAAAAAAAACCGAATTCCTACTGGTCACACAATTTTCTAAAACATGACATGTGTATTTTTATTTTTTTAATTTGATTACTTTAGAATGCTCAAAATTTGCTTTGCAATATTTGTAAGTTGACAATCTTTTTTGTTTTCACTTTTCGTTTGGGGTTTTGCTTGATACAGGGGGTAGTTATAAATGGCATGTTGGTTCTCTGTATCTAATTGAATGTCTTGGATAGCTCTTGAGTCAGTGATCGTGCAGCTTAAGCTGGTTAGTATGAGCTTTATCTATGTTTATATTGTAAGATCTTTCCGTTTGAAGCGCGCCTGTGTTTGTGTATGTGTTAGTATAAGGCCGGTCCCAGAGTGGCTCTGTAGGTCTGACTTGTAGCTCGCCTGGCGCACGCCGTGTGCGTGTCAGCTCAGCCGCACAGTGGGTTGGCGCCTGTGTCTCAGCGAGCACGAGGCACACTCGCTGCGTCTCAGCACAGCCGTACTGTGTGTTGACGTGTGTAGGTGTGCAACTGACGGGTCTGCCTTGCTATATGTAGGTTCTGTGTAATCCAAGACCAATTATACCAAGACGGGACAACTCTTCTTTAAGTCAGGTGCCAAGTGCAGCCCCCCCCCCTTCCCCACACACACACACAAACACACTTGCAGCTGCACGCGGCGATAGTTTACATTGGTAATGCAAGGCTAGATCTAGATTTAGATCTAGAATCTAGAGAAGCACACCTAGATCTAGGCCTAGGCCTAGGCCGACAACAACAGTCGAAACTAGGTCCACCTCTCGATTCGAAGTTTCAAAGTATGATAAAGTGCATTTCTGGGTGATTTTGTGGCCAAGTGTTGATGCTAGCATCAATATTTAATAGCAAAGCACCTAATAATACATACTTCTTGTTGATTTTGATGATCTGGGAAGAGTTTCAGTCGAAAATAAACACGAAGCGAGGCGACACATGTCCGCCATTTTTACAACACTGTTGAATAGCACGTCTGACGCATCGTGCAGCTCAGCTGACAAAAAACAGACGACACAGCGACGCTGCTTAAGCACATGATAATGTATACATTCATTTGCACGGTGCGAGCCAGGGGAGCTACAGGTCAGACCTACAGAGCCACTCTGGGACCGGCCTAATGTGTTTGTGATACACACCCCGTGCTCCGTGCAATAAAGTGCTAATATTTGCTCATTGTTGTAATAGTATAATGTTCTTTTTGTTGTTGTAGAGTCAAATATATGGTTTTCCCAGGAGTATTTTCTGCTTTCCACATGGCTGCCTAAGACACCTATGACTTTCAGGAATTTTTTATATCTGTGATCGGGCATTAAAGAAAAATAAAAGATTGACTTCATGAGGAAATGGTGGTGTTTAACAAGCCTCATTTGGAAAAAATCAGGCTTTAGGGGGTTCTTATACGATGAAATAGTTGTAGGGGAGACTGAAGAACCAAAAATACCTACATCTCAAATTCAATAATTTTGACCCGAATTGGGACTCTTTAAGGGTGTAGCCCCCCCCCCCTCCCCTTCCCTTTACAGCAAATGACATGCAAACGTTAGACAAAGAAGCAGGATAATGAGAAGAAGCAAACCCAAAGAAATAGTGATAGGCACCCAGACCACCATAAGCAGAGTAAAAAAAACCCAAAGATCCTGAGACTATTGAATTCATAAAGAAGACAACCATCAGAGCGATAATGTTTTTCCTCTGTATGAATTCAGCTGTACGTCTGCCAGTCATCATGATCATCATCCAGTGCCAGATCTGCGACCGACAGAGAATTTGTTTTAAAAGGTCTTTCCTTTCTTCTAAAAAACCCCGATTTATTGCATGTTGCATAATATAAATTGGACGATGTGAGAGACTTTCTTTTCCCCTTTTCGTCTGAGTCTGACTTTTCCCTCTTAAATGTGTTCAGATTCTTATATTGTGTTCGGTGCAGTGTCTGTGTACTCACATGCCGAAACTAGCATAATCCACTGCACTCTCTTGGTATAGCTACAATGATCATACTAGGACGTATTTGTTATGAATTATTCTAGAATCTTCTTATTAGGCTAAAACAGCACCTGGTCATGGATGGCTATAAATAAATAATTTATAATGATGTACTAATGGGAAGATTGAGAAAAAGTCTAAGACCAGAGATAGCCAATTTAAAACACAATTGGGCTTTGTTCCTGACAAGAGCACCAGAGATGCTATATTCGCCTTAACAATGTTAATAGAAAGATGTATTTAAGCATAGAAAGTTATATGTATTTATGCTTCATAGATTATTCAAAGACGTTCGATAAAGTTAGACATGATGAGCTATTTAAAATACTGGAAAAGCTAGAGATTAAGAATTATCAAGAATTTGTATTGGGGCCCAAACGCAGCCGTACGAATTAATTGAGAATACAGTGATTATAAGCAGATTAAAAGAGAAGTGAGGCAAGGATGTGTTGTGTCAGCAGACCTCTTTAACATGCACAGTGAAACAATCCTTAGAAACATAGAAAAATGTCCAGGTCTCGAAGTAAATGGCGAAAATATTAATAACATCAGATATGCCAATGACACAGTTTTAATAGAAGACTCAGAAAAGGATCTTCAATCGCTTCTAGATACTGTTGTAATAGAAAGTGAACGTAAAGGGTTATTGTTGAAAGTAAAGAAAACAGAATGCATGGAAATATCCTCATATGAGCAGCAAATCCTATCTAACTGCTGAAATATCTAGGATAATTACAATAATGTCCGATGCCAAATGTTCCACAGAAATAAAACGGAGAATTACAATGACTAAGGCTTGTTTCAATAAAACGAGCCCAATCTTGAAAAACAGAAATATCTCAATGACAACCAAAATTAAAGTTATGAAATGCTATGTGTATGGTCAACCCTTCTATAAATGGCTGTGAATGCTGGACAATCACTAAAGACAGTGAAAATAAAAGAGAAGCAACAAAAATGTGGCTTTTTAGGAGACTACTGAGAATATCGTGGATGGAAAAAGAAATCAAACGAGGTAGTGCTTGATGAAGGCCACGTGGGACGCTCACTGTTAAAAACAATCAAGAAAGGACGAATGCAGTTTTTGGGACACCTGAATAGACATAAAAGTCTTGAGCATCTTGCTCCCAGTGGCAAAATTGAAGGCAGACGAGCTAGGGGTAGGCCCAATGGTACCTATTTAGGGAACCCAAACAAATGGGTAACAGGGAAAGATCAGGGAAACGTAGCTTTTTTAAAATGAGCGTCCGAGCAAAGGAATGAATGGAGATCCATGATCGCGGATGCCTGTCGCAGATCTGGCACTGGATGATGATCATGATGACTGGCAGACGTACAGCTGAATTCATAAAGAAGAAAAACATTATTATCGCTCTGATGGTTGTCTTCTTTATGAATTCAATAGTCTCAGGATCTTTGTTTTTTTTACTCTGCTTATGGTGGTCTAGGTGCCTATCACTATTTCCTTGGGTTTGCGTCTCATTATCCTACTTCTTTGTCTAACGTTTGCATGTCATTTGCTGTAAAGGGAAGGGGAGGGGGGGGGGGGGGGGGCTACACCCTTAGAGAGTCCCAATTCAGGTCAAAATTATTGAATTTGAGATGTAGGTATTTTTGGTTCTTCAGTCTCCCCTACAACTATTTCATCGTATAAGAACCCCCTAAAGCCTGATTTTTTTCCAAATGGGGCTTGTTAAACACCACCATTTCCTCATGAAGTCAATCTTTTATTTTTCTTTAATGCCCGTTTTCTCAAAACGGGTTTCTTTTATAATTCTTTTTCAATAACTCTACCATTTTTCATCTAATCTTCATGAGATTTTCACAGAATGAAGAGACGACGAAACAGTAAATTAAAATTTGTTGTTGTATAATGGAATCCATTTTTGTTGGTGGTGTCTGGAGTGTGGATTTTCTTTGATTTTTTTGCAAAAATTAAACTAACCTCAGAAAAAAAATTCTCGATTAAAAGTGATCTTAGTAGTTTAGGAAAAATTCAATACACCTATTTTGTAGATCTTTTGTCTGCTAACATGCATGCAAAATAACAATCTTTTTTCGTAAAAAATAAATGCGGTATTCATTGCTTAAGACATGTTAACAAAATCCAATATTGCCGCCGTCTCCATGGCAACGAAACTGTTTCCTCAAATTTTATTGCGGATTTTAAGACTCCTCACTATGATTGTCGGTCAAATTTGATCCACTAATAAGCGAAATAGCCTTCAAGTGTAGCCCCCCCCCCCCCCCCCCCCGACCTTATATCTGTTCTTTTTGTATTTTCATGTATAGATCTAGTTGTGTTTTTTTTAGACATTCGTAAACCTTCCGTCGGCTTGCTGGGCTAGTCATGGTTTCCCAGAACCCCATCAGCCAACAATGTTCCAGGGTGACCCAGGTACTCCACGTTTAACGTATAGCCTCAGTCGTAATCAAAGCCACGCCGCACTTCGCTGAACCCGACAATTCCCTGCTTCGTACCGTTTCCACTTACCGATGTCTGAATCTTTGGGAGACTACTACAGATCATGTATTCTAATATATATATATATCGAATGCCACATAATTTTATAAAGTTTCACGCCACATAGAATGTTCAAATGTTCTATAGGAAATTTTAGTGCACGATTGTGCGTAACAAGGTCAAATGTACAAATAGCAAATCCAAATGTAACAGAATAGCAAGTTCAAATGCCAAATAGCAAAAGAAAATATCCTCCACAAAGATTATTCAGCGTGAGAAGCATCTTTAGTGTGCTCAAACTGAGTTGATGACAACCATAAGCAGTATCCTTTTAGGATGAATAGATCACCATAAAATAAACCCCCAAGGATGCTCCCGCGGAAAGAAATTCTGATGACTGAAGCAACCTGGCATCAATATGCAACATGGCCGATGCAGAACATTTAGTTTTAGCGGTATTAATTTGCCTTCATCGATGGGGCTGGTATTAAGCTGTTGAAGAGAAACCAGGGAAGAGCATGGAGTGGAAAATGCTTTGTTCGAGTAGTGCAGGATCGAAGGGGACCGAACCGCACGATGACATTTGCTGTCACTGTCAGTGTCGAGGGTGGCCTGGTCTTTCACGACTGTCAAGTAGACGGAATGGCAGCTATCATTTCAACCCATCCCTTTAAAAAACTGTCACAACAATCCCACAACGAAGTATGCTTTGCATCATGTACTCAACGCTCGTGCACAAAGACAAGCTTTACATTTAAATGGCAACTCATCAATAGATTTGGGGGTGAAATATATTTCCCCCTACTCACCTTTTCTTAACATCAACGAGAACGCTTGTGAATTTGAAAATACGATTTGAAACCGAGGCTCGGTGAAGCAAAAGACCAAATGCTCACTCAGCAGACTCATCAACAAAGGATGGTCACTCTTGCCCAGAAGATGGAACAAAAAACCCAAGCCCTGACAAGAGTTAATCAGCGGCTTTCAGATCATTCAATGCAAGCCTACACCGATGCTTCTTGTACTTGTAGTGCAATAGTATTTTGTGTAAATATAAGTAGACTTGACCTTACATTTCATCAAATTAGTTATAACCTTTATCTTATGGATTTTTATCATAACCATTTTTTTGGTTTAAACTGTTTTCATTTTTTGGGGCTTTATTTAACAGTTTTGTTTCGCCAATTGACTCGAGGTGAAGTATCTTGCCACCTGCATACCTTGTTTTACCATTTGTAAAAACGTTTCTTAATTTGGAAATTTTAGTGGCGTGGGTAGCTTAATGGTTAGACTATAGGACCTGTAATCGTGAGATTGCGGGTTCGGGGCTTCGAGCCTCAGTTCGGTTCGGCGTTGTGTCTTTGGGAAAGTCCCTTAATACGAATTATCCGTTTAGATTGGTCTTTTGGAGATAGACGTTGATCTCGGAGGTCCTGCCTCTTAAATAACCTAACAGTGTTGATACGGGCTATTCCATTTCACAATTGACATTTTTTTGAGGGGGATACGATTCGAAACAAATGTTCGCTGAAGCAAGAGACTGAATGATCACTCAACAGACTCACCAACAAAGGATTGTAACACTTGCCCAGTTGTGGGAACAAAAACCCAAGCTGTGACTATATAATGAATATGGCAGCAGCTTTCAGATCAATGATAGCCTATATATATATATATAATGCCGCAGGGTTTTGTAGTGCAACGATAAGTAAATAAAAGTAAACTTGGCTTTATTCTTCACCTAGTTAGTTCTATATATACAGTTTTTTCAGTTCAAAATATATACACATAACAAATTCAAAGACCGCATAGAAAGACCAAATTACACCTAGCAAATCCAAATATACAAATGACGTCAGAAAAAGTCCTAATACAACAATAGCAAGTTCAAATGTAAACATAAAAATCTCAAATGTAACAATTAGTAAATTCAAATGCCACATAGCAAGTTCAAATGTAAATATGCTTGAGCTAGAGTAAAAGGGGGCTAAGTGGGTGGCTGGCGGTTGCTCTGGTGTGGTTTGCTCCTTCTTTCCTATCTAACATCTATCATCCTGATCTCTCCTCCTTTTTGTGTCTGTTACTCTCTTGTAATACCTCTAATCTTTGGCTCTTATATGACCTTATTGTGTTGCAAGTGCAGTAAAACTCTTACAAAAGTAAAAAGGGGGCTAACAGTATAAGAAGTATATATATATCAAGGTAAGAAGTTAAAAGGTTTGGGGGGTTTTTGCCACGAAAAAGTTAGACGTAAGCGTGTGGTGCCACAAGGAAGAAATCATGAGAAACGAAAGTAATAGTTTAATTATGTTAAAAACCGAAAATAAACTCACGTGTTTAACAGAAACGAATGGTTATGATACAAATCAACACACTGCTGGTATATAATAGAACTAACTGAGTGAAATCTAAAGCCAAGTTTACTTTTATTTACGTATTGTTGCCCTACAAAACGCTATGGCTTATAGGCTTGCATTGATCTGAAGGTTGCTGCCATTTTCACTATAGTCACAGCTTGTGTTTTTTGTTCCATCTTCTGGGCAAGTGTGACCATCCTTTGTTGATGAGTCTGCTGAGTGAGCATTTAGTCTTTTGCTTCACCGAGCCACGGTTTCAAATCGTATTTCCAAATTCACAAGCGTTCTCGTAGATGTTAAGAAAAGGTAAGTAGGGGGGTAGATATTTCTTCGCCAATCTATTGATGAGTTGCTATTTAAAGCCTGCCTTTGTGCACGAGCATTGTTACTAAGCATACTTTGTTGTTGGACCAGTTTCTTAAAGGGATGGGTTGAAACGAAAGCTGCCATTCCCCCTACTTGAAAGTCGTGAAAGACCAGGCCACCCTCGCCAGTGGCAGCAAATTAGGTCCCTATGGCATCGCGCGGTTCGGTCCCCTTCGACCCTGCATTACTCGAACAAAGCATTGACCACTCCGTGCTCTTCATTTGTTCTATTCGTCAACGACTTGCTACCAGCTTCCTCAATACAGGAAAGTTCATACAGCTAAATGTTCCCCTCAGCCATGCTGCATACTGTTGTTTAGTTGCTTCAGTCCTATCTGAATTTCTTTCCGCGGGAGCATTCTTTGGATTTTTTAAAATGGTGATCAATTCACCTTAAAATTAAACAGCTTATGGTTGTCGTCAATACAGTTTGAGCACATTAAAATGCTTTTCGCGATGAATACGCTTTGTAGAGGATATTTGCTTTTGCTATGCGGCATTTGAACTTGTTATTGTGTTACATTTGGATTTAAATTTGCTATTTGTACATTTGAACTTGTTACGCGCAACCGTGCACTAAAATTTCAAATTGAACATTTGAGCTTTCTATGTGGCGTGAAACTAGGCCAGGGCAAGATCGACTCTGGGATCGATTCTTTCGAGTCCAAATGAGGACCAATGATAGTACATAACAAGATGGGCCACTTCTCTCTTTGAGCCAATTAAAAAAGTGTCCTCAAAATTTGGTGGCGCCCTCTTCACAAAAGCGCACTCTTTGCGAACAGAGTTACCCTACTTGAGTTTTTAAAAATCAAAGTGAAACTAGCAAGTTTTGGGATAAATTTCGGAAGAACGCTTTTTTAACATGGTTACGCTGACAAAAAACCTCTTCCGGAGGAAAGGGTGATGGTTTTCTTCGTTTCATTTGACTTTAGAATGAAAGGCGAGAGGTCATTAAAATAAAATAAAAACTAAAACTCCGCACTGAACGTACCCGAACTGCTGATGAACAGCAGTCGATCTGCGCACGCAAGGAGGTGCTATTCCTATTCTTCTTTGTGCAAAAACGAAAGAGAGCTTCAAAACAGACTGCAGCGCCATCTGAAGCAAAGAGCATACTTCCTGCGGACACTTTTTTGGCTGAGTGGCCCATCTTGTTATTCACTATCTTTGTGAGGACTCACAGAATCGATCTTGTTCCCAGACTCTAAGCTTCGAGTCCGCCAAAGATAGTACAAGACAAGATGGGCCACTTCTCTCTTTGAGCCAATTAAAAAAGTGTCCTCAAAATTTGGTGGCGCCCTCTTCACAAAAGCGCACTCTTTGCGAACAGAGTTACCCTACTTGAGTTTTAAAAAATCAAAGTGAAACTAGCAAGTTTTGGGATAAATTTAGGAAGAACGCTTTTTAAAAATGGTTACGCTGACAAAAAACCTCTTCCGGAGGAAAAGGAGATGGTTTTCTTCGTTTAATTTGACTTTAGAATGAAGGGCGAGAGGATATTAAAATTAAAAAACCCCTAAAACTCCGCACTGAACGTACCCGAACTGCTGATGAACTTGCAGTCGATCTGCGCACGCAAGGAGGTGCTATTCCTATTCTTCTTCTGGAAAAACGAAAGAGAGCTTCAAAACAGACTGCAGCGCCATCTGAAGCAAAGAGCATACTTCCTGCGGACACTTTTTAGGCTGAGTGGCCCATCTTGTCTTGTACTATCTTTGAGTCCGCCCAGGGTCGATGCCTCCCGTCTCTTTTTTTTTAGCCTGGTTCCTAGCCTAGACTCCGAGAATCGAGGCAAGAATCTAAATCTCTACCTCACTATTACAGTCCTGTCATGGGATAGGCCTAGGGCTGTCCCACCCCACAGTCGAGTTTTTCGCTTCAAAACAGACACTGCACCAGGACAGGACTGATCCGGCGCAGAAGGCGGCTTCTTTGATGTTGGCCTAGGCGGAGTTAAAAATACATTCCAAAAATTTCTTAAATATTGGTCAAATTTAAGAAATAATAAGATTTTCGTGATCAGCGACCCAAAATTAGCAAAAATTACGCGTGGAACCCAAATTAATGCTCGATTACCAAGTTAAATTATTTTTTGTGAGTTTTGTTTACTTATGTGTTTTTTTTTCACTATTTGAATTTGGCGTGCACTAGGCCTTGATACATGTAGATTCAAGACTGTGTCTTCAAGGTGGATGAATCGAGGTTGCACGTGCCTGTACTCTGTTGCTTCGTATTAGAAAAAAGAGAAAGAGAAAACAGTATTAGGTCATACTGTCCCACCGATGTTGTAGCAATTCACAACTGCTCGGGACTCAATGCAACAAAAATGTCACGTCCCAATAATAGGTGCGGTACATTACACTCAAGTTCAAAGGTTTCAAACGTCAGACGGGGTTGTCCCGGGACGAACTTACGTAGGCCTAGTGAAGTAGGGGCAAGAAACTGCCAGTCAGTCACTATATCAATTATTTCACGCAACCCCCCACCCAACCCCACCTTCCTCTTCCTCTTCCCCGCTATGAGTGAATGCTAAACTAGGCCTAGGCCTACTTGTTGTGTCTACCGTGTAGCCCAGTACGAAACCACGCTGCACATAGGCTACTGCTACTTTGAATGTTCTTACCCCACCCCCGCCCATCCCAAATTAAATCATTCACTTCCCTTTTCTCTTTCTTTTGTCTTGAACATTGAACGCTTGCTTTTGAATTTCACTGCACTTTCATCTTTGCTGTACACGTATTCTTTTGTAAATCTTATTGTGTTTTGAGTTGACATCAATGAGTCATCATGTCTGGACGTCGATCTTTAGCTTCGGATTTTTTTTTAAAAGCTGGAAAACACAGTACTGTTGTTTGTATGATTTGTAATAATGTTTTGGCATACAATAACACAACGTCGACAATAACAAAACATTTGTCATCAAAGCATGCTTTGACGTATCAGGAAGCAAAGGGTGCAAGAGAGCAGGAACCTGTGCCCCACACATTGGCAAGAGTGATAGAAGGGAGGCAACACACACACACGACACACACACACACACACACACACACACAC
>NW_004797313.1:933537-938537 GCF_000002075.1 Aplysia californica | reverse complement strand
TCCTCTTATTAGGAAGTGTATGGCATGTCATTATTGCATCAACTTTAAAAATTGAACTATGTGTTTCAGATGTTGATGATCAATTACATTGCTCGACAAAGCAGTGGATCAAGATAGAGAATAATCCCGAAATCTCCAGAGACTTTGTTCGAAATGTTTGCCATTCTTTCTCGTCTTGGTTGTCGGAAATGCGCAAGTTTTTTCCAACATGATAACGACAATAACAATAAAACGGAAAAGTCGTTCTCGGAGTTGGATGTGAAAACAAAGGAAGAAGAGGGCGATTCGAAAAACAAATGTTGCTTATCTACAAGACAGGTATTTTCTCTCAAGCAGTCCTGGAAGGCTATCATGAGGGATGACGTCGGGTTCGGCATAGAGATGTTCATCAGGTAACCTTTGAAAAAATGTGCGAAACCAGCAAAATGTGCCATGAATAAGATGATTTTTGTTTGTATTTGATTATGTTTGTTTTTGTAAAGTGTTTTACGGCGCTCGCAATTGCATAATGTCATATGAACGCGCGGGACACACCTAATATTTTCAGTTGGTAGGAAATTTTGAATTTTGCCCGGGTGGCGGCCGAAGCCTACTCTTATCGATTTTAGACCACCAAGGGATCTTTAACGTGCGCACCTTGCACACGGGCCCTCCGAGATTTTTCGTCCTTGTCCGAGAAGGCTAGGTGTAGATCTTTCCTACCAGAAGATCAGGGGTGTGGCAGAAAAATAGCAGTAAGGAGGAGCCAAGGAGTAGCAGTAGAAAGGCTGCAGAAAGAGTCAGGAGCCCAGAGGAGGGGGCAAAGGAGGTGAGGGGGTGGGGGCAGAAAGTGGAAATGAAAGCAGACATCAGAACATTGCTAGAGAGCAGGAAAGAAGGTGAAAGGAGACAATTTTAGAGAAGAAAATTTTTCGGTCGCTACCCGGGTTCGAACCCGGGACCTTTGAATGAGAGGCCAACACCTTAACCTCTAGGCCACAAGAGCCCCCGCGATGATTTTTGTATTTCGGAAAATCATCGTATTTGAAGACTTAACTCCCCTTTTCTAGTGTGATTTAACATGTATTTCTATCTGATGACGCGGTATATATTGGTAGACCCCCCTTTGACTTTAACGGTGGGTTTTCCCACTTTACACTGTTGTAAACGAGAGGATAGCTACCTAGATAGACATACATACATACATATATTATATATACAGAGAGAGAGAGAGCAAGAGAGAGAGAGCGAGATATATATATCTGCCTTCATTTTCGATTGGACAGAAGAATATCGTTTTGACGTCGAGCTGGCAGTTGGAAATAAACAATTTAGAGGATGAAACAATTCGTATGTAATGTCTTTTCAATGTGGCGACAGTAAGTAAGGGCAAAAGCAAAACTTAATATTATCATTATTATTAAATATGAATCAAATGTCGTAGTTTTTTTTCGCACCAAAACCATGAGCATTTACAAGAAAGAGTATAAAAGAAATTAATATGTCATACTTTCAATTTTTTTTTTTCGATGGAACGAATTTGTATTGTCTTTTTTCGAGAAGATAACCAAATGATCAAGTATTTTTAAAAATATAATACTGGTGCGTTATGTTTAATTATATTATTTACTTCGATTCCAGGTTTCAGTTCTGTTTAAACAGTGAAACAATAATTAATTAAATGTTAACTTTATTTATATTTGCATAATTTGTGTTTGCTGGATTTCCGCTTCTAGTAGAATAACTTTAAAAAAGACAATGCCTGAGCACCATTTAACCTCTTTGCGAGCTGTTGTAATATCTCTAACTTTATAAGAACAATATGGTGTAAATTTGTCTAAACTGTCTTCAAAGTGTACCATGATATTACTCAGAGAAAAGTGTACATTTTCAAATGTTTGTCTTTTTACTCAACATACACGTTGCCTTTTCCTGTTTTTCATGTTTTTATACCTTTTTTGAACAACATCTGCACTTTATTAAGCAGTTTTTAAATACATTCACCGGTAAAGTAACGACCATATTCAGTTGTTGACTGGTAGTGAGACATTTTTTTACCCCTGTGTTAAGTATACTATTTATGAAAAGTAAAGTGCTTCTTCCAAGGTCTGTGGAGTTGTGAATAAAACCAAAGTACACCCCCCCCCCTTCTCTATCTCTTTCTCTCTCTCGCACTCTCTTTCTCTATTGCTCGTCCTCTTTCCCTATATCCGTCACTGTCTGTCTGTCTGTCTGTCTGTCTCTTTCTCTCTCTCTCCTTTCTCGCTTTCTCGTTCTCTGTGAATTATATTATGACTAAGCAACAATGGTTTGCTTAGTGATCTGAATTTACCAATATAGTTTGCGTATTCTCCTTCCCCGCTCTCCAATTACGTCTCGTCTTAAGTAGTGCCCTGGAATTGTATGATCAGATCTAAATTATAGGCCACTTACGATTTATTTAGCTCAACTAAAAGCATGCTTTTGAATTATTAGGTTCACTCTCGATGTAATTAAACTTTTACGGTTCCTACTATATAATATGTCTGGGCCGTACTAGTATCACACACACTAGCTTTTTCACACCCACCCACACACAGAACGCCCCAATTTAACTCAAATGATCCACAGCAACTTGCCGAATTGTCAACAGGACCGTGTCCTTGTTGGAAATTATTTTTTCTTTGCATGCGAACAGAAGTCTGACCATAATTTAATTGCCGCCTCATATTACAATTTATTATTGTCCTTCTGAGATGTGGTACACTACTTGCGTTTATTATTGTCCTTCATCTGAGATGTGGTACACAACTTTCGTTTATCATTGTCCTTCTTCTGAGATGTGGTACACAACTTGCGTTTATCATTGTCCTTCTTCTGAGATGTGGTACACAACTTGCGTTGGCAGTAGAAACAAAGAAAGATGCTCTCCATCAATCAATACTGTGTCGATAGGTGCGCCAAACACGGGGTATCATTTACAATCAATCCTATTTAATGACAAATATGAAATTATCTTAAAAGCTCACCGCTCGCGCTCCTTGTTTCTTTCTCCAATTAAAGTAGAAACGAATGTAAAGAGAAAGGACTTTACTGGCACCCATTCTGGTGCGCACCGGGGAGTGTGTGTGTGTTCAAGAAGACGCCACGGTCGTTTTCTCTCTCACGCTGTCAGATCGACTGGGCACATGCGCACTCAAGTTCGCATCTTATGTGTGCGCTTGTGCTGGCTAGAAGAGACGGAGAGGGAGACAAGAAGCAGAAAGAAAGTTGGGATTAGTATACCTGTGTTTGTGTGAGTGTAAGCAGTTTCGGAAGACATTCTGGATATATGCCAACCTAAAAACTAAACCTTAAGCGCCCCGGACCTACCGTGTAAGGATCCAAGCCTTTTGCTGTTTTAAGTACAAGGTGCAAAATAACACCAGGACGAAGCTATTCGTTGTCGAAATTGTTCTGTTCTTCTTTTATTACTATTTCCAATAACATTGACGTGAAAGAGCATAGCGCATTTTTAAACATAATTATGAAATCAACCATCTTATTGTTTTGTAGACGAGATTAATCATCTTAAAATGTTCATCCTTTTTAATCAAACATTTTTCTCAATATATGAAGGGTAGACAGGTTTTCGTGGATACTCACAGTCATACAAATGCTACTGTAAACATAATTTGATGCTTTCTCTTTTCGGTTCTGTGTTTTGCAGTATGAGTGTATATTTTATGTTTGATCCATGTGATCTTTTTTGGATTCGGAATATCACAAGCCGTTTTTTCAAAGTTTGTTTGTCAAAAGTATCTAAACGATAAATATTTATTCCGCTTTTAACGCCTAAGCTATACCATCAATACTTTTTAATAGAGACACTAGCCATCCATGTCAAGGTGGTGTTTTAGCCTGAGCCAGTGAAGTTACAGAATGCAACCGTCTGGGCCAGGGATTTCACGATCTGCTCTGTTTCGTCAAGCTGATATAATTTTCTAGCTTTACTTTTGTTGGCAAGCTTGTGTTATTAAATAAAATCTAAAGCTTTTTTTACCTCTAAGATTTGAGACTGCATTGGCGATACATCCAATTACTGTGTTGTATGAGCCGAACAATGTTCCTCTGAGTGATTCCCAATCAATACCGGGGGGAGGGTGCTGGGGTGAGAAAGGGGGGGTCCTCAGATGTGTTCTTTCCTTTTGTAGTTGAAATATTATTTATATAGAGCTATAAACTAGCTGAACGACTAAGATGGAAATTCCTTTTTTTCCTATCACTTGTCAAGGAAATACGACGAGCCAGCCTTTCTTTATAGCTGCGTTGTTTCCTAGGAAATAAACTTCTACTCTTTAAGGGTTGTCGTCCTGAGATCGCTTTTGTTTTAATAATTGTTATACCGTACCACTATTTTACCATCCGTTTTCTCTCGTCAAACTGCAGGTAAATCTGTCTATATGTTTTAGCTTCTTATAATCCGGTGCCTGGAGTGTTATTATTTGGAACTTTGACGATGCATGCAAAAGATGTCATTTGGATTCCTACGTGAGGAAATATTCCGTATTGAGTGTCTTTCTTTTGGAATACTGTAACCCTCTCAACTCCGGAGTGACCCCGAGAAACCGTGTCCAAGAAAACCTTCTTCAAAATGGTCAAAATTAATTAAAAAATAATTGCTTTTTTTCTTTTTTTAAGCCGGTTTCTTTCTTTCAACTCGTTTTAGAGAGACCGCACGAGAACTCTCTTTTTCTTTCTCGTTCCCTCTCTCTATGATTACGGTACAGGGGAATCCACTTATAACGAGTCCTGAAATAACGAGAAGTCTGTTATAAAGACACTATTCTGAAACCCTGTTTTTTCCCTTCTTTATCTTTGTAAATAAAATACTGCTATAGCGCAAACAGACAAACATGCGAGTCGGTTATAGCGGATTATTGCTGTTGCTGTGCACAGCGCATAGGCCATTTATTCATGCAAAACCTCGCCAGTTGTTGGTGATCTTGCGAAACAAAGAATGGGAGAGCCCACGTGTGCCAACAATGAAGGCGGAGCGAATG
>NW_004797313.1:906771-932051 GCF_000002075.1 Aplysia californica | reverse complement strand
CTCAACATACATGTACCTGCCTATATACATATGTCACGACGCGGTCTCGTCAATTTTTTGGCATTTAGAGTTATTGGTATCATCTTAAAGCTTGTTCATTTGTTTTGCCATGGATTTTTAAAAATTCCACTTATCTTGAATATATAAATTTGCGAATGAAGGAGGTGGGGGTCACCTGGTTTCAGAGGTAAAATTAGTGAGAAAATGGGCCCAAGGATTAGTTAATTCCTTAGCTTGAGAGTCTGTGGAAACTGAAAAATTCCATTTTTTTTGGTGCTTTCAATCAACGTTTTTCAGTACAATTATCACAGAAGTGTGTTCTTAAATGGGCATGGGAGATTTTGAGCCGAAAAACAAAATTTCGATAAAAAGTCACAATTAAATCTGCGCAAAAATGCTAGTTTCTTCACTTTGATTATTTTGACGTGCGCATGTTATATATAATTAAATAATCTATTACATGAGTTGTTGTGGTCGATCATGATTTATCCTACGAGTGAAATTGCCAACTTGTAATCAAGAGTTTCAACGAGTGATTACAACTGCCAATTTCACAAGTATGATAAAATAATCATGCTCTACCACCATGACGAGTGTAATAATTTTTTCTACCATTCTGATATCAGCTGGCGAAATACACCCGGACCCACAAAATTCAAGTGACCAGGCAATTGGTCAAATAGTCTATTCTAGAGACTAACATGAAAACTAAATTTTAATGCCCGTCGGATTCAGAGACAAGATTGGAAAAATATAGATTGTTTTCCTTTACTTTCAGCGACGCTAATTTATGTGTTGTGCCACGGTATTATTTCTCCCTCCACGAAATAAAACCGAAACGTAACAATAGTAACGTAAATATAAGCAAAGTAATCGGAAAAAGTACGATTCAAAGTTGACAAAACTGCATCAATATGGCATGTTGTCAATAGAATAGAGGTGACTTTGAACTTGATTTTAAACTTCGCAACCAAAAAAACCAAAGGCAAGGAGTTGTTCGCTAACGCATTGCATTACATTGTTCAACAATGAAAAAAAAGGCTTAACAACGAAAGTTGTCAAATTATTTTGAGATTGATGTACTGTTTCCAAATATATAGTTAGTTGTTGATGACTACTTATTCAGCTTATGTAGATCTAATAAGTGGTTTCCATTTGATGTGACATAAATTTTGAGAATTCATTCATTTAGGCTAGATCTATTGAATATTGGATTTAGCGGCCAGTGTCCACTGTCCACCCATTGTGTTTTTCTTGTGTTCTGCTATAATGTCTGAACGGAAAAAGCAATTCCCAAATGTCAGTTGTGCGTTCAGTTGAAAGAGGGCAATTTAGCTGGACCTGACAAGTCATATGAGATTACACATAAAAATTTTGAACTGATGATTGTTCTACTTGAGAAAAAAAAGATGTTACTTAATAAACTGAAGGTAATAGCACCACACTCTGACGTAATCCCGGTTCATTCTGGTGCCCATCATTGGACTCAATTTGGAACTAATTTAAGGGTAACGTAGAGAGGTTTGCACGTTCCCTCGACTATAACATAACGGTTAGCGAAACTGGTGTTTGGCACTTCATTTGGGTGCTCATGGTAAACGCATATCGCAGCAAAGTTTTTAATGAGGATAAAGAGCGGCTGTCATAACATTGCACAGTCTAGATCTATAGTGATCAAGTCTAGATCTACATTTTGCTTAAAAGCGTTGAAGTAGAAGGCGAATATAGTGCGCGGGGTAATTTATGCCAGTTTTGCTTATATTTCACGTTGTCAAAAATTTTCAGCTTAGGCCTATATTTCTCATGTGGAATATAAGGATTTATTTTACCGGAAGTGCAATGCCAAAAAACTCCATGTATGGTACAATAAATATATAAATATGCCATACATGGATAGTTTTAGCATTACACTTCCGGTGAAATAAATCCTTATCTTTTGCACGTAAAATGTAAGATGATATTACAATTTCACGCGTGAAATATCAGCTGTAATCAAGATTTGTAAAGATTATTCCAATCGCTATATTCTCCTTATAACCTTCAGCAAGCATTATTTAGACTTGAATTACAGCATTCCTAAACGATGCAACGTTATGGCACCAGTTATTACCTTCTGTGAAATCTTAACTGAGGCGCTCAAACAAAGTGCCAAACACCAGCTATAATCGAGAGTATGCGCAATCTTTCTACGTTGTCCTTAATTTTGTTCCAAAATTGAGCAAAATGACGCGTACCATAATGAACCAGGATTACATCAGGCACAGTGCGATGATGTATCATAATGCAGTACACAAGTGTGTGCTAGCAAACGACTCCTAGTCCTGTCCTTTGGTATGTTTTGGTCTCGAAGTAAAACAAAAAAAATCAAATTCAAAGTCATCACTATTGTCATATAAATGCAGTTTCGTAATCTTTCACGTTTTGAATCGAACGTTTTCTGCTTGGTTTGCCAAAGTTTACGTCATCGTTGTTTTGTTTGATGTCTATTTATTGGAAGGAGACATACAAAATAATGAGATGTAATTAGTGGGGATAAAAAATTATTTTTTTTAAATTCAAATTTTCTTTTCAATCCGCACTTTGGCTCCAATGGGCTCGAATATTAATTTTGTTTTCATATGGCACTCTTGAATAAGGCCACTGGACTCCTTGGCTGGTTACTTTTGACTTTGTTAGTCCAGACCTTTTTCGTCAGCTGATGTCAGTATGGCATAAACATTTTAAAAAACTTTCGTTATGGTGGTAGATCATTAAATTTATCTTACTTGTGATTATATATATATGTATATATATGTATATATATATATATATATATATATATATATATATATATATATATATATATATATATATATATATATATATATACAACAAATATGTGCCCCGCTATGCCCATTTCGGTGCATCTCTCAGGCAAAACGTTATTTCTAGAGAGATGCTTCATCAAGCGATAAAATGAAATTTGGGCCAGGGTTTTGTGGTTTATAGAATAGAAGGATTTGGTTCTTAGACTAGATACTATTTCGGTAGATGTCTGGTATTCTTGATCAAAGAGTAATCCGTTATCGTATCACTGAATGACAATTTCTTGTCATAAATGGCTCTGACTCACGTGTCTGCTTGGCCTGGTTTTTGTAATGACTTGGAACTTTCGATAACCCTTTCTTTTTTCGCAAGCTTTTCTAAAGTAAGCAGCTTTTAATAAGACTTACGTATCTTACTGACAGAAAGGAAGGTTTAAACATGAATTATGTTCATAATTGATGTATAGGATAATAGTTTTGTTCTGATTATAATGCAAGCCAATCAGAATTACTGCCAGTTGTTATAGTTTTCGGTACAATGGATGTTTTCAGAGGACCTACAGTGAAGAGTTTCTCTGAACCTTTTAGCTAAACTCAAGTCTCGGGGACTCTCGTGGTCTAGAGATTATGGTGCTCGCCTCTCAATTCAATAGGTCCCTGGTTTGAAACCTGACAGCGACCGAAAATGTTCTTCTCTAAAATGTTCTTCTTTCACTGTCTTTCCTGCTCTCTAACGATGTTCTGTCGGCTACTTTCGTCTCCACTGTCTGCCCCCTTTCTCCTCATCCTCTTTGCCCCTTCTTCTAAGCTCCGGACTCCCTCTGTCGACTTTCTACTGCTATTCCTTGGCTCCTTCTTAGTACTATATTTCAATGACATCCCTGATCTTATGGTAGGTAAGATCTGACATATAGCCTTCTCGGCTAAACGTGAAAAATCTCGGAGATCCCGTGTTTAAGTTGCGCACGCTAAAGATCCCTTGGTGGTCCTAAAATCGATAAGAGTTTACTTCGGCCCCTGCCGGGGCAAAATTCAAAATTCCTACCTAACTGAAAGTGTTTAATGTGTTCGGTGCGGTCGTTAGTGGAACAAAAATAAGGGTAGCTCCTACAGAAATTGCAACAAACATAAAAGTTATATTTTTCCACAGATAAAACTGAGTGTTTTAACATTTTTTAAATCGGCATTCGAAATCGTGGTGGAAATGGTTTTAAATTTGCCTTAAAAGTTGTCAAAAAAGCTAAACGTCTATTAAGATCTAATCCGTTTTGTCATACTTACTTTGACGCTAGAATGTATATATATACACACACACACACACTCACTCACACACACACACACACACACACACACACACACACACACACACACACACACACACACACACACAATGATATAATAATATACACACACATACACACATAACTTTATATTTTTTTTAAATACATATATGATATTTCTCTCTATATATACATTTTATATATATATATATATATATATATATATATATATATATATATATATATATATATATATAATATATTTTTAGTTTTAGTAGAGGTTTTACGGCACTTGCAACTGAATGTATTAAAGAGCGATACATTTTTCTTCTTTTTGCACTTTTTAAAACAAATTGTTCACGCACGTTGACATTGTGTATGGGATCCTCCAACACAGAAGTACAAGGCCCATAGCAGCCCAACAAGCTCTAGAAATGTTTAAAGCAGCCGTTGAGGAAGTTAAAAATAGTATAAGTCGTGTTCCATCAACAAGTAAGACCCCTGAGGAGGAAACGCAGAAATCAAAACACCAACGAAATTGCTGCAAAGGAGGCATGAGGCATAATAGTTGATCTAATTGTTGACCATTTCTTGAAGCAAAATAAACTCAATCGTCGACCCCTCCAAATTCCAAGACTATCAAAAATAATGTTCTACAGTTCTTTTGGACTGTACAATAGAAAGCTACTATGTTTGTAGTCGGTGGCCTAGTGGTTAGGCTCTCGGACTCGCAACCGTAAGGTCGTGGGTTCGAATCCCGTCCAGGGCCCGACGTTGTGTCCTTGGGAAAGGCACTTTACACGAATTTTCCTCACTTCACCCAGGTGGGAATGGGTACCCGGCTATAGACAGCGAAAGATCTTGTCAGTTTGATAAATTTTGAGTTCAGCTGCTTGCACTGTATGCTTTCCGGGAAGCTGAGAATGTTTCGGAGTGTTCTATGGTCTGCTGGGGTAATAATATAGTGTAAAGGGCATAGAAGCTGCTGTTGAGCGGGGATATGCGCTATACAAATGCTATCTATTATTATTATTGTATAAAATCGTGTCACTAACAGAATAAGAAAATTAACATTTAAGTTTGCTCGACACAACATTTAGAGAAGATGCAAAATCCTAGAAATCGCACTGACGTTTATGTCGACCCACAAAAACATCATTTACAGCACCCCCAACTTCGTCAACAGAATAATGGACATCTTAGCTGAAGCAAATGAACGAGGGATAGACTTCTTCTTCAAACAGATTTTCTCTAAACAGGTTGGATGAAGAATACATCTCATTTACTTTGCCCTTGACTATCTTCAACCTGCTTTAAGTTCATTGTGTATGCCCACTTTAAAGACCCACGAGCCGCCCCTGTTACGCATCCATTTAGTATAGAAGTCAAGGTATTTGAAATTAAACGAGGTGGGGGTCGCAAAGTGGCAGAGATAAAATTTTAGCGAAAAACTGACCCCCAAATTTTGGTTAACTCCAAAGCTCAAGGAGCGTATTTGGAAACTGCAACTTTATTATTTTTGTGTGCTATTGTTCAACGTTTGCCAGCACAATTCACACATTAGTGTGTTTTAAATCAGCATATAAAACTTGCCGAACCAAAAAAATATATTAAAAATTTGCAAATCAAGCTGACAAAATTGGTTTTTTTTTTATTATTTTCAGTGTTTTAACGCGCGCCGAATTTCACCACAATGACACACACACACAGATACACACACACACACATAAACACACTTACGCAGACACACACACACGCACACACACATACACACACACACACACACAATATAATAATATACACACACATACACACATAACTTTTTATATATATATATATATATATATATATATATATATATATATATATATATATATATATATATATAATATTTCTCTCTATATATGCATAATAATATATGATTTATATATATTCAGTTCAGTTTCATGGAAAGCCGGCCTCCCAGTATGTGATTTTTAAATTTTTTTTTGGGGGGGGGGGTTTGTTTTGTTTTGTTGTTGTTGTTTTCTTCTTTTTAAGTGTTTAACGGCGCTTGCAACTGCAGAAGGTCATATGAGAGCGTATTTTCAGTTTAATAGGAAATAGTTGTTCTTAAATTTTGCCGGGGCTAGGGTGAAGCCTACTCTTATCGATTTTAGTACCACAAAGGGATCTTTAGCGTGCGTAACATGCACCTGGTACCTCAAAGATATATTTTTTTTTAAAATGCGTATGTGCGTGTGTGTGTGCGTGTGTGTGCGTGTGTGTGCGTGCGTGTGTGTGTGTGTGTGTGTGTGTGTGTGTGTGTGTGTGTGTGTGTGTGTGTGTGTGTTCTGCATGAACATTTTGATGTAATGGTATGAGTTGAGATGAGAGAGAATGTAAGATGAAATGTAAAAGATTAGCTGTGGTCAGAATCAGATGAAAAGTTATTTTAAAAAATAAAATATTCTAATCAAGTCCCAACCAATAAGCTCACAGAAAAAACGCAACCTGATTAAACATTGCATTTGGTGAATTGAATACAATTACTGTATTTTTATACCTTAAACAAGCAAGAACTCCATATCTGATTTGCAAAGGGGTATGGATACGAAGAACCCCCCCCCCCTAAAAATCAAACCAACAACACATTTCTAATGGGGCGGGAATACCAACGGACATCTAACGATGCTCGTGTGTGGTATCATGTATTTAGTAACGCTCCTGAGGTTTTACTTTCAAGGTTCTTACACTGGACCACGTTTCACGTTTTCGAACTGACTTATATCCGCCCAAGAAAGATTTCACGGAAGCAAAATGAACGCGAAAAACAGTTATTTCATGTAACTCATTGTCCCAATAAACTCTAGATGGAAACACGTTTTCCGCTAAAGTTTTCGGAACTAACTGTTTTAAACAATAAATAAGGCGCTTAAAAACGACGTATACTTCATGAAGAAAAGCAACATAGACACTTATTTCAGCTCTCAAAGGGTTATTTAAAACTAATAGTGTTAACTAAGCCTATGTGTTTTACTCCTACTTAGTCTCTGGAACCACTACGTGCGTTTCGTAAGCTTACCCTTTAAAATGTCCACCCACTAAGCACCATTTTCACACGCCCCTTTCAAGGGAGTTTGCCCTTCTTTTCCAAACACCACAGGCAGACCTTTATAAGAAAAGATAACTCCGGTTTAGCTTCCTGCCCCACCCCCACCCCCGACAAGACGTTGAAAACAAGGGATACCTTTCACAAGCCTCGGTAAGGCGCGTCTTTTACAGATCTACGATGCGTTAACGGATGCTGAAATTTTAAGCGTACGTGACGGAACCTATGCACTGGCTTCTTCACACCGTATATTTCCTTACTTGCCTTTGATATGAGCCTCCGTCGCTATTTCGAGTTACTTTTTTGCGTTGGGCTGGTGTGGTTTTTAAATCACCAGCAGTGTAACAGCTCCATGGTACTATATTATTATTATAATTAATCGATCATATTTTAACCCATTAATTTCTGTTTTTCTATGTAGGTATAATGAGACTGTGAATGGGCCATGTTTCTTTCTAGACAGTACTAGTAGCAGCAGCAGCAGCAGCAGCAGCTGCAGCAGCAGCAACAGTAATAGTAGTAGTAGTAGTAGTAGTAGTAGTAGTAGTAGGGTAGTAGTAGTAGTAGTAGAAGTAGTAGTAGTAGTAGTAGTAGGAGGAGGAGGAGGCGGAGGAAGAGGAGGAGCAGGAAGAGGAGGAGGAGGAGGAGGAGGAGGAGGAAGAGAAGGAGGAGCAGGAGGAAGATTAGTAATAGTAGTAGCAGTTTCTTTTCGTTATTACCATTTCGTCACGACATTATGAAGGTTTTTATTTCGATGCGACAAACTTTGAAAGTTACAGCGCTTTTAAAAAAATGTTAATTCATTCATACTCCACCACTCCCCCCCCCCCCCCAATATATATATTAAAAAAGAAGAAAAAAAATAACGTTTCGATCTACCTCCGGTAGCTTGGTGTTTCCTTGCAATGTACATCGTTTTGACTTGGAAAAAGCAAGATATATAAAGTTAAGACTGATACAACCAAGAATGCAATGTAGGCCCAATTGGTGGCAGTGTATTTCATTGTCTTCAGGACTCCAGCATTTCCACATCTGTGCCTCGTCCTTCCCATGCACTGAATATTCATGAGCAAGCCGAGTTTCATTCAGACATACTCGTATTACGTTTTGAATTGTAGCCCGCTGGCGATAAATTTCTCTATTTAAAACTTTTTGAAAACTGCATCTTATTAACGAAAAATAATATCAAATTCAGCACAAGCGTATCAAAATATACAAAATGACTCGAGGGTGACTCTTTTGCTTGCTGGATTTTGAAGATCACAAAAAAGAAATATTTTTGTTGAGATTACATCATGACAATGTAGTTATCTTATCAAGAAGAGGACGGACAACCGTCAGGTTAAATGAGCGTGTAAAATACTGGCTTTACGACTGCAAAGGTTCAACCTTGCAACCATGGCTCTTTGCGATCTCAAAACTATCTGGCGTAATCTCATATGTAATAAGGATTTTCAAAAATTGCATTTACATAGCGCGTTTCCACAAATAAGTACTCAATGCACTGTACAATAATACAAAGAACTTGTGATATGCAGCGCACACTCCTATCTAGTAATTCTCTCTCTCTCTCTCTCTCTCTCTCTCTCTCTCTCTCTCTCTCTCTCTCTTCCTCTCACTTCCTCACTCTTTCTCTATATACTATCTCTCTCTTGTGCATCCTTGAGAAAAGACAATCCCACAAAAATTACCCAGACACCCTCGAACACAATGATGACACCAGTCATAAATTGTTACAGAACGGATCAGCATGAATAAACGATACTGAGTGAACACAATATACTGAGAGAACATAATAATATTTGTATTGGGAATGTCGAAAATTACAGAATGAAGCTGGACTGAACCAAATGCGTTTTAAGTGCTGATTTGAATTTTGTTAAAGTGGTAGATTCCCATAGTTGAGCGGGCAAGGGAGTTCTATCTATCTATCTATCTATCTATCTATCTATCTATCTATCTATCTATCTATCTATCTATCTATCTATCTATCTATCTATCTGTCTGTCTGTCTGTCTGTCTGTCTGTCTGTCTGTCTGTCTGTCTGTCTGTCTGTCTAATATACTCTGTATTTCGCTTAAATAGCTTAACGTGTCTAAAACCCTCGGGCGGTGCTACTGACTGAAATGTCTTTAGGTCATTCCCAAATGGGAGGGGGGGGGGGGGGGGAGCATTAACACGTTCTTATGCACAATGGGCTGATTCATCAATTGTATGCTCATAACTGTGTCTGAACTGCAACGGGGAACTGCTGCTTTTTCTTTCCAAATCCTTACTATCGTCATTTTCCCTCTACTTGTTTTGTAAGTTAGTCACACTCTTCTGACCCGCTATTTCCGGGGTGCCTTGATAGTCGAGGCAGACTTTGTGCTGTTGAAGCTAGAGAGATAGGCAGAGTAAGCTTGATTCCCTGTATGGAATTATTCCGTTGACATCCACCTCTTGGCGCTCAATTGACCTTACGCAGTTGCGAGCGCCGTAAAAAAACTACTGAAGCTCTAACTTGTCTAAAATGCTTCCATGTCTGGGTTTTTTTTTTTTAAAACGTTAATCACGCGCAGAATGCGAAAAATCGTCTTCGTCATAATTCTTGCGGTCAGGCTACCGGACTCGTAATCGTGAAGTTGCGGGTTCGGGGGTTCGAGCTGCCGGCCCGACGTTGTGTCCTTGGGGAAAGGCACTTTACACAAATTTCCCTGACTTCGCCCAGGTGGGAATGGGTACCCAGCCATAGACAGCGAAAGATCTTGTCAGTATGTTAGTGTTTTAGCACCTATGAACGGCCGCTTGCACTGTATGCTTCCCAGGAAGTTTGGGTTGTTTCAGAAGGCTCTCAAGTCTGCTTGGGTAATAGTATAGATTGTGAAGCTTATAGAGCTTGCTCATGAGCGGGGAATTGCACTATACGACTGCTCTATATTATTATTATTATTATTATTATTATTATTATTATTATTATAGGAACTTTTTTGTCGTGCCTATCCATATTATGTAATAGTCCGGATCTTTCGAAATACTCCTCAAATAGTAATGACTTCATGTTTTTCATGATAGGGATGCACGTTTCATGCGAGATCTTCTGCTGTACTGCCTCATACT
Source organism: Aplysia californica (assembly GCF_000002075.1). Taxonomy (NCBI): domain Eukaryota; kingdom Metazoa; phylum Mollusca; class Gastropoda; order Aplysiida; family Aplysiidae; genus Aplysia; species Aplysia californica. The sequence continues at coordinate 921,777 of NW_004797313.1, read as the reverse complement.
TTTTTTGGTCTGTGGCCTTTTGTCTTGCCGATTTTTTTTTAGGATGGCATACATTGTATTCGTATGGAATAAAGATTACACCAGTGCTGTTCTAAGTCATTTTTTTCCCATTAAAAAAAATTATGAACGTAATTCACGAGAACAGCTCAAGCACTTTTATACATCCGCTAAAGCTGTTTTCAATCTTATTTTGAGAAGTAGACACAATTAAAGTGCGCTCGTCATCCATTTGAACGCCGGGAGTATTTAACGTTTTCGAACGTTCAGCAATCACATTGTCATACCTCATATGACTACCTTCTTAGGTGTTAAAAGAATTCTAGAGACACAATGTTGAGCATTGGCGAAGGTGTGAGCAACAAGCTGATCTTACTGATGACGGTAGTCTGGCGTGTGATCCATGCCTTATCTTAAAGAAATCGATGGCGTGGCCAGGCTTATAGAGAAGCAAAAGAAGAAAAGGGGGTAGGGTTGAAGACACCTGCTAAATTTACAAACAGAGGACATGGCATTGATTTAGAGATTGACAAATATAGAACACATAAACGTGTGCGTTTGTTCATGTTCTTGAGCCTTAATGTGTATGTATGGCTGTATGTGTGTATGTGTATCTATATTGTAGAATAAGTGCTCACCTTCTGTTCCAGGTTCTTTCGATGTTTCTTTGTAGATGAAGATAGGGGGCCCCCTTCTAGATGGGTGTTATTTCTGTTCTTCTGCGATCTGGCGCGACTGCCCGCCTCAATGGCCACTGCTCTCTGGCCCGATCCACTCGGTCCCTCTTTTCACTCACTCCGTCAGTGCCCGGGTCTCTCCAGTCCCGTGAATCTCTCCTGGTCCTTGCGGGGTCATATTTTAGCCAGTAGAGACTGGCCGGTGTCAACTATTCTTTTACACCACATATATTACAATAAATAATCCTGTGGTTACAATGCAATGTCGAAAACATTTCTGTCAGTGTAAATTTTGTGAGAATATGGATGAACCGTGAAACTTGGACATAACGAAGCCGTCGGGCGTGACAGTTGATTTCGTTGAATTCGAGTGTTCGTTACTGCAACGTGAGCAACACATTGCGTCATAATGTAGGGCCTTGCACATGGCAACGTCTGTTTCCACAGACCAGCGCACAAACCATTACGTCGATTGAGAGCTATGTCTAGACTAGCCTTTCATTGTCCAGTTGCCATGGAGACGGGGTAAATGTGACTGTGACCTGTCGACTTTCTACACCCGAAATGCTTGTCCCCCCCCCCCCGGCCAATCATCCTAGACACGCGCTCTAACAGCCACCCGACCGATCTCCCTCGTCCCCGACACACACTGTGACATGTCGTGTGTTACGGGCGTGTAAACAACGTAGGCTTCTGATTGGTTGCATAAGATGTATGCGATAGATAGGATAGACTAAACATGTAATTACCTCTACGGTCACCCAACATTACACTTGGCTGGGCATTACACTTGCGAAACTTATTTTTCCAAACATCACAGTTGCGAACCTTTTCAATTTTGAGTAAATTTAAGCGTTAGAGCTACACTATAGTGGTTGAACAAAAATTAAAGCATTGCATGTGCGAACCTAACGATCTGTAATCGAGATGTACTCGTGCTCGTAATGCATAGATAGTTACTTGTCTCAACCAACTGTATAGACATCCATCGTGTTGTTGAGTTACAGTCCTCACAGTTGCAGTGTGATGTACTAGAGTTATGAAGGGGTACAGCGGTTTATTCAGCCTCGGATTCTAAGTAAGCTCCAGCATCAGTTGTGCGTATGAAAATCAGAATATCAAAATTATTTTGCACAGTGTATTCACGTGTGTAACGATACACAAATTGTGTATATCGGGTAAGTTCGCAAGTGTAATGTAACTGTGCCGTTTGAACATTGTAGGTTCACAATTGTAATAATACACCCCGAGCAAAATCCGATATCTGCCCCAATATCAGATAGGTTTCCAGGTGTAATGTTGGGTGACCGTTGAAGTTTTCAGGTTCGCAAGTGTAAAGGTGTGGTGCCCTTTGAAGGTAGTAGGTTTGCAAGTGTAATACGCCCATCCACGTTGCAAGTGCAATCGATGATCTCTTGGAATAGCATAGATAAAGTTCGGGAGGAAAATGCGCCAAGCCACATCAGCAGGGGCTGTTCACTCTGTTAGCGTCATCAGTGAATTCGAGCTGCTAATTTATTTTTCGTTGAATCCGAGTTATTTGTTGATTTGCCCCCCCCCCCCCCCCCCAAAAAAAAAAAAGAGAAAAGAAAAGAAAACCGGGTATCCGTCTCCGTTCGTTGAATTCGAGTTAAATTGAATCCGAGTTTTACTGTACGACAGATACCCCTGGTAAAGGCGACAAAAATTTTCATAGCCCGTAAAAACCTAGCTTATCAAATTCGAAAATTCCAGTTAGTTTAGGTGAAATTAAGTTTCGAAAAGGGTTCGGTCGTCGTAAGCATGAAACCAAGACGTATCAAGACACGATTTAATATATTATGACGTTATTGGTTGATCCAATGCGATGCTCTGTTGACGGGGTTTAAAGGTCATCGTACGAATGCCATTATGTTGATACATATATGATGTATTATCTTTAAAACTGTATCTTACGTTTGTACATAGTGGCGTCTAAGGGAAGCTTGAAAATACAATCACCACACCATCCACTCATGCAGCATATAAATTTGAAGCTTTAAAAAATGAATTCTGCATCGTTTGACATAGTAATATTTCATTTTTGGTTAAGGGTCGCCAGAGATATAGTCACTCAAACAATGACCTTAAAAAAACAGACTTGGCTAATTTGTGTAGAATTGAAGAAACGTAAAAGTATTTTCGCGCATCAATATCGTGGAATGGGCATATTATATTGCATATGAAAAGAATGGAGGACTTTCATTAAGATAATTTCGAGCAGATCGGGAAAACAGATCAGTCATGAATAACACGGAAAACGCACATTAAATGTTCTCATTAGTATTACGTTTTGGAGCAATTGGTTTTGTGTAGAGCACGAATCCTTTGGGCATGGACTGTGTTAAATTTTGACCTGATTCTATGTCCTTTCATCCTTAATCTCACAGAGTAGCAAACAAAGCGTCTGAATTGGGAGCAAAGTTCAGTTTCGCCAACTGCTGTCATGGGGCTCTACATACCTGCTGGATTCATATCGGGGCTATTTACTGGGAACCACTCCATCGTTGATATGATTTGTTTTTTTTCACAAATTGTCTAGTTAAGTGGTTTTGGTCCTGTAGGATGGTACTTTGTCATGTATAAAGACGTTTACCTGGATGACACCATGATGAAAATAATAGTAAGACATGGCGTTTCAGCACTTTTGCGATATATCCCACTAAACGAAGCCACCTGGTCCTGATGGTTATCAACGAATGCGGTTTTCTCCAGTCCAGCTAGACCACCCCTAGGCATGGCAGTTTCATCGCCTCTTTTCCTCACTGACAGACGATAATGTCCAAATTCTAACTAACACTGCCGAAGTGCAAAAAAGATTCGTGCTCTACTCGTAACCATTGGTTCCTAGACAAAATACTAATGACCATGTGTGATGTTAACAAGTTTTGTATGGAGTTTGTAACTGTTTTATTTTCCAAACTATTTGAAAACATCGTAATAAGATGCTGTCCTTTGCAGAGACAATAATAGTCTCTATTAATTTGATACCCAATACAGGTCCATTCCACCAATGTTAATGCAACCCAATACACGTGCGAACACCCGTTTGTGTTTCTTTGGCTTCACACAGTTTTATCAAGTCTGATTGTTTAATATCATTTTTGAGTGACCATATCTCGGGCGACTCTGATCATATATGAAATATTGATTTGTCAGATGATGTAAAATCCACTTAGCTTAAAACTGATGTGCTGCATGAGTGGGTAGTGCAAGGCTGTAATGCAGTAATTTGATGTGCACATTTTCAAGTTTCTTTTGGACCCCACTGTATAATAATATACATGTGTAATTCTTTTTATCGCCTGCCGTCACAATATCAGACCGTACGTGCCCAAGTAGTGTTGGCGTTGTCTTACTTCAATGCAACTACCCTCGGAAATGTCATGTATCATAGACGCCAAAATTAGTCGCTCATTACTCGTCCATCGCAAATTAACAAGTGAAGTTCTACAAAATAATGTTGTGCACAGACGATGTGTTTCCTGTTTAATGAATATTTACATGCTTTGGGAATAGTTTATCTGTTGTCACTTGAGACAACTGTTTATTTTCCTTTTTTACCATAGGGGTTATATTTTTCATATGGTCTCCCATAAATATACCAGCAAGACAGACACATGCAAACACTCATACATACACACTCACACAAACACACACACAAACACACAAATGATGATGGAAATTAACGAAACTGATTTAGATGATTTTCTTGGTGATGACCATTACACACGTTCAAACAGATGTGATACATTTGTCTTCAGTTTAAAAAACCCATCATATGTTGCTTTTATCTTCATGATATAACACTGCCCAAGGTGCAACCAGACCCAGGTACAACCACTTTAACTATCTTCCAAATAAAGCAGAAGAGTGAAAAAAAATAACAGAGCACCTTACCTTGGATATTCTGTTGACTTATGATCTACTTCCTCTACATTTCCTCTTTTGATTGAAGCTGAGGGAAATAAAATATTTTTGTAGGAAAACTTAGATAAAAAAGAAAGAAAAGAATAGTTCTAGTTTTTAAAGCCGTTGTTTTATTCATTGATTGTTTGCTACTGTTTATGATAAGCTTTTGCAGTGCAAAGACAGCGGAATGTCGCTTCCAAGGGCATGGCAAAATCATCCAGGGCCTACATGCACCTAGGCCGGTTCCGGGTTGGTCATGGTGCTTTGTTTTACGGACCAAGGTTCAACAATTGGATCATTCATGGCGGAATATTTCTATCTATCCTCTGGTTATCGTTTGAGTTACATTTATAAGGTATATGTCCAGCTTGTGATTGTTTATAAAAGGAAAACGACCAAAATGTATATATATATATATATATATATATATATATATATATATATATATATATATATATATTGATATATATGATATATATATATATATATATATATATATATATATATATATATAATACTATCCACATCTTACTTGCAGTAAACATAGTTTAAACAAACCTATAGGTCAGTCTAGCATGCACATGGCAAAAAAAAAACCCCGCACATACTGAAGAGATATATTCTAACGTTTGCCACGTTGAAATCCAAAATGGCAGCCATTTTCCAAGATGGCGGCCATTCGCAGACTCTTTGGTGAATGTGTGGTTCTTCGTTTCCAGTTTTTAGGATACTAAAATCGTTTCTGACATTTTTGGCATGCTGACTGGTATGCAGCACGTCTAATGTGCTGAACAAGGACTGCAGGAGTTGGGGGAATCGCTTCGTAGGATCTCTGCTTCCTGCAAAAGAAAGCTCCAGTCGTGCATCATCAACAGCTTCAGTTAAATTGGATCGGTCATACATCATGACGACAAACTTTTCCAACTTCCCAGTACCCTCTTCTTCAACCTGTGTAAGAAAGCTGCTCAGTTTGGTTAAGACATCTGAAGCTTCAGGAAACACACCCCATGTCTGTCATGCTGACCTTTTGCCCTTACCACGGAATGCAGACACAATATCACAGCCTGTAAAGGCATGGAAAAACAGAATACCACTGCCCCTCTCTGGAGCAAGGGTTGTGGTGAGCTCATGCACGAAGATCCACTTCAGATTTCACCCTGACCCAAAAGTTAGCCACATTCCCTGAAGTCCCAATTCCTGTAATTGTGAGAAAGAGGCAACAGCAATCACAAGAACATCTGTGTCTCTGGCTTTTATCATGACTGTTTTGGAGCCCCCCTTTACAACTTTAATATGTAGGAAGATTCTTGTATCAGCTTCCTCGTGATTGCAGGGTGAGAGCTCACTGAGGTTAGCCTGGGTGTGGTTGCTGAGGGCACGTGGACCTCTCATGATGATAACTCGTTTCTCAGCCAGGTAGTCAAACAACTTAATTTTGTTAGTGGAATGACGCAGAACGTTGCGCCAGTTCCTTGGCAACTTTCCTGTCCCGGCATCTGCTTCCCAGACCTTGTTTTGATCGACTTTCGGATTTGGGGCTTGAGGCCTTGCGCGTGTCAAACACATTGTCAGTTCAATGGCATCTTTTGGCGCATGGATCAACTTTAGGTATGAATTCCATCTCAGCATTCTCTGCAAACGTCTTGGATGTTCTTGGTGGCAGCGCATTGACAAGAGCTGAACCATCAATGATAATCACATCAGTCGTAGGTTCTGCGTCGAGCACTGTAACCTTGTCCTCCATTATGGCAACTAGCTGTGACTTCTGGTAGACATGAGGCTTCCTCCGTCACTCAGAGATGCTGAAATTGACTGATTCTCGTGACGGAAGAACTCATGTGGATAGTATTCTCTGTTCTGGCCAGAAATGAACAGTTTGAGAAAAACTGGCAGTCTTCCTTGAACATCTTATTCTTGGCAACAGTGCTAAGCTTTTCTTGCTGAAAGAAGTCCATTTTTGTCTTCTTTATTGGTGCATAGAACGAGCATGTATCTTCATGCTTTGGTGTTTCTAAGTGCGCCTCAAAGGATGTATTCCCAGTTGAAAGGTGAGTAGCAATCCTATCAACACTACAAGGGGATGCTGTATCCTTGGTGTCCAGATTGAGCAGATCTCCAGATTCTTCTTGAAATGGATTGCCCTTTTCTTCCAGTGTGCTTGTCAACCTTTGGACCATTTCCAGAAAGCTTCTCTGGCAGGTGGGTGTTTGTTCATGATGTTTCATCTGCTCTGAGACATCCCTCTATACTGACGCCTCTTCATACTGTGCAACAACCTGTGACACAGCAGGGCCGGCAACCATCCATCTTCTCAGTGATGATGGATCCTCAGTGATTCCGACTGCTTCTTCATCGCATTTGAATACTGCTTTGGATTGTTCATGTGCATGGTCAATTGCCATTCCTGAGAAATCTATGTTGGATTTGTGGACAACAAATTTCCCAGCATGAAAACTTCTGCAATCTGTGGGTGTCGCTCCTTCAAATTCAACATACCTATCAGATGTATATGAAGCCACTGTGCATAGTTCTCGTTGCTGTTTGCAAATAAGTTTGATATAAGCTGACATAAAGCCTGACGGTAGCGTCTGAAGTTGGATTCTCTCATAGACCTGATGAATAGCAGAACAGCTAACTCCTGTTTACATGTTCACCTGTCCTGGGCAACAACGTCATTGCACACCGGACAGGTCCATAAGTGCTCAGTTCCCCCCAGCACCAAAGCATGCAAGATATTCATACTGATTGTCCCGGTGGCTGTCTGATTATGGCGACGTCTTTCATTTCCAGATAACCGTTCCTTTCTTCCTTCTCCCCTCTCTATCCCAATTTACCACATCCTAATGATTGAGTTGTTTTCAGATTTCTCCCTGTCTTCCTCATTCCGGAACCTTTCCTCCAGGGTCTTCAACACTTCTCCTTAAACAAATTTCACCTCACCATCAACCACGGCACTGTCTGCCAATCTATTAGCTTCCTCGTTGCCCTTCACCCCAGAGTGCCCAGGACAGAATATCCACGCAATGGCTCTAAGTGATGAGTGTTGTATTGGGTTCATCTATTCACTCCGAAGCAGCCCTTTCTCGACCCTTCGCAGAATGCTCTGGGAGTCTGTGACAATAATGAGATAGGTAGTTCTTGATCTTGTATTTTGAAGCCAGCTAAGCGCTCTTGCTACCGCCTCAATCTCCATTATCAAGCTTGAAGTTGTTCTTTCTATGGCCCCTGACATTCTATGAACCTTTTTGTTCCCACTGTACACCACAAAATCCCATCCACGTCTCTCACCCCTCCTGACCGATCCACCCGTATAGATCACTGGGTCCTCTGGCTCGGAATGCTCCTCAATTAACTGTCGTATGTCATTGTCGTTAATGACAGCAGCACATTCCCGTCTTTCACGACCCATTGTGATGTGAACGTTGGCCAGGCATCTGCAATCAGGGCTCAGTTCAAACCATTCCTTTCCACAGCTTACTTCATCGATGCCACAAACTTTCCTCAAGGAGTCTTCGGTTTCTGCCTTCCATGAGCTGCCCCGTTTGATCCTGTTTCCTTTGATGCTGCTAAGGTTGTCATGTAAAGGGTGTCTCGGGCCTCCCAAAACATTCAAGTACAGCTTTGCCTGTGCCACTTTATGTCTCACTCTGATGCTGGCCATGACAATGATGTATCTCATACAGACAACATGGGTGTCCTTTGTGCAGCCCAGAATGGCCCATATTCTCTCCAACCTATCTATCTGAGTCTTGGACAGGGAGAGGATGCCCAGACCATAGTCTATGACTGACAGAATCTCCAGCTGCATTAGGAGAAAAAGAACTCTCTGTTGAATTCCCGCTGAAGCCAAGGTCTTCACTACATTGATGCCCTTCTGAGCCCAGACAGCAACATTGTCAATATGTCTTCGGAAGGAAAGTGTCCTGTCCAGAGTGATTTCCAGGTACTTCAACTCATGCTGTCAGTCTATGAGAAAGTGTTCAAACACAATTATAGGGGTAGGATCTTTCACAAAATGGTTGCTGAGTGAGCACCAGATGACCTGCGCTTTGTCTGGATTGATGACCACCTTGTATTCCTCACACCAATCTGCGACCTTGCTCAGCCTGTCCTGTAGCATCCGTCCAACCGCTAGCCTATCACGACCTTGTCCGTAGACCAACACATCATCTGCAAAGGTTAGGATTCTTCCTGCTCCACTTACACTGATCCTGGCAATTTTGGATGTATATATAATATTGAACAGAACCGGTGATAAGGCTGATACTTGTGGCAGTCCTAAGGCAATCACTACTGGGTCTGACATCCATCGCCCACTTCTCAGCGCCACCTTCCTCTCAAACAGAGCCTCGGATATCCATTGTACCAACCAGGGGTCAATGTCCATTTCCATCAGGAGATCCATGAGCTTGCCGTAATCAACTCGGTTGTAAGCATCCTCTAGGTCTATAGCAGCCATTGCTGTCTCCTCCTTTCTCTGGAACCCTTCAAATACACCAAAGGCTAACACAGCCGTGTTTGTGCAGGTGTCTTTCCCTGGTCTGGAAGGAGCTTTTTCCTCTCTAGGTAATTTGCCTGCCTTTTGGCCACCATCTTTTCCAGGATCTTCCCATACGTGTTCTGCATGGTAATGATTCTGCATCCCTTGATGTTGGAGTGGTCTTTGTCTGGTTTAGGAAGAGGCATGAGATATCTGTGTAGCCACTCCTCTGGGATCTTGCCTTTGGCCAGACTCACGTTGAAGTCCTCTACCATGCCCTGTAGATCTTTTTCATCCGCATCCTTAAAATGGCTGTATCTCAACCCCCTCAAGCCCTACTGCACTATCCTTCGTTCCGCTTATTACCCGCTTCACGTCCTGTATTGTGACACCCTCTCCACACAACACCTCTGGCACAGCAGTTTTCATAATTGCCCTGATGTTAACAGGCTCCTCCACGTTGCCTTGGTGAGTCTACTTGATGTACCTCTCAAGGAAAGCCCGGCCTTTTGCTTCGTCTGTCTCTAGTAGCCTATCGTTCTCATCTTTAACAGACAGAAAGCCAGCGTCAATCCTTAATCCCTTCATTTTTCTGTGCAATTTCCAGAAACTGTGTAGTGCCTTCTCTGATGACATGTCGGTCACGTACTGATCCCACCGTTCCTGCTTGGCCTCATTTGCACTTTCCCTGTAAAGCCGCCCCTCTCTTTTCATCCGCTCTCTGAGAGTATTCTTCTCCTCGTCTGATACCTTATCCGATTTCCTCGTCCTATGCCATGCTCTTGTTGACCTTCTCTTCTGTAGCCACAGCTCTTCAAGCACAGGATTCCAATAAGGCATCTGAACAAAGTTGGATTTAGTTGCAAGTGACGCCCAAGCCTTTCTCCTTATTTTTTTTTGCAGTACAGTAGAGCCACTGTCCTTTACATATCTGAATGGTTATTTCATCTTGCATTTTTCATCCTTCACCTCGTGGCAATTGATCATTACGGAACAAGGCAGATGATGGCTTCCATGGTCTGACGGAGCCTGCCATTTAGCAAAGACCTCCGAACCTGCTGTAATCAATGTCAAATCTTTGTTGGAATCATCCTCTCCATTAAGCTGTGCAATCCTTGTCATGTGTGTTCCGTTGAGGATGGAAAAACTGCTCTCTATTATCGCCTTCTCCAGCGCCTTTCCTTGAATGTTACCGTGTACATTTCCCCATTTGACGCTCCTGGCGTTGAAAGTACCCCCACGATCATTACCCTTTCACTCAGTTGGCCGAGCTCCTCCAGAAAGTCCCAATCTTCCTCTATCCTGGCACTGTTATTGCCCACATAAATGTTGACAAGTGTCCATTTCCTCTTCCTCACCTCACACTCCATGATTTGGACCTCCCTGTCCTCCCTGTTGAATCGCTTCGCATCAACCAGTCTGTTTGATTAATATTAGTTGTCCATAATGGGTCTCACTACATGGTTTCGTGTAGGTCTTGTAGCCAGGGCATTAGAAATTTTCTACGTTCGTCTCCTGGAGCATCATAATATCCGTTTCATAGATAAGCTTTTCCAGATCTCGACGTCTTTGCCTGACACTGCTGCAATTCCAGTAGCATATGGCTTGGTTTTTGTTTCTAAGCCTGTCTGTCTGATTTTTTCCGACTTTTCCTCATCCTGGAACATTTCTTTCTGCAGCCTCCCCCCCTTCCCCTTTTCCTTGGTACCTTTTTATGCGATAATGCTGGGAGCGCCGTCAAGGGAGCACGATCTCCGTAGCTCCCGCACCTAACTCCATAGTTATCTCCATTGCCATTGTTATAATGATATATGTTTAAAAAAGCATGTTATATTAAGGTGGTGATTGTCATGTAAGTATATATGTAAATTTGGATTCTTTATGGTTGATTACATATATTTGGACATCGAAAACATACAATTTGCTCTACTGCCTCATGCGGTGTGACATTGTATGGTAGCACATACTGGCAAAGGTGGCCATCTTGAAAAATGGCGGCCATTAAAAAAAAAATGCATGGTAAACGTTCGATTATGAATACACATATCATATGGATATGTCTGCTAATTTTGGTGCTTGTATGACGGTATGAATTATTCTGCTGAATTTTGCACTAAGCCACCCCACTATTATACGTCATGTATTACATTCTTTTGTATTTAAAAAGCACACATTATGTTCATAGTAAAGAATTCGTAAATAGCGAAAAAAAATGGCATTAGGGAGGGACAATATAATTAATTGCTCTCCTTTTGCAACTACACCAGGACCTAATTTGGCAGAACGCTGACAAGCTATGGCACACTATCTTTGTTGACATAAAGAGAGAGCAATGGCACGCGTGCTGAATGTACGTACCTTCTCTTGACTCTCTAAACACAGACGCCTTCAAGTTTTGCAATTTTCTTCCCTAATTTCAGCTTAAGGGGGGGGGGGGCTAAAGCTGGAGGCTATCTCGCTTGTTACTGGACCGAATTTTACCAAATTTCACACATATAACAAGCATAGTAATCCGCAATCAAATTTGAGAAAAAAAGTTTCGTTTCCATGGATACGCCGCCATATTGGATTTTATTGACATGTCTTACGTAATGAATACCGCACTTGTCGCTCATGGAAATTGATTGTTTTCTGCATGCGTGTTTACAAACATTAGATCTAAAAATTTGTCTTTTGTTTTTTTCCTAATCAAATTAGAAAATTTTTAATGAATTTTTTACTGAGGTACATTCAAGTTTGCAAAAAATCCGTGAAAATCCACACTCCAGACACCACCAACAAAAATCTATTCCAGATATCAAAAATTCAACGGACAAATTTTTAGTATTTCCTCTTTTCTTCATTCTGTGAAAATTTTATGAAGATTGGATGAAAAATGGTAGAGTTATTTTAAAAAGTATAGAGAAAAGTCGCATTTTGAGAAAACGGCCGATAAAGAAAAATAAAATGCTGATTTTATGAGGAAATGGGGGTTACAAACATGCCCGGTGTGGGAAAAAATACGGTTTTTGGGGGTTCTTATGTCATGAAATAGTTGTAGGAGAGGATGAGGAAGCTAAAAATGCCTACAACTCCATGATTTTGAGCCGAATTTTGATTTTGGGAGTGTAGCGCCCCCCCCCCTCCCCCTTAATGTTTTTTCAGACTAAGCTTTCTGGGGTCTTGTGGTTATTCTCGGACCTGGGCAATACAGCCCCGGGACCGGATGACATCCACAACTTTAGACACTTACCCTCAGAAACACTTACACTCCTACTAGACATATACAACGACATGTGGCGGTCGCACTCCTTTCCGGAGTCTTGGCGTCTCGCTACTGTCATTCCAATACCCAAACCAAACAAGGACCACACACACCCATCCAATTACAGACCAATAGCACTAACGAGCTGTCTCTGCAAACTCATTGAAAAAATGATCCACAGGCGACTCATGTGGTTTCTGGAAACGACGGGCTCGCTGAGCGGTCTCCAGTGCGGATTCAGGAAAAGTCGATCCACTCTGGATCACCTGGTCCGCCTGGAGACCTTTATACGCGAGACGTTCGCTGAAGGAGGCCACATGATCGCCATCTTTTTCGACTTAGAAAAAGCCTTCGACACAACCTGGGAGTACGGCATTCTTCGAGACCTGCACGCACTCGGCATACGCGGTCACCTCCCTGCCTTCATTGGCAACTTCCTGAAGAACCGTTCCTTCCAGGTTCGTGTCGGATCCTCCCTTTCAGACCCCCACCAACAGGAGGAAGGAGTCCCCCAGGGGAGCATCCTTTCTCCTCTCCTATTCGAAATTAAAATAAATTCCATAGTAAAAACCCTCCAAAACAGCATAGACAGCTCGTTATACGTTGACGTTCGAAAAATCCTCATTTGAGATCTGTGGAAAGGCACGCAGCTGCACAAACTCGAAAAGTGGGCAAACAATAACGGTTTCAAGTTCTCCCCGTCAAAGACGGTTGCAGTACACTTCTGCCGAAGAGGCAGACGTGTGCTGCAGCCGGATTTGACACTATACGGGGAAAGGATTCCCGTCCAGGACCAAGCTCGTTTCCTCGGCGTCATTTTCGACAAAAAACTCACATTCATACCACACATCAAAGACCTTCGTGTGAGGTGCCAGAAAGCGCTAAACGCTTTGAAAATTCTATCACATTCGGAGTGGGGCGGGGACTCATAACACCTTCTCCACTTGTACATCTCCCTTGTCCGGTCCAGGCTTGACTACGGCTGTCTAGTCTACGGATCGGCAAAACCACACATCTTAAAAATGCTAGACCCAGTACAAAACCAAGGACTCCGCCTCGCTCTGGGGGCTTTCCGCACTTTTCCGGTGGAGAACCTCCAGGCCAAGGCCAACATACCACCACTCTCACTCAGACGCACACAACTCTCACTACAATACGCAATTAAACAGAGCTCAACACCGGAAAATCCAGCGCACAACTGCATTTTTAAAACAAATCCTGAAACCATAAAGAAATTCCAAAACAACGAAAAACTCACCAAACCCTTCGGCCTCAGAATCCTTGAGGACCTCAAAAACTTACACTTTTCCAAACAAGACATCCAACAATTTTTTCCCCGACCTCCCTCCGTGGCACCTCACCAAGGCACAAGTAGACTTACAGCTGACCACACACAGCAAAGAAAGCACAAACACCAAAACTACTAACAACTCGTTGCACCTAGGGCATGTAGTTGCACTCAGGGCGAAAAAGGTAAATAGCATTTTCCCTCTTAACTCTCAATATTTTTTGTTTTCTATTTTTGATACAGGCACTGCCAGTTTCACTGTAGAACTGCTAAAGAAATTTCCTTTTGGTAACTGTAAGAGGTTGCTTGTTGCTTTTATTAACTGTGTTTGTAATATTGATGGGATTTGCATAAAACCACTCGGTGAAAAATGTGGGACTTGACTGTTGACTGTTTTGTGAACATTTTGGAGGACAACTTGCCGAATATGCTGTGCGGTGCATGAAAATCAATATTGGGGTACTCATAAATCAATAACCATAAAAGTTGCCATAAAAGTTGAGACCATGGCTTTTATAAGTATGATATGAAATGAAAGCTCGTTGGTGAAGACTAGACAAAAGATTATGCAGTGGCTTATTGCGAAGGACGGAGCTGTTTCTCACCTCGTCGTGAGTGTTTCACATGCATCCAAACCAAATGCAAGCACATTCATAGATTGTCAGAAAATAGTAAGACTGTAGATATGGGGTACTTGTGGACTTACATCCTGTTTGGATATGTACTTGAAATGGCATACCATTCCTCATTAAATAAAGCCACGGACATTTCTTGCCCGGAGAAGAACCCATACTCTCACGGTGACACATACTCAGAAAAGGACAAAGTATGATACAAGGAACAGATCACATAACAAACTATATTATTTGGGCACACGCGATGAAAACGTGTTTCCACAGAGCAGGGACAGTGTGTTAATATAAGCGCGCGCGCGCGCGCGCGCGTGCGTGAGAGAGAGAGAGAGAGAGAGAGAGAGAGAGAGAGAGAGAGAGAAAGAGAGAGAGAGAAAGAGAGAGAGAGAGGGGGGGGGCAACAAAGTTTAGTTTTAGTAAACGTTTTACGACACTCGCAACAAAATACACGTGTCGAAGATTAGAGGTATTCAACAAAATAACAAAAAGAAGGAGACATATAAGAAAGATAAATGTGTTTGATAGGAAAGAAAGAGCCAACCACACCAGGGCACCCACCCACCAACCAACCACTGAAACGAGAGGCAAAGACAACTCATGAAAAACTTCACATTCCGGACAAGTGTCTGTAGCGTAGCGGTAAAACGCTTCGCTGTCGCACACAGGAGAACTGAGTTCATTCCCGACTGGGGAGAAAAATGTTATTGTCTGTCAACCTTTCCCCTGGGATGTAGTATTATCATGTATTATATTCCTCT
>NW_004797313.1:884186-905857 GCF_000002075.1 Aplysia californica | reverse complement strand
AAAACATAGAAATCCCCCCCCCCAAAAAAAACAACAACAAAAAAACAACAACAACAAACAAACAAACACAGAACAATCTGTTTTCCCCGTCCTCCCTCTGTGGCACCTCATCAAGACAAAAGTAGACTTCTCACCCCATACAGCAAATCGTGCATATACGCAAAAACATACAAAACCCTCATAAAGAATACCCCAATGCAGAGCCAAACTTCAGAGATGGCTCCAAATCGGACCCAGCTGTTGGCGCCGCTCCCTGTGCACAAAAAATACTCACCATAAGAGGCCCCATCCCGAAGCTTTAATTTTTTCTGCTGAGCCCATTATATTCCCGTAGAAAGTTCTCTTAAAACATCCTTTCTCTTTCAGTCCGATTCCTTGTCTTGCCTCGCTTCATTCACCAATCTCACACTCTTAAACCATGCCATATGGGCATTCGAGGAAACCCGCAGGTCGATCTCCTAGCGAGGGAGTCCTTATCCCTTCTGTTGAGATCACTGGAGAACACCCTGCCGCCGAAAACAATAATGTCAAAAGCTACACCTCACCTCCAGTCTGTGGGAGAAATACTGGAGTGAACCGCAAAATGGCAAGCTTCTTTGTGCCCAAACGGGGCCCACGAAAACCGTAATGATAATGATGATGATAATAATAATAATAATAATAATGCAGTGGGCCTCGGATTCAACATATTCAAATGACCTGAAGTTCAATTTCGTTAAATCTGAGTGTTCGTTATACATAGTAAACATGTGGTTTTTGTGTTGCTAATTACAGGCACTGAGTAAGAAATGTGAAATGTATTAGACTTTCTCAATCAAAAGTATATTGGTTTCAAATTAGCGGCAATTTCGTTTCTTTGATGCCATACCGAAGAAATGCTGGAAAATTCCTGGAAAATACGCTGAACTCTACAAAACACACAGTGTGCAAAAAAGCCGATTGGTTCAAATTATGCTTGCCTGTGTCGTCTATAATTATAATCTGTAACATACTGCTTTCAAACACTTTGTGTTGCTGTGTAGAGCCTAGCATACGGCAACGTTTGATTCTACAGTCCAGTGTGCAATTCGTTTCGTAGATTTATGTCAAGACTAGCTTATCATTACAAAATTGATCAGTAGCCGGGGAAAAAAGATAACTCGAAGACATTTTTTTCTCTACTGACATGATCCAGTCACGCACACACAGTCGCAAGTCACACGTGTGCTGGCCGCCCGTCCGACCACGACACAAGTTAAGACATTTTGCGCATGTGTTGGTACTCAAGAAAGCCGTTGATTGATCGCATAAGATGTAATAATACACTATAAACAATGGGCTTAGCTAATAATGGTTCACGATGCAGGTGCCATGGATGGTTTCAAGGAATAGATAAAGTTCGTTGCGGGAGAAAAATGAGCAACGCCACGTTATTGGGGGATGTTCAACCTACAAGCGGCAAAATTGAATCAGAGCGTGTTCATTTAAGTGTTCGTTGAATCCCAGATACTTTAATAGATTTTTAAATGAATTTAAACGAACAGGGAATTAAACTCAGTTCGTTGAAACTGAGTTCTTTGAATGCGAGTTCCACTGTAGTAGTAGTAGTAGTAGTAGTAGTAGTAGTAGTAGTAGTAGTAGTAGTAGTAGTAGTAGTAGTAGTAGTAGTAGTAGTAGTTATGTTGCTCATATCTTCGCTCGAAAGCAAGCTCTATGCGCTTTACTCCATAATTATTACCCAAGCATACCATAGTACTCTCAGAAACATTATCAGATTCCCGGAAAACATACAGTGCACGCAGCTGATTAAACGCTCAATCACTAACAAACTGGGTTGCGCCGGGGAACAGCGACTGCTGACGTCATTTTACCGGGGAACAGCGACCAGGGAACAGCGACCGGGGAACAGCGACTAGTATTTTACTATATTTCTTTGTTACAGTTGAACTTGGTGTAATCGCCTACAGTATCGAATACAATTAGACCAAACATGTTACATTTCGTCTCGATTTTTAGTCAGCTTAACTAGAGCCAATGATAGTGCTAGAGCTCAGTCAAATCTCCCGCCAATCTGTTCATAAGGAGGAACTAGAAAGAGAGAAGTAGCTGTCGCGAGGAGAATTTTAAAGAAAATATTATTTTTTTAATGATGTCAGCTCAGTAGCAAGTTTGAAAACAGTCTCCAGAATGTTCTTAGAGTTTGAACTTTTGTTTTTCTCTCTTTGCATTGTCCTCTTCAGGTGGATGTCATCATTTTCAGTTTAGATGCTGCGATTGCAATTCTCCGTTTCATCTTTGTTTTCCGATTTGATATTGTTTCTCCATGATTGGTTTATCATACTCCTACACGATCATACTCTTACTCACATGATCACACACACACACACACACACACACACACACACACACACACACACACACACATACACATAGTCAAAAGTACTGCTTCTCCTTGCTCCTTCTTACAACTGTCTTTCCGCCACACATCCCGGATCTCTCTTCGCACGTGTATTGGAGACCATCAATATTGATAGACAGGAGGGAAAGGCATTGATGATGTGAATATTGATAGAATAGAAATACTTTGCATATTCAATGAAAAGAGAATTTGTTTCTCTGCAATAAACAATATTTAATGTCGATAGTTTGTATTTCAAACAAACAGAAAAGAGAGCAATAAAAAATACCACAAAAACTTGGACTTAACATTAAATGTGCTCATTGTTATTTTGCGTAGGAGCCACTGGTTTTGTGTAGTGTACGAACACATGGGGCGTCGACTCTGCTAAATTTAGGACAATTATCAGTCATTTCATCCCAGATGTCACAGACGGTTGCAAACGAAGGGTCTGAATTGGGACCAACGTCAATTTTCTTCAGCTGCTGTTTCATGGGATTTCACATACGTGTAGGATTCATATCGGGCAATTTACTGGTGACCACGCCAACGTTGATATAGAATAGTTTTCCAAGAATTATCTCGTGATAATATTGGCCCAATGACAAAGTGATTTGCCATGAATGGAGATGTCTACTTGAATGACACCATGAGGGAAATAAGGGTAAGACATGACATTCCAACACTTGCATGATGTAGTCAACTGAAGAAAGCCATCCGATGATTCACATGTGGACGATTTTGTTCATTCCGTCCCAGACCACCCCAAAAAATGGCAGTTTCATGGCCTCTGCTCCTCACTGACAGATGATAAGTCCAAAATCTAACTTACACAGCCATGTGCTAAAAGGTTTGTGTCCTACAAGAAGACCAAATGCTCCTAAACAAAAACAAAATCATACTAATGAGCACATGCAATGTTAAGTCTAAGTTCAGCATGGTATTTGTAAGTAACAAAAAGTGCGCTTTTGCGAAGAGGGCGCCACCGAATTTTGAGGACACTTTTTTAATTGGCTCAAAGAGAAGAGTGGCCCCTCTTGTTATAAAGACTCTTTCCTATCATTAGGCCACCATTGGACGTGTAATATCTTTCTGACACATAAATTATTACCTCCTTCAGGGAGACGAGAAACTCTTTTGTGTCGGATGCGACACCGATTTTACCATAAGGCCCCGCGTCCACTGCGCTTTTTCGTCACTTGCAGGCCAAGCTCACATGCAAATGAGCTTGTTTTTGTCAGTCACTGACTGCCTTTGCCTTGGCCTAACTACGCGATTTTCCTGCATGCACCCTTTTTCGTCAGTCGTACAGGGGACTAAGAAAGCCTCGATTCGACTCATTTTGGAAGGAAATTTGCATCTTTAAGTACATTTTTGCTTCTTCATTGTATTTTACATGATCAATAAAGTTGTATCTCATTATAATTATAATATGTTGTACAACAGCAGATTTGTGCTGAAAAACAGCAAAAAAAAATGAAATTAAAGCACTTGACTTAGATCTAGATCATTATTTCCTTCTCGGGAGAGCTAAAAATAGGCCAGGTTAGACCTAGCTAGGGACGTGTCTTGATCTAGATCTAGATCTAGATAGATCTACCTTCTCTAATGTTTAGTGCTTTCAATTTTCCGCCAATTTTTAGTTTTCTCCAGACATTATCTGCCGGTCCACTAGATTTAGGCCTAGATTCTAGATCTACATCTCTCGGTATATTGTGTCGCTTTGCCTTTCCTGAAACAGTGCTGTATATGAAGCTTAATTTACCCTTCCCTGATGAAAGTTCTGATGGCCGAGTGAGCAGTGTGTTTGTGTTTGGAGGCAAACGTTATTTTGTGAGCGTGGGTTCGAATCCCAGTCCCAGCTTTTTTTTCCCTCATCGTCCCAACTTACCAACAATTTTCCCCATAATTATAATTTGTTGCTTTTTAGATTTTTAAAGTGGTAAATAAATAAATAAATCGCCTGTGCTGTCTGTTGTTCGCGTAATCTAACACACTGGGCTAAAAATAGGTTTAGCTGGTCTGATGTCGGTGGACGAGGATCTTTTTGAGTCGGTTTTACACCATGAAAAAACCTCGTACATTAGCATGGCCTGGAAGTGATTTTATTTTTGTGGACGCGTAGACTTAGGCACACACTGATAGAATGTCCTGACTTTGGAGAGAACCGAAGAAAAATTTGGAAAATTACAAATTTAATAAAACTTGTTCTCAGTCGTTGATCCTAACAGAATTCGCTATTTTATAAAGACGATTTGCTTTTACCCAAAATTGTGAACATTGTTAGTTTAAAGAAATGTAATTTTTTAAGAACTAAATTTAAAATGAATTTTTAAACCTGTCTATTGAATAAAATCAAAACCGCCTTGTGGACTGTCGTGAATGCAATCAACTTGTGTTTCTCGCTTATATGACCTCATGCAGTTGCGAACGCCATAAAAGGCCTACTACATTTTGTTCACGTTCGTCTGACCGTCTGATCTAACCTAGGTAAAAATAAATCGTTCTGCTTAATCCTCTCTGATCTTTGCATAAGTATCTAAAAGTGGAAGATCAACAGAATATAAAAGCCCACCCATGAAAGTCACTGCAAACTAAGGGGTCTGGCACGTTTTCTTTGATGTTAACCAAAGGCGGGTGGAAAAAAAAAAGATTGGATTTACAGCATGTACCTAAAACATTAAAAACTTGGCATATTTTCCTCAACTCCACACTTAAACGTTCGCCAAAGAAACACAATTCAAAAGACAGAGTGAGTACTTTTTGAGACTCACGCCGAGACATTTTGACAGTCGTCGAATAAGATCTACAATCTTACACGAATGTGAGAGCTGGATGGTGTCGCTACCTCAAAATGAGTTATTTGTAGGATATGTTACTGTAAGTAATTTATTTAGTAATCCTTCGTATGCTCCTAAAAAGCAGTTTGTATATGTCCCAAATAAAGATACTTTTAAATTACTTGATCAAGATTTTTCGAAAAAAAAATGTGATTTGTCGCTGGCCTGCAGAAGTCTTATGCAAAGGTTTGTGGGCATGGGTAAATTGTGAAATGAGCTAGAATTTTTTAAAACTCGGACGGACGGATGTGAGCAAATGATGACGTGAATCATGAAATAATCATGATTCATCGCAATGATGGCCGACTATAAGAGGGCTCAGCTATATCAAGGACATCACGTTGGTTCTGACGACTCTGTTATAGCCGAAACCCACTGTAATATCACGCGAAACAAGCTCCGCTTGATGATAACTACGTGTACTAGGGGTAATGTTTGTCCTCTTTTTTCCTTCTTTGCTTTTGTACTACCTGATATTTTTGGCCAAAATACCTGAAATTGACGCTGATTCTACTTAAAATGGGAACTTTGGGGTAGGCAGCTCTGATAGTAGTATTTGATGTGTCCTCGTCGGTGTTTTCCCTCAATCCTTCCAACAGTATTATTATGTAAAGTTGTAACAATTATTCCTCACCAGTTGAAGTATCACTTTCTTTTGAACTTCCTTATTCATTGGAGTCTTGTCTTAAATTGACCGACAGGGCTGTGCGTTCGGTGCGTGCTACTCCCACCAATGAACTTAGAACTCGGTCGTTCAGCAACGTATAGTGGTGTCCAAAAGAAACTTGAAAATGTAATCACCAAATCATCGTGTTATAATAGGGGGTGCCCACATACGCGTTCGGGTCGGGTCAGGTCTGGTCGGGCCTATCGGGTCGGGGTTTCAGTGCACACTACAGCCCCGCCGCGATTGTACTCGACGACCTGGAAGTTAAAGTAGAGAAACCTTTAACCTACATGCGACTACACAGAGGGCGTAAACCCGGGCTACGGTTGGCAAGACCTTTGACCCATGAATACATAAAATATGCCTGCCGTACTCTTGGACTGTGTGTGAGTGTGTGTGTGTGTGTGTGTGTGTGTGTGTGTGTGTATGTGTGTATGTGTGTTTGTGAGTGCTTGCTTGCTTGCTAACTTGCTATAGTCTACGTGTCCACTAAAATAAGGCCATTTCCAGGCCAGGCTAATGTACGAAGTTTTTGCACGGTGTAGAAGCGACTTAAAAAGATCCGCGTCCACCGACATCAGACCAGCTAAACCTATTTTTAGCCCAGTGTGTTGTGATTACTAGGACAACAGACAGCACTGACGTTTTATTTACCATTTGAAAAAGCTAAAAAGCAATAAATTATAATTATGGGAAAAATTGTTGGTAAGTTGGGAGGATGAGAAGAAAGGGGTGGAAAAAGGCTGGGACTGGGATTCGAACCCACGCTCACAAAATAATATTTTTCGTTTCAAACGCAGTCACACTGTTCACTCGGCCATCAGAACTTTCATCAGCGAAGGGTAGATTAAGCTTCATATTTACAGCACTGTTTCAGGAAAGGCAAAGCGACATAATAAATCGAGATGTAGATCTAGAATCTAGGCCTAGATCTAGTGGACCTGTAGATAAGGTCCGGAGAAAACTAAAAATTGGAAGCACTAAACATTAGAGAACGTAAATCTAGACACGTCCATAGCTAGATTCTTGGTCTAACACGGCCTATTTTTAGCCATCATGAGAACGAAATAATCTAGATCTAGATCTAGGTCAAGTGCTTTGATTTCATTTTTTCTGCTGTTTTTCAGCCCAAATCTGCTATTGTACAACATATTATAATGAGATACAACTTTATTGATCATGTAAAGTGCAATGAAGAAGCAAAAATGTACTTAAAGATGCAAATTTCCTTCCAAAATGAGTCGAATCGAGGCCACAAATGCGTTTGTTTTTGTAGGTCACCGATCGCGTCGATCGGTTTGTGCCACGATGGCCGCTTTGCGCCCTCAATTTGGCTATCCGATGGGCCCGACCCGTCCCGACCCGACCCGATCGCGTATGTGGGCACCCCCTATAAGATTGCACTTACCCGCTACAGCAGCATACCAATTTAAAGCTAAATAGATTTTGTATAATCTGACACATTGACATTTCATCTATGTTAAGAGACCCCCGAGATATGGTCACTCAAAATTGAACTAAACTAATCAGGCTTTTCATAATTGTGCGAAATTAAAGAAATGCAAAAGTGTGATCGGGTGTATATTGAAGTTCATGAACATTTGTGGAATGGACATTTATTGAATATCAAATGAAAAGAGAATATAATGGTCTCAGCAATGAACAGCATGTTCTGGTGATATTTTCAATGAGATATTGGAGAACAGAGAAGTTACAAAAATACCATACAAAACTTAACATAACATGTGATCATTAGTGTTAATTTTGTTTTTGTATAGGAACAAATGGTTTCGTGTTGAGTACGAAATATTTTTTCACATGGACTGTGTTAATTAGATTTTGAACATAATCATCTGTCAGTTAGAAACATAGGCAACGAGACTACCATGGTTTTGGGTGGTCTGGGGTGGTCTGGGGTGGAATGAACAGAACCGCTGTCATGAGGATTACTGGACGGCCTGGTTTAGTGGACTACATCGCGCTTGAGTTAGAACGCCATGTCTTACCCTTATTTTCGTCATGGTGTCATTCAAGTAGATATATCCATGTACAGCAAAGAACGTTCTCACAGGACCAATACCAGTAGATAATGTTTAGAAACCCAAATTAAATCAACGTTGGAGCTGTCACCATTAAAATACAGCCCCGTTGTGAATCCTACGGGTATGTGAAGAGTGAAGTACCATGAAACAGCAGCTGAAGAAACGCGACTTTACTCCAGATTCGGACCCTTTGTTTGCAACACTGTGACATTTAGGAAGATGTCCAAAATTAAATAGAGTCGATGCCCAAATGGTTAGTGCACTACACAAAACTAATGGCTTCTAAGCAAAATGATAATGAGCACATTTAATGTTAAGCCCAAGTTTCCCATGGTATTTATGATTGCTCTGTTTTCCGTTTTGTTTTAAACTATCGAGACAAAATGTCAGAAAAGAATGTTGTTTATTGCAATACAAAATTCTCCACTCATTGTATATGTAATGTATGATCTTTCTTTCAATATTTTTACTCCCCAATACACGCGCGAAAACAATTTAACGATTCTTCGATTTCGCAAAAATTTGCCAAGCCTGATTTTAAAATTTTTGAATGGCTATATCCCTTGTGTCCCCTATCATATACCAGTTTTAAATGTGTCAGATGATTCAGAATTTATTTAGCTTTAAATTGGTAGGCTGCATTAGTAGGTAATGCGAGGCTTTAACATGATGATTTGGTGTATACATTTACACGTTTCTTTTGGACGCCACGATGTCTTATTAAAATGGAGCTAAGCCCGTTTGTGGGGTCAGTAAAAACCTTTTACACAGGTGCCCATAAACTCTACAAAAATATGATTCAGGCAAGAATTGCCCGAAAGGGTTACGTGGGCATATTTTCAAAGTTCGGAAACTACCTTTTGATTTTTCAGGTTTTATGGTTTTTCCTGTAAATCGAAGCTCTCAGATGTTTTCACTCTGCCCTTAGCCATTTCTTATTTTACTGGCGACTACTTCCGTTTCATATTGCTTTCTTCGTGTTTGTGAGTAGTTCGCAAGAACAGAAGTGCGGATAATAATAATCGTATTATCTATCTATACGTCTATTATATATTAGGTAACTTGGAAACACGTCGTGTGTCACTTTTTTCTCAATATTTATTGTTCCATTCCAGTAGAGTGTAAATATAGTCGGCCACTAACTTTCAGTTGATGTTAATGCACCGATCATTCCTTTCATCGAAAGGGGACCCAGCTAGTTTATATAATGATGATACGGTTAATATAGCTACAACTGGGCTGTGGGGAGTGACTTTGAAAGCTAACCTTCGCTAAGGTAGTTTTTTAATTCATTAAATTGCCTTCAAATATGGACTCATAAACAGATCAAACATTTGTGCATGTAAAAAGGTTTAAACTACTCCGACAATGAGTGGATTTAAACTTAAAGTATGATTTTGTGAATATCACGGGGCATTTTCTGTTCAAACCGAGCAATTTGAAACCACATGTCGTAAAACCTGTCGATGCAGAGGCGTAAAAGAAATATGCCCTGGTAGGAGCTATACGCTTACTTGTATATAGGCCTACTGCGAAACGGTCGCTCTCATTATTTTATTGTTTAACAGGCTGGGGCTTGTAACTGTTTGTGTATTGTGAACGTCAGTCTTTAACTTGTGCCTCATCATGCAATACGATGTCTGTCCACTCACACTGGATCAAAAGCACTGAATACGATTCGTCTTCTCTGAGTATATTTCCTAGTGCGTAGGGGCCCCCAAAATGAGTCTATTGGAGAAAGATCAGAGCTATGTGGAGGATAAGGCTGTACGCCACGAACTTAGAAAATGTCGATGGGATTCATTCCTATTGCTTTTCAAACTTCATGATACTCATACGTCATAGAGATATATTGGGGGCTCTCGTGGCATAGAGGTTAAGGTGTTCGCCTCTCATTCAAAGGTCCCGAGTTCGAATCCAGGTTGCGACGGAAATTTCTTTTTCTCTAAAATTGTCTTTCACCCCCTTTCCTGCTCTCTTCCAATATTCTGTCGTCTGCTTTCGTCTCCATTTTCTTCCCCCACCCCCTCACCCCCTTTGCCCCCTCCACTTGGCTCCGGACTCTTTTCTGCTGCCTTTCTACTGCTTCTCCTTGGCTCCTTCTTACTGCTGTCTTTCAGCCACACCTCTGATCTTCCGGTAGGAAAGATCTCCACCTAGCCTTCTTGGACAAGGGCGAAAAATCTCGGAGGGTCCGTGTGCAAGTTGCGCTCGTTAAAGATCCCTTGGTCCAAAATCGATAAGAGTAGGCTTCGGCCGCCACCCGTGCAAAATTCAAAATTTTCTACCAACTGAAAAAGTTTAATGTGTCTCGTGCGCTCTTGTGACCTTATGCAGTTGCGATTGCCGTAAAACACTTTCCATAAAAAATGAATTTTTTGTGCCACTGATACTTAGACAAGCAACGACAAGAAATGCTACCTACCGTTTACTCGTCTGAAAAAAGCGATTGCTTTTTTTTTTTTAGTAGTTACAAATTCCTTTTTCTTATCTGGCAGCTTGCGATGAAGACGTTCCGATCTGTCACGTTACTGTCAACCTCCATGACAACCGGCTGAAAATCAGGGCTTGATTGAGTAGGCGGCGGTTTTTTTTTTTTTGTGCGGGGGGGGGGGGGGGGGGGGTGTTAAGCAAAGGAAATCCTAGTCATCACTGAAAATTCAGAAATTTGGAAAATTTACCCTGCCTCTATTGTTATGCTCAGCGTACGTCTGCACAGATAATTCAACAGTTCGTATAATGCCAGCGGTTTTTTTTTCAAAATCACATTGAGTTTTGCTGTGTTCAAAAATATTTGTGAGGCCCAGAAACGTGAGTGATAGGCCTAGACGTATTTTTCACTAATCAGACATAGTGTAAGTGTTTGGTTCAAATTATTTTAATGTTAGAGAAAAGGGAGGCTTTCAGGTTAAGGTGTTAAGTTAACTAAAGGAAATGCTAGAACGTTTCAAAGTGTACACTTTCATCAAGGATAAAAGCGTAGGCCTACAATCAAGTACTTTACAACTTTGAAGAACACACACACACACACACACACACACACACACACACACACACACACACACATACACACACAAGCTTGGGATGAAATTAATACATGATTAGACACTCAAACCTTTACCTGTGTTTTACCTTTAAAATATAGGTCACTTGTATGTTAGCTTTTCCTTAGGCCTATAACCCACAAGACTAGGGCAAAACTGTGACAGAACTAATTGTACCAAGTTTTAAGCTCTTTATTGTCTTTCACGAAGAACATCGGAGGAAATTTCACTTCTCCATTTTGGAGAATGGGTTGCCTTCAAAGCAAACCGGAGACTTCCAGTGACACGACGATGGCTGTCGATGTAAACGGGGATCAGAACATCAGCTCTTCTTCATATTTTAGCAACTTTCCTGTCTACCAGGACAGTTTGGGATTTACACAAAAACAAATCTTCTCACTTAAGCAGTCTTGGAAAGGGATTAAGAGAAAAATGGAGGACACAGGGGTGGATATGTTTGTCAGGTAAGTATGTATAGGCTGTTACAACTTACAATAAGAAAAACTATACGAAGCTCACAAGATACATAAACAAATGTTTTACAAATCTGAGCGAAGAGAAAGACACTCGAATGAAAGTTTGAGGCCACTGCTTGAAGGCACTTATTTGTGGAATTAAACTCAATGGCAGTGCCGAAAATACTTTGGAACGTTTGTAATAGTTAGTTATGTAGCGTCACCCCCTCCCTTTCCATTATGTGCCTGATATCTATAGAGGGGCAAATTTTAAAAAGATAATGTCTTTAAAAATTAATTCAAAAGTTTGTAGTCCTAAATCCGTGAAGTTCAACCACCACCCATGTATTAGATACCTTGTTGGAGGATGTTGGCCTTCAGGTAGGACCTGCTGGTTCTTTGATAATTAGGACTCCAGGTGCAACACGTCACAATCGAAAGTGATTGAAGATTATCATATCGTTGTAAGATAGTATAAGCATTGTAAGATGTAACACGGTCTTAACTTTTCGGGACGGAACCATGGTAAGGCAAGAAAGCTACTTTAACTACCAATATTATCGTCAGTTCACAAAATACTTCAAATAGAAGTATGCTGCACTGGGAGCTGTACTACTCCAGATGTTTAATGTGGCCGCCCGAAAAGTAAGGAAAAGCTGCGATGGAACATTGATGTAACAAAATATAAAGTAAAGTCAATGTTTCCTCTTTATGGCAAGCAGTTCTGGCGTGTTGATAAGCTAACCATTAATGTGCAATTTATTAGACCAAAAAGTAATACAGGATGTCTAAAAAACAGGACCCACTTAAAGGGCAAAAATCAAGGCACTAAACTTAAAAATAATAAATTTCAACCAGAGGGACATAAAGGTTGCATATATGCGAGGCAGCGTGGTGGAATCAGGCTCTCGTCAAAATAATCAAAATGAAAAAACTTGCAATTTTCCGCAGGTTTGTAAATTTTTATCAAATATATATATATATGAAAAAAAAAATCCGTCAACTCTTCTGTGAAATATGAAGCTTAAAAAGTTTCATCCAAATTTGGGTAAAACGCAAAACTTCACTTCTTCGAAACGTTGAGAGCCACATGTGATCCGCCCATTCTAGTATAAGGACAAGGACGGTAAAACTACAACAGTCACATCAGATGGAATATCTGACCGTGCTGGGAAAGCTTTGGAGGAGAAAGTGGTATGTTGTAGAGACTTGGTTCCAGTGGGATGGGGCCACACCCAAATATAATCTAGAGTGGCCCTTGCGTGGTTGTAAGAAAGGTTTTGGGAACGCTTTATTTATAGGCCGAACGTTTACAGCCAAAGATGCGAGAGCGGTTCGCCACGGACCACAGACCTGTGATACTTACTCTCACAGCCAGCAATGTAAAGCAAACAATGGAAGTTGGAAGAACCAGACATCAAGAATTCAACCGAGGATGACATCTGAGACCAAAGACGTAGAAGACGAAAGGCAAATATTGAAAAATACCCTGTCAGAAATACTGAAAACAGTTGTGGCACCAAACGAATAGGCGGAAACAAATGCAGAACAACATGCTGGTGGAATGATGAAACGAAAGAAGCGATTAAAATGAAAAAGAAGATATTCAAGAAATGGCAGAAGTCAAAGGCCGAAGAGGACTATATAGAATACAGAAAAGCGGGAAGAGAGACCAAAAGAATTATCAAAACTGCTAAAGAAAATGCATGAAAACTATACTGCGAGAAACTGGATTAAAATCTGCCAGGAAAACCCTAAAGAGTTTTTATAAAAGTGTGAACTTCATGCGGGTAAGGGAATACCCATACAACCCGACAAGAACTACTCAACCCAGACACTTGCCACTGACATCAAGAAAAGTTCCAACCATTATATGGAGAGCAAACAGAACCACCTATACTTCCCAGTGAAGTCGATAAGGCACTCAAAACCAGCCCAAAGAACAAAGCTCCAGGACCAGATGACATCACAGTGGAAGCCATAAGAGCTTGTGGAAACACCGGTTTAGTGTGGCTGAGGCGAATTTTCAATAGAGCCTGGGAGCAAAGGAAATACCCAGAAGACAGGCAGAAAGCCATAGTAGTCCCATTATGGAAACAGAAAGGAAACAAACGAGACTGCATCACATACAGAGGCATCTCCTTGTTAAGTCACGCAGGGAAAATATACGCAAAGATATAAGAACAGTAAACCATGCAAAACCCTGGAAGACGCTCAAAAAGTACGGCGTCAGAGGACTAATGTTAGATAATATCAGAGCTCAGTAAGAACGAAGGAAGGTAATACAGATTGGTTCAAAATAAGATTTGGATTACGACAGGGATGAGTTCTATCCCCCTTCCTGTTTTTAATATATATACGGACACAATGACGCATCATCCAAACCAGCAAAGCCTCCAAAATCACTCTATCGAACTGAACAACAGCTGCGAGAAATTTAACATGAAAATTAGCACATAAAACCCCCCCAGAACTTTTCAAAGTGAGCCGAAACCGTCGTCCCCTGAACAATAGTAAACAACTGAAACAGGCGAAGGAGTTTAAATCTTTGCAGCAATTTTTTTGGAAATGGGTCCATAAACAGAGAAATAGAAATGCTAACTCAAAAAGCTAACGCTGTCACCTACCGGCTCGCATCCCTCCTATTTCATCCGAACATCTCCATGGACACAAAGAGACAGCTTATCACCTCAATATTTATACCAACATTATGCTACTTATGTCATACCTGGACATTAAGTATAACTCATGAAAGCACAATCACTGCATGCGGAATAAAATATCTCCGCAAAACCCTAAACATCACAAGAGAAATGAAGAAGCAAGAGCAGCTATCGGCACTGAGTCCTGCCTGCATTATTTAGAAAGACAGAGAATAAATTGGTTTGGCCACCTGTTACGTATATCACCTGGCCAGCCAGCCTCGAGAGCTTACAACACCAAGCACTCAGGCTATAAAGGAAGAGGAAGGCCAGGCAAAGGGTGGATAGAGGGAGTCAAGGAAACCTTGAGAAAACATATCGTAACTGAAACCATAAAACTGCATCTCCTCTCGACACTTAACGGCAACAGAGGATGAAAAAGGAAAATGAACGGAAGGTTTACAAATCAATGGTCACCAGATTCCCCCAAACTTGAGCCCTATAGGCATGATGCGAGGGAAATTTTGAAATTCGTTAAGAAGAAGAACCCAAGCTTACAAATGTGGTAGCATCAATATAGATAGAGTGGAGAATTAGGTTATGAAGTAACATTTTGAAAATTCTTTTGTGTTGCTATGGTAACGTCTGCCATATTGGAATGTCATATATAGAAAATATACACAATTCTAAAAAATCTATCATAAGGTTATAAATGATTTTAAAATATTATAACAAGTAGTTTTGCAGCCTTCTGTGGCTGTTTTAGTGGATGAATTTGGCATTTTGATGTAGGAAGAAACACTTTTTTAAGAATCGAGGTCCAAACTAGGGAAATATTTTGACCACAAAAATCTCAGATGATAACAACGGATTACATTTATAATAAAATCATTTATTCAAGATTTTTAAAGCGTCACTACATATTACACTAGAATAATGTTTCATCTATCAGTATACCAAAAATTATGAAGATATCTTAACAATTTTTCGAACGATAGATTTTTTGCGTTCCCACCCTCCTTTGAAAGAACCCATTTTGAGAAAAAAGCCCTTAAAGTTTTGACGCCCAAAACTTACTGTAAGTTGCATCCAAAAGAAATTTGAAAATGTAATCACCCAGTCATCGTGTTAAAGCCTTGCATTACCCACTCATGCAGCATACCAATTTAAAGCTAAATCAATCTTTCATCATCTGACACATTAATATTTAATCTATTTTAAGAGACACCCAAGATATGGTCACTCAAAATTGACCTTAAAAAATCAGGCTTGGCAAAATTGTGCGAAATCAAAGAAACGTAAAATTGTCTTTGCGCATTTACTGAAGAGTATCAATATTAATCGAAGAGCGATATATTGCATGCCCAGTGAATGGAGAATTTTGTCTTTGCGATAAACAATATTTTATTACGATACGTAGTCTAAACAGCCGTATGCACTGCTCACAGCCGAACTAACGCTCCGTATCCCGAACTCTAGCATGGAGATCATCAGGAGAGAATGCGTCGCTGTTTTGGGCTCTTCCTCTCTACAGCTTTTCTGACGCACCGAGCCCCCTCACCGATGTGAGATCTCCATGCTAGTTCGACTGTTTTCCTCTGCTGCCAACTTAAGGATTCATTCCAGCCTGTGTCCTCTCGCTTCAACCAGATCCAGTTACTGGCTTTCTCTGCTGTCTCCTGATGGGAGTTTGTGAGTTCGTTGCTTTTCTTTGCAGTAAGTCCTGCCACTCTCATCCACTTACGGGCGCTAGTTGCTACGAAACCTCTGCATCCTACCTCTACCCGAAAATGGGTTGCTTTCCATCCTGCCTCCTCACATTGTTCGACGAGTGCCTCGTAACGGTTTTCTTTCCGCTCATGTGCAGCATAGATATTGTCCTCGTGAGCTCTACCAAGTGCACCTCTTTATCTTTTTCCTCCCATAACACCAAGTCTGGCTTTTTCGTAGTTGGGATGGGGAAGAATCTCCCAAAATCCTTTAGGTCAGCGGCGACCTCCCATGTGCCTCCGCTCTGGTCTTCCATGACTTCGTTCGCTTTCTGTCTGTTGGTAACCTTGCTTCCTTGCGGAACGAACGCAATCCTGGTGAGTCCATGCTTCTGTAGCTTGGGGGCGTATTTTCCTTCTTCGACCTGTTTTGTCGCCATTGTGGTGAGCACTTTCAGCACCTAATTGTGCCTCCAGGTGTACCTGTTAAGAACCAGGTGCAGTTTGACAAAATATGCTTCATGGTTCCTAGTTTACCGCATCTACACTTGTTGTCCTCCTGTACCTTCCATGTGACAAATTTCACCAGTGAAGGCAGAACATCATACGTAGACCGGAGAAGAAAACTAAGCCTGGATGTATTCCACTTCCAGATGTCACTCCAACCGACTTTTCTTTCGACTACATGCTCTTCCCGTCTGGTCATTTGTCTTTGCTGGCTACACTGGATGAGAGGAATTTCTCGCCTCTCTGCCTCCATCTTTTGCATATGTCTTGTTGCAGCTTTTCTTCTGTCTCGCTGAGACATTTTCCTGAAAGGTCTAAAGTCGCCATTACCTAGCCCTAATCTGCCAGGTTGTGCTGGACCGACTATGTCGCCATGCTCCAATGCAGAGATGATCTCGTCAGCTGCAACTTCTGCTTTCCACTCTCTGGCTGTTTTGACACCTGGAGGTTTTCCACTGATCTCCTTATCCCTTGATTCTCTCAACGTCATAACGGTTCTAATCTTGCTTACTTTGTAGATCTCCACGATTGACGTGAGAGGTAGTACGCTGTGGTAATCTTGATAAATTGAGGCTAGGGCATCAAAGCTCTCGTTGAGGGCGTATGACGCGGGGGGAAAATCCTCATTTCGACGCCATGAGAGTGGGGCTTTCGCCGACATCTTCGGTGTTTGTCCAGTTCTGGCATGTTCAAGTGGTCATGCATTGTAAGGGGAGTTCATTCACAAAATGTTGATTTACTTGAAGTTGAACTTAGTTAAACATATTTTAAACTGCACATGCACTAGCGCAGTAATCTAGTTACATATCATGACGACACATCATTCTCAGCTAAATAATAACGGAAACAGTCATATTACTTGTAACTTATTTACATCAGTGATCAAGTCCGAACTGCTTTTGAATCGCCATTTTGCGAAATTAGAGATCACAATCTTCAAAATGATGTATAACATGCTTGATTTCTGAGAGTGTGGAGAGCTTTATGCCCATTTCGTAAAAAGGACATTTTACGGCAAAAAATTGCGTTTTTTTCATTTAGAGGAAAAGGGGTGTCATCTTTGTGAGTGTTTTTGAACATGTTCTGCTATTGACAGGGACATAAAACCTTCATTTTGGGAAAGTAGACATTTCAAAGTACTCAAATCCGTTAACAGCCCAATTTCGATTGGAGACTAAAAAATGACGTCATTTGACCATGGCCTTCGCCCGCATCATGCCTTTAAATTATTATCTTTAGGGTTAATTCACAGATAGATTCTACAAAAACAAACCCCAAACAATCAAGAGGTTGAAACTCAATGCTGAACAGTTCGTCTAAAGAATAGACCCAACAACACGCGATGGGTTAGTCAAAATTCTCAGTGGCGTATTGGAGCTTATTTTATAGACAGTAAAGGTCAATCTCTGGAAATATTAGTAGCCGTCACCTGCCTGGGTTAGTCTAAGGATGACCGAGTAATTGACCTTTAAATGGGTACTATTTTTTAAAACACTCCGTACTTCACAGCCTTACGTATTGAGCGCAAAGCAGCTGCAGATGAATTTCCTGAGAATTCTGAATTTCGTTAGTGTTGTGAGAACGCCGAAAACACTAGTCAAGGACAAGTGAGAGAGCCATACTGTGGCACCATGACTGTGAAAGTACGCACATGGCAATGGACCACAATGAATATTCTAATCCCTTTCGATTTTTGTCAGTAAGGAAAAGAAAAACTGCCTTGTGAAAAATTGTTAATGGTATAGGTGTGACGTTCCTATCAACACTATTAGGTTCCATTATTTCAGAGGTGGGTCTCCCTTGTGTCGATCGCCAGATCCCTTAAAGCAATTGAGAAAACATACTTAAACATGATGCCATTAAAGTGGAGAACTGCTTTTGTTTAGAATAGTGGCACTGAACTTTCTGAAACAATACACAATGAAACATTAGTTAAAGGTCCTGTGCAAAAAGACCCTCTGTCACCAGGAAACGTATCCAGTGGCTCTTGTCTCTGAAGGTAACCTTTTGTGTGAATGTTCATCGACACAATTTAAATCGTTTGGGATTAAGCTGCTTCGACCCTAGTTATCAGTTTAGCCTAGATTTGTTGAGATACAGAAACCACATGAGATACTTGATAAAATAGCTACACCATGTAGTTCTCCATAACTACTTCAATCGACCTCATTAGAAACGCAACAGTTCATTTGTAGAGTCTGTGCATGATGTATGTATGGAATGAAGATAAATTAGAAAGAGCGTTGTTTGAAGTTTATTTATTTTCAACCCATGTGGACTAATTTGATAACATATTTTCACTGATTTCGATTGATTATTTTCATTCTCTCGGAGTACCCTCTTTCATCAAATGTGCAGTTAAGCATACATTGAAACGTAAGAAAAAATTTTTACCCTAGAAACTATCATGGCCCCCATTATCATGTTATTGACCAAGACTCATCTTCAAATAGATCTTATAACATGTTAAATGTTTTATTTAGGAACTATGTCCCTAATAAAGACAAAATCGAAATTTAACAAACGTCTCTCACTCTTAGTAAATTGCATGTCCGTCGTTAACATGTGTATAAAGACCAAAAGGCGTAGTCATATATCTTTCATAACATTTTGAATGTTTTGTTGGGAAATTCTGAACCACTTTTGCGGCAGCGCGACCTCCAATTACAGCAGATTCTCGAAACAGCGTCTTGCACGCACTTTGCGGTACAGTTTATCCCTTAAGTGCGCTGTAGGAGACCTGTCTGGTACGTTCACTGGACAGTCCATGGGATTCGTGTTATGATCTTCCAGAAAACGTCATGTTTGTTGAATGAGCAGTGTGAGGGTAGGAGTGTCGTGTTGGATGACTGAGAAGTGCTGATTTTTTAACTGCTTTTGCGTACAGTGAATACGGCGCTGTTGTCAAGGATTCGTTAATAGCATTTCTAAATAAGGCATTCCTCACATTGATGGAAGAAACATTTTCACGCACTAATTGCGTGCCTTGGGCTTTTACCTTTGCAAGGTGAAAACAATTCCGCACAAGTGACAGCAAAATATGTCCGTCTTGAGAAGGGCTGGTCACTCGAGGCTGTTCTATTTTTTGTATATCCTGGACGTTGCAATTATGCTAAAATCTTTTAGTAAGTCGAAAATAAATACATATACCGTAATTTAGCCGTCTTGCTGTTGCCCAGGCATATTTTCCGACTTGAACTTGGCAGAGGCTCAACTTGCGTCAGTCGGCTAATTTGGGGTGTCTTGTAATGAAAGAAAAATCAAAACGTCTTATGTTTTACCAAAGCACTGTGCTGTGATGACAAGTACTGGTGGAAATATCAAATATTGTGCATGTTCGTGTGAATTAATAACTACTGACCTCTGTCTTGAAAAAGGGTTGCGATCAGAGCATATTATTTGACTTTCTTATAGCCTTTAAAAAACGTTGTGTTCTAATGGCGTTCAACATAGATAGATAGACAGGCACGCAGACAGACAGACAGACAGACAGACAGACAGACAGACAGACAGACAGACAGACAGACAGACAGACAGACAGACAGACAGACAGACAGACAGATAAATAGATTTTGTCTCTCTCTCTCTCTGTTCGTTTACATCAGCGAGCGGGCCACGTGGGCTTCTTCAAGTACTTCTAAATTGAAACTGCATATCTGTTGCTTCCAGCATTCATATATATATATATATATATATATATATATATATATATATATATATATATATATATATATATGTATATATATATATATATAAATACACATACATACATAATATATGGCTCTTTTTGCCTATGCAGACGGTCAATTTAGCTTAAGATGGTCTCAAGGTTGTCTTCGTGCAGCTTCTTTCATGGCTAATTCTTCCTTTGTTTGAAGCGCAGATTCTGTGGCAGTGCTTGCATGTCAGTGACGTAGATTGAAGCTCTGTATTTCCACTGTTTTCCTTTCGACGTTGGCTCTTCTCAGCCTGTTTGTTTCTAAGGCTGCTCTCTAGGATTATAGTTCTTTCCTTTATCATTTTCCACCATGTTTTCCTGTCCTCAGCTTTTTCTTCCCAGATGCTAACATCTACTCCAAGCTTAGTTAAGCTGTTTTTTGCAGGTGTCTTTGTACCTCAATTTTGGTCTTCTTCTCCGTCTCTTTCCCTGGGCAAGTTGCTTCGGAATCCGGTTGTCATCCATTCTCTTGATATGGCCCACCCATCTCAATCTTTTTGAACACAGAATAGTTGTCATGCTCTGGAGGTTTGCCCCTGCCTACACTTCTACATTTGCAACCTTGTCATGCCACGAAATGCCTAAGATCTTGCGGCAGCATCTGAGATGGAAAAAGTCTAGGCGCTTTTCTTGTCTGCTGTACAAGGTCCATGTTTCAGATCCATAAAAATGAGTGCGCTGAGGACACCTGCTTCGTAAATCTTGATCTTTGTTTTGATGGTTAATCTTTTGTTTTCCCAAGCTCGTTTTGTCAGCCTTCCAAAAGTTGTTAATGTTTCCCTATCCTGATGTTGATCTCATAATCAAGAGATGTAGTAGAGCTTATGGTAGACCCCAGGTAACAGAACTTATCCACTGTCTCAAGTTCCTTGTCGTCCAGCATATATATAATATGATTATATAGAGAGAGGGTTGACCATACATATCATTTTAGAATTTTTATATATACTGATTTGGCTTATTTTATTGAAATTATCCTAAGCAATTGCGACTCCTCGTTATATTTCTGCAGAACATGGATAAATACCCCCCTCGGGGCAGTGCCTCTGACTGAAGTGTCTTTAGACCATTCCCAAAGGGGGGGCATTTCTCGTTCACAGTAGAATTGTAAATGGGCTGATTCAACAATGTCATGCTCATAACTGTACCTGAACTACAACATGAAACTGCTGCTTTTTCTTTCCTAATCCTTATATCGTCATTTTCCTCTACTTCTTTTGTATGTTTGTCATACTCTTGTGACCCGTTATTTCCGGGGTGCCTTGAAGGTCGAAACAGACTTTGAGCTGTTGAAGCTAGAGAGGTGAGCAGAGTAAGCCCGATTCCCTGTAAAGACTTCTCTGTTGACATCCACCCCTTGGCGCTCATACGACCTTATGCAGTTGCGAGCACTATAAAACCTCTACTAAATAAAAAATATAATATATTTAAACTGCTGAACCTGTCTGATCCTTCGGTCTTTGCTTGTGAGATTACAATAAGGATTTACTGCTTTTTAAAAAAATCACCATGCATTTTGTTTTCTTCACATTAACCCTTTGCGTTCACTTACCGTTACATTTGTATCTTGAAGCGATTGAAGGATTGTTCTTGGGAGATTATAACAGTGGTTTTCTGGTTGCCTACTGCCGGTTTGTGTACAGTTTTTTTTTTCGCTTCAAAGAATATAT
>NW_004797313.1:851042-884086 GCF_000002075.1 Aplysia californica | reverse complement strand
CACACACACACACACACACTTGTACTCAGCGCCATTAGGAACGCAACACTTCATTCGCAGAGTCTGTACACGTTTGTATGATATGAAGATAAATTAAAAGAATTGTTTTTGAAGTTTATTCATATTCCAAAAAAACTGGACCATTTCGATCACATACTTCTACTGATTTTGATACCTTGTCTTCCTTTTTTTTGGAATAAACCTTTTAGACAAATTTTTAGATTAGCTGAAATCGAAAGTTAAAAAAGATCTCTCATCCTCAGTCAATTGTATAACAATCTTCACATGCCGTATACAGACAAAGATACGATTTAAACATACATTTTAGAGCGGTTCAAATGTTTTGTAGAGAAATGTTGTCTCACGTTTGCGACAGTACGACCACCAGTTTCTGCAGATTCTCAAAACGGCCTCTAACACGCACCTTATGGTTCAGGTCATCCCAATAATTATATTATGCGCTGTTGGAGACTGGCCGCCCGTAACATTGATATCACGACCTTCCTGAAACTGTGTTCTTTGTTACATTGGCAGTTTGAGGGCAAGAGGGTGTTGTTGGAAGACTGAGAGGTTTGTATTTTTTTCCGCGCTGGTTCGCATAGCCTAGTGAAGGCGGCGCTGCTGATCCGGATTCATTAATAGCAGTCCTAAATAAGGTGTTCTTGATCTAAGTCCTGCACTTACAAGTCAGCGCCTCACACTGATGGAAGAAATATTTTCACGCACCAGTTGCATGCATTGAAACATTTTTATTTAATTGCAGGAAGGAAACAATTCCACAAATATGTGACAACAAAGTATGTCTGACTTGGGCAGGGCTGGTAACTCTAAGCTGTTTTATTTTCTGTATATCCCCGACATTTCAAGTGTGCTACAATCTTTGGATAAGTAGAGAAACAAAACAAGCTCTGCAACTAAGACGTCTTGCTGCTTCTCGGGCAGATTTTTCCCTTTTTCCATGATATTGAGTCCGAAATATTATTTGCGATCTGATATTAACCTGTACTTCAGATATTAAACTGAGAACTGACTGCACTTTGTCTTTGATTCAGCCACACTGAAAGCGCCTGGAACAGAAAAATGAGAAGGGGATAATTGGACTAACAAAGCATGGGAAGTCAAACTGAGTAATTTATCTTCCAAGCACAGTGAAGGGAATAAAATCAAACGTGCTTTATTCTGTATGGGAAAAAAGATGTCATTAAGAAAAAGGAATACAATTATCTTAATTGGCACAAAGACTGGTCAGTTGTGCCTTTACCCCACTATAGTTGCGCCATCATCACGAGGATGCCGGATCTAACTGGTTGCCATTGCTAGCAGGGGCGGCTGAGCACGGTCGTGCACTGCCGCCAAAATGTTGATGCGCACAACACCCACAAAGAGACAATAACAAAACCTTTAACATCTGGTCTGCAATCCTTAATCGGTTAATAGAGTTTCTGTTGCACTCTACAACATCCGCTATACCATTATCAAATTCTTGTGCTTCACCCAAGTAATAAATAACATGTTCATTCTGACTCAATAAATACTCTTTGGGCTGACCAAACAAAGATGACGTTTAGAGCGAGTTTCGTAGTACAATCTCAATGTGCACCACCCTAACAAAAGCCCACAGAGGCAGTCTTAAAATAACGTGATCTCAGCCCAGTTCATGATGGCTTCACAATTCAATGCCCCTTTTAATTAAGATAGCTTTAGAGCAATCCACCGGAATGCTCACAGTAATGTGCGATTGGTCGGTTGTCTTTGCCGTTTATCTCTCTCGCCCCACCTCTGTAACCCTGAACTTGAGCGATGTCAACATGACGTGATCAGACCACCGTGTTAGAAGAGCCTTACTTAGAATGGTGTAGTGGGGTGAAAACTGTATTACTTGAGTGTGTATTTCCAATGCATAATGAATGAAGTTGATTTTTTACTTGCCAATAAATCCAGTTCTCTAAAAAACCAAAGTAACAAGAAGAGGGTGAAAGAATTAGATCTTCACCAACCCAAAGATATCGCAATAATACAACCAACAAAAAGGCGCAATCTTATTTTTTATACGGACCTTTTCGAAACACTAGAGTGGCTTATAGACAACGTCAGCAAACACCCAATTGTACTGTTTCTACCGTCTGCCTTTTGGAACCGAGGACGCCATGTGGTCTAAGACAGGTTTTACTGATCCTGTCCACTCGAAAGAAAGCATTAAAGACACGAGATATCAAGAGTGCACGTCAACAATGCTTTTAAGTATCAAACTTTCGAACTTTCCAAAGGGGGGATATTAACATGTTCTTATACACAGTAGAATTATAAATGCGATGATTTATCAATGTATTGCTCATACTGTGCCGGACCAATTAGGTCTACATAAGGGGAACTGCTGTTGTTTCTTTCTTCATCCTTACTATCGTCATTTTTTCCTCTACTTCTTTTGTATGCTTGTCACTCTCTTGTGAACTGCTATTTCCGGGGTGCCTTGATAGTCGAAGCAGATTTTGTACTGTTGAGGCTAAAAAGGTGAGCAGAGTAAGCTTGATTCCCCCTTTGGACTTCTCAGTTGACATCCACCCCTTGGTGTTCACAACAGTTCATATGACCTTATGCAGCTGCGAGCACGTGAAACCTTACTAAAACTAAAGGCATAGCGCAGCAAGACGTTGGCCATTGCATTGCAACGTCTCACTATAACGAACGGGTGAGAAAGAACAGAGACGTATTGTGTAAGGTTATTGAGTGTATTGTGTTCTCCGGAACTCACAAATTCGCCATGTGTGGTCATGAAAAAGGTGATTTGTTGGGGAACAGAGGTATCTTTCTTGATTTACTGTGCAGAGACGCTAACACTCTCAGGATACTGTTTGATCATCCACAAAGAGCTACTGTTGCAAAATATGCTTCCAAAATAATACTAAACGAACTGCTGGACTGTATTTTCAAAATATACCACGAAGAACTGAATAAAGACCAGTTCAGGCTGACGGAACAACTCATGCAGGTCATTTGTCACAGTTTGTGAGGTACGGCATACTAAGGACAGAGAAATGGTAGAGTGGTTTCTGAAATCAAATACAGAACTTCATCAGGGCTCGATTCAAGCCTAAAAGAAGCTTTAGAACCATTCAGCGTCGGGGAGAAGCTTATCCTGCGATGGAGCAGCTGTAATGAGCGTGAGAGTTTCTGGTGTACAGACTCAGATGCGCCAAATTTTCCCTAATGCTGTCTTTGATCATTGCTAAGCGCATCAGGTCAATCTTGTTTTAAAGCAGGTTGTTCTCGATGTATTTAGTTAACGCTGCAGTCTTTTCAACATTTTTGCCCACTCTACAAAACGCATTGTTGTTCTCAGACGCGTGTGTTACTGGAATATTCCACAGCCGTCTGAAACAACGTGGAATTTTCAGTCTCAACTTATTAGCACAGTCTTCACTTGGAAATGAGAGAGCCAGCTCTATCTTGAAGAAATTCAGTCTAAAGACTGAGACGATAATATCACCCATGAAGCGTGTGGTCTCTTGAATGTGTATTAAATAGTGATACATTTGTCTTCATGTTGCACTTATAACAAAGTGTTCATGCTAGTTGATATTGTATGTGATCCTCCAACACAGAAGTATAACGCCCATAGCAGCCCAACAAGCTCTAGACTCGTTTAAAACAGCCGTCGAGGAAATTAGAAACGGTATAAGTGTTCCATCGACAAGTCAGACCACAGAGGAACATGCTTCCAAGAGACGCAGACATCACAACACCAACAAAAATTGCTTCAAAGAAGGCCTATTACACTATAGTTGGTCAAATATTTGAACGTTTCTTGCAGCAAAATAAAATAAATGCACTATCAATCGTCGACCCCTCCAAATTCCAAGACCATCAAAAGTCGTTTCCTACAGTTATTTTGGGCCGTATAGCAGAAAGCTACTCTGTTTCGCAAAAAATCAAGTTACAAGCAGAAATAGAAATATTATATTGCATTTAAAAACATTTAAGTCTGCCCAGTGTCGTATGATCAAGGGCTTTTATTCAACTCTGAAGGAATACAAACTCGACACAACATTTTTAAAAAGTATACAAAATCCTAGAAATCGCAATGACTTTTAAGTCGATCCTCAGGGACATTTTTGACAGCATCCCAACTTCGTACAAAATAATGGACACCTTTGCTGCCTCAAAAGAACGCAGGGAAGACTTTTTCTTCAAGTAAATTTTCTCCAAATAGGTAGGATGCAGAATAAATCTCATTTACCATGCCCTTGACTATCTTCAACCTGTTTTAAGTTAATTGTGCACGCCCACTTTTAGACCCTCGAGCCGCCCCTGGTTGCTAGGTACTTTTCCCCACCACAAATGCAGCATCGCGACGCCGCTGTCGCCCTTGCTAGTGCTCATTCTTGAAGAAGCCGTGTTGTTAGTATACGTAATCTATCTGTCTGCTCCGGTCAATAACAGTCGTAAGACGCAATGTTGTATTATCAGTTACGAGGCTTGAAAGGCATAAAAGTGACTTTTCTTGACATAAAAAAAATAAAAAATTAATGAAAACAACTTTAATCGACTATGAATATTTTATTTGGATTTATTTTGGACGTAAATGTCGTTTTTTGTGAGCTTAGGTGAAGAGATACAGGAATTTGGACCTTGCTAGTATGTAGCTGTGAGATTATTTTTAGAACCTCATGGCCACCTTTGCTTCAACCAAACATACTCCACATTGGAGTATCTTAGCTTCAACGTTCTTCATTCGCAACTATTTTGAGATTTTGATCCATTTTCGAGCATGAATTGTATGAAATGTAGACAACTCTGATCGGTAAAACGGAGTAAAAACGGTAACTTTTACCTCACTTCAAGCTTGTTTACGTAAACAGCCGACAGTGTGGGCGTGCCCTGCTAGATGTTATTGTCAGTTGATCTTTCAGTTTTAGTCTTCGATTGACTTTAAAAATTCGTTTTTATTGTGTTTTAGTGTTTTTAAAACTTTAATTAACCTGCCTCTAGATAGAATCTTTCAAAACGGACTCCTTACCAAGAGGCCAGCAAGGCGGTCTATGTGCATGTGTGTGTATGTGTGTTGGTGTGTGTGTGTGTGTGTGTGTGTGTGTGTGTGTGTGTGTGTGTGCGTGTGTGTGTGTGTGTGTGTGTGCTCTCGTGATATCATGGTGCTATTGCAAACGTATAATTAGGCAGCGCGAACACGGCACGTAAGCCGACTCGCGGCCTTCTGAGCGCGTGGTTTCGCTAAAATGGGGGTAAAACAGATCTCGGTTTCTTTGCTCTTTTGCTATAAAACACCAAATGCTGAACACTTTGGAAAAGTTCAGATATCCTTCTTTACAATATTGTAAGTTATGTGTATATATTGTAATCCGAGTATGAGCTGGAGAATCGACGTGGAAAGGGAAGCCCCTCGTGGTCAAAATGCTAGGTCCCCCGGTTCAAAATTGACACCCATGCATTCGAATGCTTTGAAGAAAGATTGAAGATTAAATACCGTCTTTTCATTGGCGGAGAACTATACAGCATTGGGCGTGGTTTCCCGTGGTTATTATTTTTGGCCCTTGGCGTTTGGATAGAAAACCTAGAAAAAAAGGGTCTACGTTTTCAAAGATAATTTTAAACTCGAAATGAGTAAAATACCGGCAAAAAAAGGTTTCAATAGAAAGAACCGTTCTTTTTCTATTAGAATAAAGGGATCGGTTTGGAATGACTTTGCATGAATCCTTCCGCGAAATTACCGGGAGCACTCAGTACACTACATTATTGAGTCGACTCGCTCGCCGCGAGGGCTGGTGCGGCACCTGCGGGGACAACGCTCGGTGTTTTCATTGAAATAACGACAGATCATCGTGTTTGACGCAATACAATACTCAATACTGATTTCTAAAGATCTCACAGTCATGAAAAAAAAACAGGCTTCATTTTTTTTGTTATAATGATTGTACTCTGTTAATGTAGAGATGCTTGGTGCACTTGGTACTCTTTTATTATCTGTCAAACATGGGGTTGCTGACAGTTACCGACTTCAGCAATATTTGATTATTGTGTTGAATTAGTGTCTTTCTCAAGAACGCAACGTTGGACCGACTGAGGCTCGAACCTCTAAACCCGCAATCTCACGCTTACTGAGAACTCCTCGATAACATTTATCAACTTAGAAGGTTCTAGACTTTGGTAGAACAAAAGTATGTTGCATTATCATTATCATTGAGGAAAGAAAAATGGAAACGTTTGTTCCTTTCATTTTACTCTGTTGTTCCCTCGTTGTTGCTCTCAATATCATCCTGTTACCTATAGAATCACAATACAGCAGCTTTGTGGAAAAAGCACCGATACATCTTTCATAAAATAACTATTCTGTTTTGTTTGTGCATAAATAACCCTTTTTCAATCCAAACTTGGGTCAGTTTTAAATTATTTGACACGTGCCTCTCTTTCCTGCTATCTTCTATTCTCTCCTGTTACCCTCAATTCCGTCCTGTTACTCAAAGATGAAAATTACGATTCAGGTGTTCTGTTGAAAAAGCACAAACATGCCTTTAGTTTTAACCTCTTCATTTATTCTATTAGCCTGGACTACCTCAAATTCTAACACAAACTGTGGTCAGTTCAGCTATTGAGCTCATTTCTTTCACTCCTGTTACTTTTTATTTTCTCATACAACCAAACCACGGGTAACAGCAGGGTAAGTAATAGGAGGGAATTCTGCACATCGTTACCCTGACGACCACTAACCAGATAGAGCTCATGCTATGGGTCGTTTTACCATTGAAATTTAACCGTGGGACTGTTCATTACCAAAGGAAAGTGTATCGGATTTCTGTAGTATAAAAAAGTCGTTCTAGTTCTAGACCCTGGTAACAGGAGGGATTTTTAAGCTCAAATACTCACCATGTTGGGTTGAACTTGGCTCTGTACCTTTCAATCGTGCATTGCATAAGCTCCGCTGTCTCATGTCATATAAAGGAACAGGAAGGGACTGTTCACTCACAAAATCTCAAAGAAAATCAATCTAGACCTAGGGAACATTCATCTGTGTGAAGTACTGGGTAAAAGGAGAGAAGTTTGAAAAGGGTAAAGCAAAATATGGAGATTAAGAGTTCATTGACAAATATAAGACAAGGATGGGCACCCAAATTTATTTTTTTTGCTTCGGTATTGATGTCCAATACTCTGTACAACTGTGGAATATCTAATCCCTGGAACCACGACTTTTATCTCTAAGCGTGGTTTAAAAAATTATATTACGTTATTGCGTCGTGCCATTTTTGCCTACTAAACAAGATTTACACAAGAGATGCAACATTTCTATGACTTGGGACCTCATTTTAGGGTCAGGGAACGTTCATGAACATAGTCAATGGCATTTCGGAGCAATATGTCTTATTGGCATCCAAAAAATTAGGTCTGGAATCATACATTTCAATAATGTGGCTTTAAA
The DNA here is from genome assembly GCF_000002075.1 of Aplysia californica. Classification (NCBI taxonomy): domain Eukaryota; kingdom Metazoa; phylum Mollusca; class Gastropoda; order Aplysiida; family Aplysiidae; genus Aplysia; species Aplysia californica. Next base: position 876,657 of record NW_004797313.1, on the reverse strand, counting down.
CAAAAATGATTCAAAGCTTAGGATGTTGGTCCGGTGCGTTTTCGTTTTGTTTTGTTTTAGTTTGTTTGTTTGTAGGGTTTGTTTGCTTGTGTGTGTGTGTGTGTGTGTGTGTGTGTGTGTGTGTGTGTGTGTGTGTGTGTGTGTTTGGGGGGGGAGGGTGACGGTGGGACCTGGGGTTGTAAGGTATCTTTACACGACAAGAGACGAAATATGCGCATTGTTTATAATGCACATGAGGTAGCATACCGGACACAAGGGGCGTAACTATTATTTAGGATGGCATGTGGATAAGAGTACCACGGTTGTTGTTGTTTTGGGTTTTTTTCAAACCGGATAGCAGCTTTTGTCTTGTGCCAAAAAAAAAAGTAAATCAGAGAACGTTCCTTTTAAGGAAATTAAGAAGTTTTCGTGCCGATAATAAGATTATGTCTCTTTTATACCATTCTATGATTGACAGCGTGTCACTATTTTGTATTTGCTGCTGGCCTTTGAATTATAGGTTGAAAGATAAAGAAAAAATTGACAAAACCATTAAGAAAGTCAACAAGATCTCTGGACATGATTTTACTACTATCAATGAAATGTATAAGACCACAAGTATAAAATAAAAGATTTTAAAAAGCGTTATAAAAGACCCATCACACCCCCTTTCCACACGCAACTTGTAAGATCACGCAGTGGCAGATATGTACCTCTATCTAAAAACAAAGAAGGAAAGATATAAAAGGAGTTCTTTTTACCATCTAGCATAAGGCTATTGTCAGAATAAGCATCAATGTGTATTACTCTTTCGAGTATGTATCTACAGAACTCTAAAGGTCTTGTAATTAAATTGCTGCATGTGGTTGAATGATGCATCTTGTGTGATATTGTGTACATTTTGTCAGCTTTACTTTTCTGTTCATATTGAATTTTAAAGAAAGTGATATATAATTTAAATTTTTATGAGTACCTGATTTTACGATCATGTGCAGGCAAGAAAAAGTTCCCTCTGGGATAATATAAACTCGGACAAAAAAGTCAAGGAACAAAAATTCAAAGAAATATAACTGAAAAACAGTGTAATTTAATTTAGTCATTTTGTCAAAAAAGATGCTTTCGACTCTCTAGATTACGTGTGTACAGTTTCAGATTTCAACATCAACGAAAAGTTCATGTAAAATGAGTTTAAATCACACTGGTCGGATTTCAAAAGTCTGAACAGCCGTAGTTCTTCTTGAACATTGTCAATAGTGGGTGTAGCCACCCCGTTTGACCAAACACTCGGTACAACGTCGACGCATGGACAGGACATGCCTTTGGAGAACTTCTTGTGGTAGGTTCTGCCACTCATAGACTAGGCAGCCCAAGAGTTGTTGAAGGTTTTGTGCAGGAGGGTGGTTTTCCCTTATCCACCGGTCAATGTGATCCCAAACGTTCTCTATTGGGTTCAAATCCGGACTACAAGCTGGTCAGTCCCTGCGGGTGACAGCTCGCTTCTGCAGGAAGTCCCACACGATGCGTGCGCGATGTGGCGTGGCGTTGTCACCCTGCAATACAGCCTGGGGTCCAATCTGCTGCAGGAGAGGAACAACAAAGGGACGTAGGATTTTCTCCCTGTACCTTGCGGCGGTCAAATTACGCTGTTGCCCTGTATATGGTAGAGGGGGGGGGGGGTCTTGTGGTGAGCTGAGAAGCCTCCCTACACCAGAACGGACCCTATGCCGTAAGGCGCCACCTACTGGATACACTCAGGGTGGAACAGCTCTCCTCGGCGCCTCCAGACGTGGGCTCGCCTGTCTGGGTGCAACAAGTTCAATCTGGATTCGTCCGGGAAGACTACCTGGTACCACTGACGTCGTGTCCACTGTGAATGGCGAGCAGATCACACCCGGCCAGCTGCTTTGTTGGGCGGCGTGTGCCTTGGGCGCCTGGCAGGGACACGAGAAGCGAACCTGGCTCTACGGAGACAGTTCCTTACAGTAGTCTCCTCGCTCTCGTGGACATTTGCTGTCACCCGTAGTTGGTCCCTGGTGTGGTTTGTAGTGGTGGTTCGTGACGTCACGGCCGGTCTGACGATGAACTGGTCGATGCTGTCGTTGGTCAAACGGTGTGGCCCTGGTCGAGGTCTGTCCTGAACCCTTCCGGTCGCTCGCCATCGTCTTGCAGCCTGTATATGACTGATGGAAATACCCCAAGTCGATGTGCAACGACTGGGAACGTGGAACCATCTTGGAGCCAGGCAAGAGCTCGTCCTCTGTCGACATCAGGCAGCGAGCGTCGTTGGACCATCGTGTTGTAATGCAACGTGGCTGAAAAACGCTGGCTTATAAAGTCTAGTGAGCAATATTCACAGCTGAGACATCTGTTTAGCACGTGCCAAGCTCAGTTTTAGCTAACAGTCCATGTGCCAATGTTGCTGAAGCAGAGAAATTTAGCCCATTTTTCGTGCTTTTCGGCTGTGTATCAGAATGCCTTGCGCCGTCGCTGTGAAGCTGGTGCGGGCATATTTGCTGTACAGGTAAACTGTATCTAGTCATCAGTGCGTGTGCCAAGTTTGGTTGACTGAACTTAACGGGTTTGCGAGATATTGAAGTTCAAATTTGACAGGTGAAAACACAAGTTGTTCCTTGACTTTTTTGGGCGAGTTTTACTATCATGTTATCTATCTTATTCATAGAGTTACCTCCTTTTAAACTAGAGTCCGTACGAGGTCACGTGACACGGAAACATTTGAGTTTGTTGGCGGCCTTGTTTCGGTGGGCGAAAACGTTTGTTTACCTCTGAGTGGGCATGTCTCTGCTCTTACGTGTTTTATTTGATTCTAACGTTATCTTTTAATCCAAAGTGATTTTCTTAAAAGTGCAAGCATGTGAAACCTCTAGATCTAGTCCCTTTCTGGATTAACGTCTTATTAGCTCCAATCGTGTATACGTTATATACACAGCCGCTTGGAGCTGTAATTAGAAAGCACAGTTGAGTATGAATTATCACATGTACGCAGATGATACACAGTTGTATAAATCTGTTCCACCACCAGATGTTAAAACCTTGCCTGCCACCATGGGTATGTGCTTTGATGATGTCAAGAACTGGATGATTGATAATAAGCTCCAGCTTAATGAAAATAATACTGAAACTCGTTTATATGTAACCCAAAGAAAAGCCATATCCCCAAAGACGTCGAGATCTACATATCTAGATCTAGATATCTAGATCGAGATCATGTTTGTACGACGTGTAAGCCTGTGATGTGTGTGTGTGTGTGTGTGTGTGTGTGTGTGTGTGTGTGTGTGTGTGTGTGCGCGCGCGCCCGTGCGTGTGTATGTGTGAGTGTGTGTATGTGTACGTGTGTGTGTATATGTGTGTGTGTGTATGTGTGTATGTGTGTGTGTATGTGTGCGTGTGTGTGTGTGTGTGTGCCTGTGTGTGTACATGTGTGAATATTGTTCATACATGCATTTGTGTGGATTCTAAAGCACCTAGAGCTGTGTTTGTGGGCGCTATAGAAATGAACTGCATTATTATTATTATTATTATTATTATTATTATTATTATTATTATTATTATTATTATTCATTATCATCATCATTATCATTATTATTATTATTATTATTATTATTATTATTATTATTACATGTAGAAAATCTATTATTATTATTATCAGTAGTAGTAGTAGTAGTAGTAGTAGTAGTAGTAGTAGTAGTAGTAGTAGTAGTAGTAGTAGTAGTAGTAGTAGTAGTAGTAGTAGTAGTGGTAGTAGTAGTAGTAGGAGGAGGAGGAGGAGGAGGAGGAGGAGGAGATCTACAGCCTAAGAGACTTTTTTTTTTTTACAATAAAACGAGACCAGAAAGGATGGTGCAACGCTGCTGCGTTTAACTTATCAGTGTACTAACAGAGCCTCGAAAGGAACCCCTCTTTCATTTCACTGGTAAGAATAAGATTGATAAGAATTTTGACAGATTAGATCCAGATCTATGTTTGGAAGAAAATATTCGAAAAGATTAAGAGCTTGGTCTGATCAAAGCCTACCTTTCAGTTAATTGATATCATATCTAACCACTGCAATTTTGCCTCGTCTTTGTGTTTAAATTACTTACTTAAACAAGCTAGATCTACTAATCTGAGATACTAATTTCACTCATTTGACAATGACTCACTGACTTAAGATATATTAAACATAGTAATAATAACAATATCATCAATCATAATTATTTTCATGGATGGAAGCAGCCAAAGATAGGCTCGTGTCTAAAATGCATGATGTAAAGTATAGGATATATATCCAAAGCTTATTAGCGACAAAGGAAACCATAGTCAGAGTGCGCTTGGTGCTGAGCTTGCTATACAATGTATATGCACAGCGTCTTATATGTGTTTGCTCGAATGAATTTAAACAACTCATCACTGCTTCTGTCAGGCAGATCAGTGATGTCTGGTTGTTTTTTTTAATAACATCATCTATTTTGAGCTCATAATATGTCTTATAGACACAAATAGTCACTCCGGTTGTTTTTTTGTTTTTTTATATAAAGAGCTATCAGCAAGGTTCTGGGCCATGTGAAGTTAAGGTTGACTAGCACCTAGATCTTTTTCACAATGGGCAGGTAATTTCTTTATCAAACAGTGTACTGTTTAATGTTTTTGTTTTATTGAATGTTGTCCAAAAACCCAATTAGTAAAGGTTTTTTGTTTCAGTTATCACTACTCTGTGTAGAAAAACAATTGACCAGGCTACAAAACAACATTAAGTTCACTTTTTTATCTTTAGTAAGTCCAGAGTTGTCACTCTTGTGTTACGAATGTCTAAAATTAGACTTACTTAAAACAGCAATAGAAGGAGCTTTAGTTTACATGCTGTAAATCGTTTACTTTAGTTCTTAAAATCAATATAAACCAAAGTTTAATACATACAGAAGAAAGCACTATACTTATTTGGTATACTTTAAAATAAAATAACTGAACGTAAGAATGAAAAATACAGTTTCCTGTTCAAATGTCACAAGGGAAAGTTTGACTCGATTTTTTAAATACTTGTAGATCTACATGCATTCATCATTTGTTTGGCTGAATTTGCTTTATGAAGAGGTTTTGCCTTCCTACACCTAATGGCAGAAAAAACTCTGGAATTTTTTTTCTACGGCTCATCTTGATTTAATTTAAAGCCTAACTTGGGGGGGGGGGGGGTATTGTGATTGGGGAGGAGAGAGAGGGTGGGGTGATTGGGAGGTTCCCATGACACCCACATCTTTTCATACTTCTTTTAAAAATGTCTATAGGCGCAAAACCCTTTGATTCAGTCAATAAGAAATAAACCACTTCGTAGATAAAGTGCTGATGAAGAAATAAAGGGGTTTTTTTTTGGGGGGGGGTTCTTTTTTAAAGCCTCTTTCTCTATCTCTATCTATTTAATAAAACATTTGTTTGTAGATCTAGTTGTAGAAAGAACGCTGTATTATTGCTATTTAGTAACCTAGATAGTACGCCACGGCGCCCATGTAAAAAAAAAAAAATTAACAAGGACCAAGCCTCGCCTATCGCGTGTGAGGGAGAGAGAAAACATGCCTAGCCCATTGCTTTAGCTTAAATTCCTTCACACAGCTCGCCCACCGAAACATGGCGGACGCCGCTGTCGAATGTGGCCATCGCGCAGCAAGGCGAGAGAGGGGCGTACGGTATCTAGTGACTATAGTGTACATCTATGATCTTATTTTATCAGCGTTTGATGTAGTTTTGTGTGCGGTGCCAGGGCCGGGTAAGATAGAATCCGATTCATTTTTTAAAAATGATCAAGGTACTGATGTATCGTTGTTGAATGCTTTCAAACTACCATTAACGTGATTATATTTATTGTAAAATATTTTATATCAGTGAGATATTTATAGAAAACATGGAATACTTGTTTTTGTTCGTATAACTGATATTTAATCATCATTGGCCATAGTCTAGAAATTCTTTAAAAAATCAAATGTCTGTCACTGGGTCAAATGTGGCAACAAACAGAATCACTCACAGCATGCCTCTGTTGAGGAAAAGAAAACAACTGAGCACACCTTACCTTCCGGGAACATACTCATAGACTAAGAATTGACTTTTTGAAATTCGTTAATATCCGTTCTCGAAGGCCCGACATGTGTACTACTTTAGTACGAAAGCACACAACGTCACATTAAAATTTAAGCTGTTCCCAGCAGCAGATAGCACGGCATTACTAGCAATACAACACGCTCGCATATTTTCACCCCAAATTACTTAATAAAAGAATATAACAGAAGAAAAGCGGACCTATTCTAGTACTTTTAAAATTCAAAAGTTTTTAGTGAATGCAGCTTTTTCACAAAATCTCCGTCCAAAAAGGTTATGCTGATCAGTTACAAAACAACCCGAAAAAATCAACATGTTATCATATCAACAGAATAATAATATACTATACATGTACATATATTATTCGGTTGTTTCTAAACGAGATTTCGGTAATAGTAATAGCTGGGTTTTTTGTATTGAACGTTTGGTTTGAACAGTTTCTAGATTCTACTTCTTCGAACAAAAAATTCGATATTGTTCAAAGTCGTTCCGAGGTTAAGTTAAAAAAACATAAATATGCACTTGAAATCTAAACTTATATTAACAATCCAAAATGTCTCTGGTCGTCGAGGTCAGTTCCTTCGATATACCCGTGGTGACGGAGAGAGCATATATTTGAGTTATAGTAATAATATCATCATCGGCCTTTCTCACTCCCTATGGAAGTATCGGCCACCAATAACTCTCTATGTGCTTTTGTCTTTGGCTATTGTTCTACACAGACAGACGTTATTGCAAACAAAAAAAACCCTATAAATCTAGTACGCTTACTCGTCACTATCATCCCAGTTCTAAAACCAAACAAAGACCATACTCACACATCCAACTACAGACCAATTGCCTTAACGAGCTGCCTGTGCAGGCTTCTAGAAAAAAAAAATCAACAAGCATGGTTTCTGAAGGCGACATACTAGCTGGTCGGTCACTAGTGCGGATTCAGGAAAACTCGATCCACTCTGGATCACCTGGTCCGTCTTGAGACTTTTATACACGAGACATTTACTGAGGGAGACCATGATTATGATCGCCATCTTTTTCGTCTTAGAAACCTGCAAGTACGGCATCCGTACCCGCTCTCGGCCTACGCGATCACTTGCTCCCTCTATAGTGAGATTTTAAAAAATTCACGTGAGTTATTTGCATTCATGTATGCATTATAAGCGTGCGCTGTATCGTTTTAAAAAGAAACCCAGCGCACAAGACGAAGCTTCATCGGCATTAATCAAAGAAAAGAAAATCATTACATCTGCCGGAACACATATATAGTGGAATTTTGAGAAGTTTTTGCTTCAGATCTGGTCATAAAAAATGGGAGGGGGAAAGGGGGGAGGGCGAAAATTACGTCATGCGGTCACCTTTTCATAACGCTAGCATGGATTTAATAAGGAAGTTGATTCTTCACATGAGATAAAATCATTACCGTATAAAAGCAATCACTAGTAAGAAAATCTGCCTTAGCAACTGGAGTGTATGCATCGTATAACGATTTTAAACTTCAACTCAAAGGTTATTTTATAGCAACAAAGTCCTGGTAAATTTCCGTGTTCTTGGATAAAATTCAGAGATTAATTTTGTTTTAATTACGCCAGTTCGATTTTATTTTACCTAAGCGTCTCAAACAGCTTCTCCCAATCCAGCCAACCGTACCTGCCCGTGGTGGTCCCTGTCCTCACTGACACGGCTCTGGCGAATGGCAAGTTGTTGGCGCCAACAAACCAACCCCCCCCCCCCCCCCCCCGTTTTCTAGAGGGGTTAAAACAACAGGATGGGAGCAGGTGTGGCCCCACAAGGTGCAGGAGGCAGAACCCACCGATGCGTGGTAGACGCTATGCTCCTCACTAACACACCCCTACTCTCCCTTGAGTGGGTGTCTATTCTGCCTAACACCTCTACTACTTTTATCAACACACCCTCTGTGGCTGAGAAGGTACCAGCCAGTTTGAGAGTGTCTGGGTGCAGGGGATGGACCGAGCAGAATGCCTGGCTTGCTTTCTGGCCGTGAAACCTCTTAGTAAAGGCACAACGACCCAGGACGTGACGATCCAATGGCTTTTCCACTTGGCCAATACCTCATGAAAGAGTCGAAAACCTTAGCCAGTAGCCATTGGTGGCGGGGAATGGGCAACGTGAACCCTACCGGAATTACACGGTCACAGGGCAGTTAGGTCTTTCCAGTCTCATGAAAACTCCTAGTACCCTCCTATCCTCAACATGAATGGCCTCTTCTCAGGGTGGGCAGACAGTCCACAGACACCTCAGTCCACAATGCCATGACACAAAGAAATAAATTACATGCGAGCTCGGACGTCGCCTCGTTAAACAAGGTCCGCCCCAGGCAGCGCAATCACCAGGCTGCTCTGAGCGACAAGTCAGCTACTGGTGATACACACAGAAACAGCGCTAAACCAGCACCGAAAAGCTCTCGGCGTGAGAAGGGAGCAAACTACATCCCCAACCAGAAGAAGAGTTCCCTCAACCTCTTGCAACTCAACATCTGTGGTTTGAGGAACAAGAAAACAGAACTCCTCAAAGTACTGAAGGACAGGCAGATTCATGTTGCCCTCCTTCAAGAAACCCTACACAAAGGTACGGACCTGAACCTCACAGGATACACCAGTTACGCCTGCACATGCACAGGATGCCGCGATATAGTCACTTACCTGCGAAATGATGTTCAGGGAGATGTCGTACACTTATCATCTGCCCAACCGACAGATATCCAGAAGGCCACCATATGGCACATTGGTAGGAAGTACACACTTTACAATGTTTACAACCCCCCACAGACAACATGCGACTTGTCTGATCTGCAAGCAGCCAGCTACGAAAAAACCATTTGTGCGGGCGACTTCAATGGTCACTCTCCAGAATGGGGCTACGTCAACTATAACGGCACAGGCCGAAAGATTGAGGAGCTGTGCGAAACCAGCAACCTATCTGTATTACAAGATGTCAACTCAACTCCTACCTTACTTCACAGAGCCCACTGGACTCTCAGCCGGCCTGATCTCACCATCTGCTCATCCGACATTAAAAACTCATGTCGCATCGAAGTGATTGATGACATAGGAAGTGATCACAGGCCTATCTTTATACAGATCACCTCCCCACCTGCATTGAACCACCCTCGGAGAACTCGATGGAACTTTAAGAAAGCCAACTGGGCAGAATACGAAAAGGCCTCAGACGAATTGCTCTCCAGCATAGCAGAAACAGAAGATGCTGATCTTTTTAATGAACAAGTCACCGAAAATATTCTGAAAGCTGCATCTCAGCACATTCCAAGGGGATGCCGAAGAAATTTCAAACCCTTTTGGAGTGAAGAAATCCAAACTGCTGTGGCAGAAATAGAGAAAGCTAGACAGTCATTGGAAAAATCACCATCAACAATAAACAAAATACACTACAACAAGACCTGCGCTCAGGTGAAAGTGACAGTTAAAAAAAAGCCAAAAAAGAGAAATGGACTCAAACCTGCAAAGATCTCGACCTCCGCCACAATGGAACAAAGACTTGGTCCCTTGTTAGCAACCTCTCGGGAGAAAGACAAAAAAGCAACCCCAAACCCTTTTTCCTTTCAGGCAGCACCATCACTGAAGACCAGAAGAAAGCCAAACATTTTAACCGTTTTTTCGCCTCTGTACTCTGTAAACAGGGCAGGCAGACTAACTGAGGCTGATTGACTTCTCATTAATAGGGCTAAGCATAAAGAAAAAGCTCCTACTGTGAACAACTCGCTTGTTGAAGAGGATTATAGCATGGTGGGACTCAGTCAGGCCCTCAAAAAGCTAAAGGAAAAGAAAGCCCCAGGACCAGATAAAATACACAACGAAATGCTGTGCCACCTTGGTGCTAAAGGAAAAGAAGTTCTTCTTTCCCTGATAAACACCACGTGGAGAACGAGTGGAATACCAAAGGCATGGAGGATCGCCCAGATTACACCACTCCTGAAAAATGGGAAACCACCTGGAGAAGCGAAAAGCTACCGACCCATCTCATTAACATCATGTATCGGTAAGCTACTGGTACCTGGAAAATACTAACAGCTTAAACCCACACCAAGCAGGCTTCAGAAAAGGCAGCAACACAGAAGTTCAACTTTTTAAACTGAGTCAGAACATCCAGGATGGATTTCAGGAGAGTAAACACACTGTCGCCATCTTTGTAGATCTCCAACAGGCGTTCGACAGAGTGTGGAGAAAAGGCCTACTCATGAAATTGATGGACCTCGGGATACATGGCAAACTTTACAAATGGATCAAGTTCTTCCTGTCGGATCGAAACATTGAAACCAAGGTAAACAATGCCCACTCGTCTAGAGAAGTACTCGAGGTAGGCCTACCTCAAGGTTCCTGTCTGAGTTGCACTTTGTTCCTGATCTTCTTTAATGATGTAACAAACGTGCTGAAATCAGAAAAGACTCTTTATGCCGATGATCTTGCTCTCTGGCAGACACATCACAGCACGATAGTAGGAGCAGGGAAATTAAATGAAGACCTCAAGAGGCTCCATAATTACTGTCAGAAATGGAAACTTAAAATAAACTGCACGAAAACAGTATACACCATCTTAACGAAGAGCCATAAAGCAGCCAAAGCAAATCTCAAACTAAAGATAGGAAATGAAAGTCTCCCCAAAGAAGAACATCCAACTTACCTAGGAGTCAAACTTGACCATAAGCTAACCATGAAAAGCCAAGTGGAGAACATAAGGAACAAAGCAAAAAAAAAGACTCCAACTTTTAAAGAAACTCGCAAGCAGTTCATGGGGGTCAGACAAACAAACTCTGAGAGCTCTATACCTGGGTTATGTCCGATCTTCCCTGAAATACAGCAATAGCCTACTCACTATGTGCAGTACAACTACTTGCAATACCCTTGACAAGGTCCAAAACAATGCCCTTCGTTTTATAAATGGCGGCATGAGATCCACACCTACCGCCGCGTGCGAAATCCTTGCAAATGTTGAACCCCTGGGAATCCGCAGAGATAAAGCAGTTTTGGAGCTACATGAAAGAACTAAAAGAATGTGCCCCAACCACCCAAACAGGAAATTAGTCGAAACATGGAAACCAAAGAAACGAATTCAACAAAAGTCAATCATGCATCACATCACAGAACTAATGGAGAGCCACCATCTACCACAAAATAGAAAAGAAACCAAAAGAGTCAACCAAAACATCCCTCCCCACCTTTCTTTAAAAAAGCCAATCATTACAACATCTCTCAAAGAGCACAAAATCTTCAGACCCAGTGACGCCGATGATTGCATCACATCAAACAATCGACAGCTATTCAGATGACTGGATACACGTCTATACGGACGGCTCAGCATTCAAAGGCACAACCAAAGCCGGATATGGAATACTAATACAGTACTCAGATGGTAGTTCCAATGAGATCTCTGCAGCCTGTCGGGAGAAATGCAGCAACTACGGTGCAGAAATTATGGCAATTGAAACAGCACTGTACCATCTCTGCACAGTTTTTGACACTCATCCTGGAAAAGCAGTTAGATCTTTTGAAAATTGAACAATGATTTCCCTTTCCGTAAAGCCTCTTTCTTAGTTCAACTATTACTTTGTTATAAGTCTTCAACTGCACATACTTACTGTCGACGTCAGACGCATAATTGGCCTACAAAATGACTTGTCCAGCACACTTTGCTAACAATAAACGCTTATTTTTGTAGATTGCCTGCAAATGTGTTTACCTCTACCTTTTTCCTCAACAGGCTTTTCAAGACGAGCTCACACCTTCAGACCATGTTCCAGGGGTTCAAGGACATCCGGTCAGATGACGAGCTACGGTCTAACGAGGCTCTTGAATATCATGCAACGTTAGTTATGACCACCCTCGATGATGCCATCACACACATCGACAATTATGACTTTGTGAAGCAGCTTCTGAGCAAGACTGGGGCCTCACATGTCAAGTTTGCTGGTTTCAAATCGACGAATTTTTTGGTGAGCTACTTAATTTATATGTTTCATTTGATTCCTCAAACCTTAAAATGTAATTTATGGTCATTGTGTCTGGTCTCGTCGTGAATATTTTGCAACCGTGGACCATCGGTCGACAGATCTACTTGAAAGAGAACTGAAAGTAGAACACAGTAAGAACAATAAAATTGAGCCACAGTTGCGCTTGAGAGGTTGAGGCCAATGAGTGGCAAACCCGCCAGCAGTGGAGCTTCAAATGTTTGTCTACTCCTTCGGGTTCGGGGCACAGGTTTCCCTCTTTTCTAGTAGTGATTTCTTAGTAGCGAAGAGGGAATTGCTTCCCGTGTATAACAAATATGACTGAGCCAATATTTTCCCATAAAGAATGAAAAATGTTTGTGTTCTTGATTGCGTTTTCCAACTAAGAAGCGTAACGAATACGATAAAATGGTTGCACAGCTAAAAGGTATTGGTGTTGCAACTGTCTGTTCTTTTCCTTTTCTTTGTAGGTTTATCTCTCTGTGTGTCTGTGGGGGAGGGGGGGGGGAGGGATATTTACGAGTACTTCCCTCAAACTTTAACTCTATTTCACAGCTTTATTGAAACTCCAACGAAATAACTTATGACGGAACATCACTTCAAAGCCCAGTTACGCTTGCCACGGCACACTACATCAACAATTGTGCAAGACGTAATTAATCATAGTAAAGTATCACTCACGTGGTGTCCTTAGTATATCCTTCTAACAATAATATTGAATCAAGAAAATTACCATTGTCACGAGATATCAAAAACAAAATAATGTTGAAGTACTGCAACATGTAGGATATGTACATTTACGTGACACAAACAACAGTTACCAATATTTTGCTAATATGTATTTATATAATTTATATGTACTTGAAAGTACAAAGCAAGTCTGCATAGCTATCAAACTGAATTTAACGAAAGACTTATTACACGTTACATGTTTCAACAGTTGGACGAGAGAAACAAGTCTGTGAAAATGGGCACTGTAAAGTCGACAGTATTTTACGCCCAGTTTGTGTTTTTCCTGCTGTGTTCTTTTATAATATAAACTAAAGCTTAACATTAAAGGAAATACAACAGTACATAGAAAGAATGTCAGTTTGGACGGAGAAAACAAGAATGATATTCTTGCAATGGAAGAGGAACAGAGAACATACGTACTCCATGGCGCTTTTTGTGATGTGGACAGTAAAGCTTTTAATGACACAGATAAAGAGATTAACAGAGAGTAAGAGAAATAATTATTGTTATCACCTTAACGAATAGGACCATGATTTCGTGCAGTCTGCAATCTCTTTAATGCTAATTAGATAACGCTCTGTTCATAAAACTGGGCGTTTGGTGGGAGTGATAGTATTTTACAAATATATAAATTATGCTGTACATTTCCATTTTCTAAAAAAATGCTCCAGGCAAAATTACACTCATAGAGTTACCACACTTCCAAATTACTTGACAGGCGTACACGAAGAACGTAATATTATATTAATTAATACATTAACACACTCACACACACAAACACACACACACACACACACACACACACACACACACACACACACACATACACACACATACTATGTATATATATATGTGTGTGTGTGTGTGTGTGTGTGTGTGTGTGTGTGTGTGTGTGTGTGTGTGTGTGTGTGTGTGGATGGCCCGTGATCAGACCTCGTAAGCGACAGTTTTGGCCAAATTGACTTTTTTACAACATAACATTTTTCTGATTACACTGCACATGCCAGCGGAAGGTTTAGCTGAAAAATGGCTTAGAAGTGTGTTTTATCGTTAGTAAACAAAACTCACAAGTCCACCCCTCCCCAGAAGTGGTTGAGATCAGAACTCGTAAGCACCATCGTGTGGTTTACGAGCTTTGATCACAAAGTGGTTCGAGACTGGTCATCGCTTAGGAATGGCCAAAGCAATCTGTAACTACCTTCTGTACCTGGTTCACAGTATTCTCCGGTTCCGAAACCTTTTGTATCAGTAACAATCGACGCATCGTCACCTTTTATCTAAAATGCATCATCTCTGGCATCTAATTCACCACAAACATATGTATGTACCCCTTACGGCCCACCCTGACCGCTGACCCAGCTCTGCCCATTGTCGAGCCTGAATGATTTCTGAAACCCCATTTATCAAATCTATGTCCAGTCACCTCATATGTCATCCGAGTCAAAGCTACATCAACTTTTAAGTCAGATTTCACCTGATCTGTCTGCTTATATACCACCCATTGGGGAAGCAACGTCGCATTATAAACCTAGTTGACCGTGGCATAAGTCGTTTGAATCAGATACTGTCTGACTTTAACCAAAAAATAAACGAATAAATAAAACAACAACAGAAGAAAGCTCAAGCAGAATGGAAGTAAAACTAACGAACTGAATAATGCAAGCAAGGCCAAGCGTATTTCCGAACTGATGGACATAAACCCGCCCCAGAAATTAACACTCCATATAATGAATGCAAAGAGAGTAGGGAATGAAGTGCAAAGAACTTTCAAAATGGGACTGACGGTAAGCTTTTAATTATATCTGGTCCCTGTCCTAGCATGGGAAGGAAAAGCATCAAAGGCATAGTGACGCTGCAAGAAAGTCCTGGGTACCTCTAGATATAAATGGATGTAGAACTATCTTTTAGAGAAAAGAACATCTGAAACTTACTGTAAGCAAAATCAGGTTCCTCTGATCAACAGCCTTTGATGAATGTTATGTTGGGAACATTGTCGTGGATAGAGACACTTCTGTCATCAATGTAACTGCCAGCACAGACCTCAATTCAGCAGAAACTCCCACAAAAAAACCAATCCTTATTACAAGAGAGCATCCGAGACGAGAACATTTCTCATTGAAGGTTTATTTACGAAACTGTCCAAAGTGACTTCTCAATATTGTCGAAAACAAAGAGGAAAGTTGTTTATAGAGTCAATTTTTAAAAGCATTAAAGAACTTCACAGTAATCTTTAAAAGTAACTAACCACAATTTAGATACATTATTTTGAGTGGTTTTATTCGAAAACATCCCTTAGTTGTCTCACATTTCAATGAAAGTGACTCCGACTTTGTCAGATGACATTCTGTTAGCTAAACTTTGAAATGCAGTCCTACAATGACAATTGAATTTCCTGATCAACACGAGGCTGAGAATGAACACACGTCTCTTGGCCTGGGTGACTTCGATGATTCGGACACGGATCACATCCTAGAAGTTCCAGTATTTTGTAGTCAAAAGGAAAGACAGGGCAATCAACAAACTCTGAATCCATACCGCACAATGATTTTGAAACCGATGAAACCCAGAGTAGCTACGAACGGCTACCAGAATCATTTGAAGTTGAAGGGGTAAGCCTGCCAGGCGTCGCCAAAGAAACGAAGAGAATCAACTCGAAGAACGATAAAAAAGAAAGCGACAATGTGGCGAATAATACATGAGCGCCGACACGAAAAAGGTTGTTCCAGCACAAATGATGAGAAAGGGCTGCGTTGGAATGGAATGTATGAGAGCTGTCCGTCAATGTTCTGAAATCTCAGGAAAGGACAGGAGGGAGATATTTCAGGACTTTTTCAGGACAGTTTATAAACTGGCTGACCTGCAGAAGCAGCGAAAGTTCGTTGCGTGGCATATTGTGACGACAGAGCCCAAGGTCGGGAAACCAAACTCTCGACGCAGCAAAACGCATGCTTATTACATCACAGTCAATGGAAAGCGCTTGAAAGTGTGTAGGAACACATTCCTTGCAACGTTGGGTATTTCAGAGAAATGTGCCCTAGTTGTTTTGTCAAAGATTACGGAGACCGGCATTGTGGAAGAAGACAAGCGAGGGGGCAATCGGAGCATATGAAGACAAGAGAAGAACAAATCAGGGAGATGACCAGTCAACACATTGACAGATTTCTACGCGTGGAATCGCACTACTGTAGGGCCTCTTCCAGCAAAGAGTATATCAACCCAGACCTCACATTGTCCAAAATGTACGACATGTCCGTGAAAATAAATCCATGCAATGACATCCCAGGTTTTCACACATTCAGACGAGAGTTCAAGACAAAAAACCTGGCCTTTCATAGTCCTTAAAAAGGACTAATGCTCACTCTGCAACTCTTTCCGAAAATGGGAAGAAGCACAGAAAAATGAACTCAGGGAAATTTATAACAGGCACGATGCAGAAAAACAAAGGGGAGGACAACTTAGGGAGGATTGCAAGAAGATGGTTCAAGCTGACCACAGCATTCTGGCTGGGAACTTTGATCCCCAGCAGGTCATATACTTGCCAATTTCACATGAAAATGCTTTGTTCTACAAGAGGAGACTTTCCAGATAGACAGACAGACAGACAGGCAGGCAGACAGACAGACAGACAGACAGACAGACAGACAGACAGACAGACAGACAGACAGACAGACAGACAGACAGACAGACAGACAGACAGACAGACAGACAGACAGAGAGGTATGGGGAGGAGAAGAGAAAGGGAAAGGTTTGGCATGTCGAATGGGGGGGGGGGGGGGGTGAGGAGTGATGTCTTGGAGGACTTTTACCTCTACTTGTCAGTCTGAAGGCTGAAGTTAATGGTGTGGACACTCAAACACATGGTGTATACATGGGCGTATACACTGATTTTGGACTGGACAAAAAATTGAACAATCACACGAAAGGGCGTATGCCAACAGATGGCACATTTTTGCAGTGAAATTATATAAAACAATTCAAAACTAATCTTGCTCGTTGTTTGATATCTTATCTTGCCCACAATATCGAAATATCCCGATGGTAGGATGCAGTTTACTAAAATGACAAGGGAAAAGGATGAAGCAACCAAAGTCTGAAAATCTTTAAATCGCCCTCCTGAAAAAGTAAGAAAACAAGGATACGCCCTTTCGTGTGACAGGCGACGAATCTATTCACCATGCTTTGGCTGAATGAATCAGAAAGAAACCACTTAATTAGAACGCTCCAGGTGAGCACTCCGCTTTCGTCAGTCGGGAGAAGGTTCAACGTGGGCAGATACACGGTGTATGACACACGGGATCACATGGCAATGAAAGATTCCCAAAATGATAGACCCAAGCGAGTTGGACGCAGAAAGACAAAACGGATGGTGGATGCATCCATCATAACGCAACGCTTGAGAAAACAATTTCAACCGGCAAACAAAGACCCAGGATAAGTCGAACAGACTTTAAAATGACAGTCCGATCTTTGTCATAACGGTTCTTCTTCGTTTGAAAGAGTGGAACCTTCGTGCTAGGTGCTTAGTGTGTCGCATAAAACTGCAGCCCCATCACGTTCAGCACAGACTTCTCTGGGCACAGCGTCGCACGTGATGACCACATCGCATTAGGAATAGGTACATGTTTTCAGAGAGTCCCAATTTCAACTGGAACGACACGATGTACATGCTAGAGTCTACAGAATACCCTTCCAAAGTTTACACCCCCAGCTTGCTTCAGACAAGCAAATGGTTTCGGTTGAGGTTATGTCATGGCGTGGGCTGGAATCAGTCATGTTGGTCACATCACGCTTGTGTCTATTCGTGGGAGTATAACAGCTCAAAGCTAAATCAACCAAGTTTTTGAGCTCAATGTACTTTTCTTTCAAATTCAAGCCCAAGGACAAGTATTCATGTATGATACTGCACCTGCTAATAAGGCTGCAGCAATAAATCAATTTCTCAAAGCAACAACATTCCTCTCCTGCAGCCATAGTCAGCGTATTCATTAAGTCTAAATCCAATTGAGCACTTGCGGGACATTTTGGTTGGTCATGGCATTGCCTTGAATATGAGATATGAAGTTAAATATGCTAAAGAGTATATAATTCAGGCACAGTTCGTCCATAGAACACGGTCGTGCAGTGCCGCCCAAATGTTTTTAACGTTCTATTACGTAAACATCCACAATAATAAAATAAAAGAAGCCAGAAACAAACACTGGCCAAATATGATATCAAAACGAGGTCTTCACTGGCGCCATCACTGTCATTTCTGTGTCTTTAGCGCCGTAAAACATCTACTATGCCAAGTCAAAGTCCATGCGCTTTAGCTAAACATAATAGGATATTCAACACTGTAACCTGACCTATAAATCGCTCTTGGGGATAACCCAAGCAATGACGACACTCGTAGCGAGTTTAGCGGTACATTAATATTAATAAGACGGCACATCTCAAATTAGTCCACTGTCCAGACGAAATAACCCGTCACTAATTGCAACAGAAATAATTCCGACGCGAAATGGTAGAAAATGGTGTTCTGAACACCCATAATAAATTATACCTGTTTAGGGTCAGGCTTTTCTGAGATATTGGTCATTTTCTACTGACCAATTTCTGTTCTAACCCTCGAGGGTTTTCATAACTAAAAAGACGTTTTTGCTGGTTTACATCCGGGCATTCCACGGGAATTGATCAACATTTCCTAGAAACCTTGACACCTTTCTTCCCGTGACACACTTAAACCTAATAGTTTATTGGCGCATTTTCGCAGAAGTTTAAAGCCAGATGTGCCATTTTGTGTAGTATGCAACTTTAATATGAGTTATAGAAATAAGCTATATCGAAAGAATTGCTTTGTTATCACATGTACGTTTTAAAATCAACAAAAACACCCAAACGTCTGTGCTAACACACAGACGTGGGCGCTAAAGTATGGAAACCCGTTATGGTTAAAGAACAAAAAAGTGTCTATATGAAATACTTATTTTAGTAGATCAATAGATCCATGTGTTTAGATCTAGATCTATGTCTAATTTAAGTACAAGTAGAAATGACTTGAGTCTAGATCTATATCTCAGTCGTTCATTCATACTAGCTTTCGGCATTGTTTGTATTATTTGTATGTGACTGCGTGCCTGCGTTAGTGTGTGTGTGTGTGTGTGTGTGTGTGTGTGTGTGTGTGTGTGTGTGTGTGTGTGTGTGTGTGTGTGAGTGTGTGTATATGTGTGTGTGTGTGTGTGTGTGAGTGTAATTCCAGATAGGCCTACAGTCTGGAATAGATAATGAATTTGTTGTTCTTTTGTTCCTCGCATTGTATAGTCTCCATTTTAACCGGCACGATAGTTCTTGTGGTCCCCATGCAAAATAACAGAACAAAACACCAATTATAACATTTCACCAGCCTTTCTGGTGGAAAGCGTAAAATCATTGAAGGCGAGCCTGAAACCAGTGACCTCCGCTCCAGTCTGCTGCGTTTAGGACCACTTTAAGTGAAAATGAGCTTCCTCGCGTCCATTGGGCATCTCACCCGAAGTCGAAGAAACTCAGTCTAGCCATGAAGCTTCAAGTGAAAATTACTGTCTACCAGATATTTTTCAAAACATCGATGCTGCAGCACCTAATTCACCGGCATCGAATAAAGACTTGCAGGTTTTATTAACTTTATACAAACAAGTTTTGGCAAACGAGTTGTCTGTCAATGATCTGAAGGGCAATGAACTTCTTCTTGGTTTGGCTAGGAAAGTCGAAGATCGCGCAAGTACTCTCATCAGCAGAACGAGCAAAGTGTGGCTTCAATGTATGGCAATGGTTGACATCTTAAAGATGTTTCTTAAAACTCTTTTTATCCAGGCTACGAGTATACTCGTAACGCCGACCAGTCCGGGCTACGAGTATTCTCGGAACAGCGATACAGTCACGTCAAAGAAATTAGTTCTGCTTGTAATTACAAAAATATGCAAATACGGCGATGCTAGCTCTGTCTGAATATTTTAATTTTCTAATGAACAGTGGTTTATTTGTTTTTGATGGGTGTAGAAGCTTGAAAGATGTCTCGAAAACGCACATTCACGACCGACGAAGTACTTTTTGAAGTGGCGCTGGGTTGTGAGGGGGAATGGTACTAATTTGATGAAAAAGACTCAGAAATAAGTGCCGTAAATTCCGTTGTGGATGATAAGAAACAGGACTTAGACTCATCTAATAGCGATTCAGATCATGGTGAAGGGGTCAGTACTGGAATTCGTGCTCGATGGGTAGGGCTAGATCTAGATCTATAAAATCCAATGGGACGTCGTGGGCGCGGCAATCAGGGTCAAGTTCGAGGGTGGAATACACCTCAAAATCTACATTGTGCTATTTGTGTAATTCCTAACCACATACATTTATAAAAACTACATTCAATTTCTAACAAAAATGCCAAATTTCTTTAAAATCTTAGAGTAAATGTAAGAAATACAGCACTTTGAACTATACACACTGACTTCCAACTCATACGGCGCGGCGGCCCTAGGACTGGTACAGAGATCGTGGGGGTACGGCTAGGATAAAAAGAGTTAAAGCAGAGAGAGAACGGGCAACTGGATTTTACATCTTTCTACTGTTCACCAAATGTTACCCTATCTAGGTGCGGCAGGACACCATTTATACACACACTTAGCATACTTGTGCCTCCAGATGATGAACCAGCTAGGAGAGACTCACCCTCATATCTATAAGAGTTTTTCGGACGGCCATCACGTAATTCGGTTAAGTGATCTCTCGAACTTTAAGGTAGGACTTTCTTCAGATTTAGCCATTGAGCAAATATGAATGTGAAGTGTCAAATCAACCTGGGGACTGACAAGAGGCAGGGGAATCAGCAAATCACAGACAGCAATGTGGCTTCTGTCAATGCCAGCTTGCGCAGAACTAAATAACGACATGCAAAAAGTGACAGGCACGTTGCGTCTCTCAAGTGAACATCACAAAGAACCGAGTCCATCGAGATCGGCAAAGGATGCGCAGGATATGATGGCTGTTACCAAGTTTCTTCATGAGAGAAATCCGCTGAAGACGCTAGTCTGAGAAATAATAAAAATCGTTACGGGGGTGGTTGCAGAAACAGCTGTCAACGTTGACAAAGCACAAGATGTTGGTCAAACTATTGTCGGCAAAATGGAAGGTAGATTAGTCTCAAAATTGTCCTTGAATAAAAAAAAAAGACAAAGTTGTTGTAATGGCTGCAAAGACAGCTCTATAGAGTAAGCACGACCCTGTGACTATTGATTCTCAGTTGTTGTTTCAGAGATTAGAGACAGCTGCAACTTCAAAATATGAAGACACGACAGAGATTTTTAAACACGAACTTTGCAGCTACCCCTTGTCATTGTCTGAATCTGCAGATATCCTTCATCAATCCAACAAATCAGCTCCGCTAGAGGAACTTAGGAAATCAAGGACAATTGTTACGCCTGATCTGCCATCACCAGCTAACCTGCAGATCCTCGTTTGATGGAGGGTCTTTACTGCAGCGCATTCCCAACAACGAGGGAGCACCTTCATTTGCATATTATGCTTCTTCTGTCAGCAGGAATTAGCCAAACGAAACCTTTGTTTTTTGGGATATTTGTCTAGACTGTCGACAAAAGATATGACACAGCTCAAAAGAACCAAAGGAATTACAGGACAAGCTGTTCATTTTAAGCTAGACATGGTTCTCCAATCTTCAAAGGATTTTTTTCTTGTCAACAAAGAAAATAAGCAACGTTTTTATCAATGCCCTCGCGTCTGTGCTTGAAGACAGAGGACACCTTGTCATGTACAGCAAATGTGATGCTGACCTTAAGATTGTCCAAGCAGCAATCAAGTGTGCGCAGCACAGTGATACCGCTGTAATAGGAGAAGATACAGATCTTCTCCTTCTGTTAGCACATTGTGCTGATGAACATGCTCATAACATCTATTTCTACTCGAACAAAAATATCCCAGCTTAAAAATGGAGCAATGGGATATTAAACAATTAATTATTCAACTGGGACATTTCGACATTCTCTGTTCTTGGCTGTGACACCTCCTCAAGACCATTCAGTATCGGGAAAGGCACTACTTTGAAAAAGTTCAAACAAAATGATGCTCTTAGAATCTTAAGTACAGATTTTATGACAAACCAATCTGCCTTAAGTGTTGCTGCTTCAGGCGAGAAAGCCGTTGTGTTTCTGTACAATGGGAAACCAGAAGAAAGTCTTGATGAACAACGCCATCGTACCTTCTGCATAAAAGTTGTAATAGCCGTAACATTTATACTGGACCATGCACTTCCTCCGACATCAGTTGTAGCTAAGTATCATAGCCTAAGAGTGTATCTTCAGGTGCAACAGTGGATGAGAAATGATACACTTAATCCCGTAGAATGGGGATGGAAATATGAGGATGGACATTATGTTCCCATCATGACCACCTTGTCGGCAGCACCACCAGACCTTCTGAAAATTGTGCTAATTACCTGCAAGGACAACTGTGACACTCGATGTTGCTCCTGTCGGAAACACGGACTGGAACGCTCACAAGCATGTGCAGAGTGCCATGGTATCCGCTGCCTCAATTCACAAAACATTAGTTTTGTATAGAGGATACTTACATGTAGCCCAATTTTTTTTATTGTGAAACAGCATATATCATATGTTTATTAAAGCATTTTAACCCGTTCCACGTGATGTATAGGCATCATGGTCCAAAACTTAAAATAGTGTCTTTCTAATTATATTTTGTCTTAATGACTGAGTGTCATACTTAATGTAACTTTACAATATCCGCAAATAGCTCGCTCTGGTCATGAATAATCACAAATGTAGCTTTGTATTTAAAAAGACAAGATTCCAAGCTTTAATATGAGATGCGACACGACGGGGGTGTGTTAAGTATTACTTATCCTATATATGTTATGTTATTGTGACGTCATTGAAGGCCTAATTACACCGTAATGCCTCTCCCGATTTTGGTATACTTTTGTACAGTGTATCTTGGCATCCCAGTATACAGTTTATCGCAAACAGAAATTCTGTTGCAATTAGTGACGGGTCAAGGTGATTTTTGTGCGAGGGACAGTGGCCTAAATATGCTCCTGTCGAACAGTGCCGAAACATAGCCCACAGTAGGCAGTCTAAAAATAAACGCGATAGACCTTGCGCTAGCCTATTCTTTGCCAATATTATGTGAGCCCCGGAGCAATCCAGCGGACTGCTCAAGTGAATTGTGATTGGTTCATTGTCTGTTGTGCCACTTGCCACTACACGTATTTTAAGTGACTCTGTGGCCGTGAACCTGAGGGAGGTGAACCTGATTGTCCTATGAGTTGTGCCTTTGAATGGTTATGTAGTGGAGTAGTGAAAGTTATCACTTCAGTGTTCAGTTCCAATACAGGATGAACGAAATTGATGTTAAGCTAACAAACAAATTTAGTACTAGAAATCAAAGCGACAAGTAAAAAGAATGAAAATAAAAGCACCAGGTCCTCCCTCACCAACCCAACGATCCTAAAATCATACAACGTCTCATTTACTATGCCCTTGACCAGTGGTTTTCAAAGTGAGCGCTAACGCTCCCAGGGGAGGGGTGGTGGTGGCGACAGTTTGGGGGGCGCTGTGGAGAAATTGGGCGATAGGGGGGCGCTAGTGGGCGTAAAGGGGGCGGTGTGAACTTTTAATGAAATGCAACATAAAAAATGGTGAAGGGAAAGAATCCATATAAAAAAACAAAAACAAAAACAAATATTGATAGCTTAGGCACAGTTTACAATACTACTTATTACTAAGAACTTTTTTCCTAGCACGCAAATCCCATATAAAGAAGATTCAACCCGACAAAATCCGACAAAGATCTGGCATACTTCAAAACTCTGAAGATCAATTTTCAGAAATGAAAATCACTTAAATCGATGTTTGCAGCCGACGTCGATCAAGCTGATGAAGGCTTACGAGCAACATATAATTTATCTTTGCTAGTTGCAAAGGCTGGCAAACCACGTACTATCGGCGAGGACCTCATATTGCCTGCGATAAGAGAGGTGGTCAGCACAGTCCTGCACCGTGCCCCGAGCCTGTGTTGAAAGTTTTTGCCACTAAGTGACAATACCTATCAAAGACGTATGGATGGGATGTCAGCAAATGTTGAGGAATAATTGTGCAAAATGCTTAAAGGACGTGAGTTCAGCCTTCAACTGGATACAGGTTCATAGAGGGTGAGGAAATAAGGTAAGAATTGTTATTGCGAAAATGTTGGAAGCAAATACCAAAGACGAGTCCATTTTCAAAGTGGTCCAAGAATTATTCGAGGAGAAACAGATTCCTCTGACCAGTATAGTTGCCTGTGAAACTAATGTAGCACCGTCGATGACAGTTCGGCACTACGGATTTATGAGCTTCTTGAAGAAATCTGTCCCTGGAGTACTTACTATTCACTGTGTCATTCACAGACTGAATTTGGTGACAAATAAACCTGAAAGAAAGTCTGCATGCCGCACTGGCCATTGTCATCAAGTATGGAACAAGATCAAAATCCACGCTTCGAGCTCGAGATTATTTCACCAGCTGTGCACTGAAAATGACGAGGACTTTCAATGCTTACATGTGCACACTGAAGTCCGGTGGCTCTCAAAAGGGAACTCTGTTTAACACGATTATTGTTCTGCCTGTTTTACTCTGGGCTGGAGCTTGTTTCAAGAAACAGACCGTGATCTCTGTAATAAACTGAAAGAACACAAGAACAATATTGCGTCCCTCACTGATCTTTTCACAAAGTTCAGCCAGTTCAACTTGCAGCTGCAGGGGGATGACGCCAACCCGATCAATGCAAAATCCATACTTTCGTCCTTCTTGTAGAAATTAGAAATGTACTACCGAAACATTGGCAGAAGGAAATTTGCTCAGTTTCCTAGCTTGACAGAGACACTGAAAGAAGGGCGGGTTTCTGACGAGGAACTAGAAATATATACCAACCACCTCAGAGATTTGCTTGCTGATATGACCGCGAAGACAAGGTTTACTGATATCTTTTAACTGGAAATTCCTGACTGGGTACTGGACCCACTCAACACTGGAACAAATGGTGACTTGACATTGGCAATTGAAGAAGAGCTTCTGACAATGAAAAGTGACTTTGATATCAAACCATTGTTCAAAGAGTCGTACCAGTCATTCTGGTTGAAAACTGTGTGCAAAACAAAAATATCCCTCCTTGTGGGAAAAGATCAAGTTGTTGTCCATCGCTTTTCTAGTAGAAAGGGGATTCAGTGCAGTGACAAGGTTGCTGACGAAGCTGAGGAAAAAATTAAGGATCACAAAGCGTGGCTATTTGGTCTGCTACTGACCAATCTGAAACCTGATGTTGATAAGTCGGTTTCGTCTCACCAGGTCCGCCCTTCCCATACGGGCAGTGTTAATGACCTATTGGTGTATGCTTACTCCGTAGTTTACCCTTACTTGGTACCTCAATGTGTATTTTCTTTTTTTTTAACTTTTCTTTCTCCTTTTTCCTTAAAGAAAAATACTCACTTGTTTAATGGAATTTGTTATGTACATGTGCTGTCACTGCTGATGAAACTGATGATTACTATGATGGTGTTAATTATATTAATTATAGACTAAGATCCATGCATACTTTTTCTTTCGTGCGGTTTCTCACATTTGAACAACTGAATAATATTTTTATGTTCTACAATGGAGATATTTGATATACAAATCTCAGGGAACTTTATTGCGGTACGTCGATGGGAGAAAACGTTTCATAAAGATAAATAATGTTAATCTGTTTTCAAACCAATGATCGCTGTTTTTGTTGTTGTTGTTTTGTTGTTTGTTTGTTTTCGGGGGGGGGGGGGGGGGG
>NW_004797313.1:837305-848797 GCF_000002075.1 Aplysia californica | reverse complement strand
TATATATATATGCCTACATATTGAGTTATTGGTATCATCTTACAGCTTTTTCATTTGTCTTACTTTCAATGAGAAAATTACCCATCATTCTTCAATAGAAGTGGAGATATTTTGGATTGAAGGAGGTGGGGGTCACCTAATTTAAGTGTTAAAATTAGCCAGAAAATGGCCGCCAAAGCTTGGTAAATCCCAATGCTGGAGAGTCCATGGAAACTGTAAATTTATATTTTTGTGCCTTTAATCAACGTTTTCGGTGAAATCCTCAAAGGAATGTGTTGGTAAATGGACATAAAAGGTGTTGAGCCAAAAAACCAAAAAAAATGATAAAAACTGCTAAGCAGGGAGAAAACTGCTGTTTTCTTCGATTTCATTATTTTGACGAGAGCCAGATTCCACCACGTTGCCTCACACACACACATATAAAATATATATATATAACCATACAATTGATATGCGGCTCCGATGGCCTTGAGGTTAAGGCGTTCGTCTCTTATTCAAAGGTCACAGGTTCGAATCCGGGATGCGACGGAAAAATGTTCTTCATTAAAATTGTCTCCTTTCAGCTCCATTCCTGCTCTCTAGCAATGTTCTGTCGCCTGCTTTCGTCTCCACTTTCTGCCCCCACCTCCTTTGCCCCTTCCTCTGGGCGCCTGACTCTTTAAGACTTTACTTCTAGAATTCTACTCCTTGGCTCCTTCTTACAGCTGTCTTTCAACCACACCCCTGATCTTCTGGTAGGAAAGATCTACACCTAGCCTTCTCGGATAAAGGCGAACAATCTCGGAGGTCGTGTGCAAGTTGCGTTAAAGATCCCTTAGTGGTCTAAAATCGATAAGAGTAGGCTTCGGCCGCCACCCGGGTAAAATTCAAAATTTCCTACCTAGTGAAAATGTTTCGTGTGTCCATCGGGCTCATATGACCATATGCAGTTGCGAGCGCCGTAAAACACTTTACCAAAAAAATACAATTGATAATCTTTAGGATCAATACCATTAGCATTTAACATAGTTTAAATAAACACACAGGCCAGTCTGGCATGCACATACCCAAAAATAAAAGCCGGCACAAATTAAGGAGATATTCAAATCCGGTTTGTTCTCTTATTGTATTTTCTGTATTAAAACACACACATAATGTTCATAGTAAAGAATTCGTACTTAGAGCAAACAAAATCGGCCTCAGCGAAGGAAGATGCAATTAAATTTCTCTCCTCTGCAGCTTCACCAAGTGATCCGGAGTCTTGTAGTTAATTAAAAAGCAAACCGTATCATGTCTTTCTTGTATCCATTTCTTTTGTACCTTTGAACAACTGGTAACATTTAAGTCACGTAATGTTTTGTGCAGGCTGACAGGTTGCACCAAGGGCTATAAACCTTTTACAAAAAAAGGCAAATAGTATTTCCCCTCTGAAGTCTTTATTTTATTTTATTTTTGTTGTTGTTGTTGCTACATTTGATATAGGCACTGTTAGGCTCACTTTTGAACGGTTTGAATCGACTGCTACAAAAAAAAATCTCTTGGCAGCTCTAAGAGGTTTATGAGCAACCACCTCAAGAAGTGGTTGCAGTAGGGTACTTTACTCTTAGTCCTTTTCATTAAGTCCATGTTTTTGTTTTGTTTTTCCAAAAAACATCAAACATGTGCTTTAAAAAAATTGAACTTTGTCTATTAGGAGAGAGTCATTTACAATGTTAGTAATTTTTTGAAATATTTAATCCTAACATCTTTTAAAAGGCTGGTGAGTATAGGGTCTTTTGCCTTTGAGCATGCTTAGTAAACGGACAACATAATATTATGTGAAATATGGAATAAACAAACAGTCAGACGTTCGCACAGACATACCATACAAAGTTGCTTTCCCCATTTTCTCCGTTGAAATGTTTTATTGTGATGTCTGATTTCTTGTTCTGTTTTCTAATTTCTCCTCGTCAGGCTATCAAGGAGCCATTCTTGGAAGCAGTCAGAGTAACCCTTGGAGATCGGTATACAGAAAACATGCAGAACATCTATACGATTGCCATCATTTTCATCCTGGAAACTCTCAAGCAGGGCATGGAAGAAGCCTTAGAAAAGGCCGGCTCCTCAGAGGTAGCGCAGGGCAACATCAGAGTGTGACAGAAAGTAAGATGATAGATCTTCAGCGTATACTCTCCAACCGTCTGGGCCTCGACAGACGGGCCCGTACAGCACGCTGGAATCACAGTGATTTGAATTCGGGTTCTTTCTGTTTTTGTTGTAATAAGACAATTCCTCAACTGCCTTGATTCGTTTTAAGCTGATTTGTACATTCAATCTATTTGAAATAATCTAAGCGTTGACTTGTAGAAATGTCAGAGACGTCTACTAGATTTTTATTGTTTTTGTAAATGTTTTAAAGAAAAGAGATGGTGCCGGTTGGTTTTCCAAATTATCTCCCATCTTCATAAAGTAGGCTACGATATCGCTTGAGGCCTAGTTAAACAGAGAACTTATTGAATGGACGAAAAAGTATTCCCAAGGGGCTCATGCAAAGGACTTCTGTTGCGGATTACATAACACGTTCCACACTTAGGTAAAGATGACATCAGGAAAAGGAAAGAAAAACAACTTGATTTCGGAAATTCAATTGGTCTTGATGCTCATGTCCTGTGTTGGCAACTGCAAACTGCAACACAAAAAAAAGATATCGATAGCGATTGCAGAACCCATATACAGACAGAAAGGTACGATTAACTGGTTCCACAAGAGTCCATTTTATTGTTTCCGCAAAGTAATGCTTTCTGGCAAGATCATGACGTTGTAGTAGTATGGTTTCTTTCTCTTTTTAAAAATTTTTTACTTTGACTACGGTGTACAAGAAAATTTGCTAACACTACAGTTATTATAATAAAAAGAATGCATGACTGAAATACGTTAACAAATTAATCAAAATCACCTTTTCAAATTCGTTTTGTTAATTCACAAAGTGCCGGGTATGGCCCATCATCAACTTGTTTTTATGTATTGTCCTTCAACCTTTTTTCAATGCAAGGTCCCCGCTTACGCCGTGCCGGCCATTTCCGTGCCGGCCATTGCCGTGTTTGTAGCGCCGTAAAACATCTACCATACCGAACCAAGGTCCTTATGCTGGGAATACTAAGGAGAGTGCCCCTGTGAAACTCTCTAGATTATTTTCTTTAAATTAGGGGAAGGGGGGGGGGCTCTCTAATTTCTCCGGATTGGTCCAAAGCATGGAAATTACTACGCAATTAGGCTTAGTGCAGTTCGAATAAAAGCTAGTTTGTCCGGTGTCCCGATAAATGTATAAGCAATAAGGGAGGGATTTATAATATAGACCCAAAATGTCTCGTAAACGGAGTGGTAGGCAATAGTGGCCCTTGATACGTATATGGGACGAAGGGGACGTTAAATTTACTGTTACCCTCGTGCATTATCTAAGCATAATAGGATGTTCAGCGGCAGTAATCTGACCATGCCTTTTGCCATATTGGTGGTACATTAATATTAGGCCAATACGATGACAAATCTCAAAAGTGCGCTTGCTAAAATGTCGCCAAGAGTAGGTAGTAGAAAACTAAACACCATTCTCTGCTTATGCTGTTCACGAAAACCCAGGACAAGGATAATTAATATTATGGCTGAGGGTGCATAATTCCAAGACCATATTATTTTATGTGCTCTGGGGATTAATGTTCAAATGAATTGTGATTGGTTCTTTACCTGCCATTTTTTTTATGCCTTGAACCGCCTTTGTAACCCTTAGTTTGAGCGAGGTCAATGTGACATAATTATATTACCCCATTTAAAGGTTGGTAGATGTGAAGGTGTTCTTACTTGAGTGTTCAGTTCCAGTAGAGAATGGAGTAGAAGAATAAAGTCCTTACCAAGCGAAAGATATTAAAATTAAAGAGCATTTCATTTAATTTACCCTTGACTTTCTTGAACCTACGATAGCATGCTAACTTTTTAGCCCCACCATCTGCCCCTGCTTCAAACTGCTTTTGGCCTCCAGAGACTGCTCACAAGGCTTGTGAACTTTTGTTGTACTTTTTTATTAACTCAAAATAACGAAAAATGCTTCATAGGGTAGACAATGCTGTGACAGAATTTTAGTTTCAGAAAATGACTCAGCCTGTCAAAATGATTTGGGAACTTAAAAATATAGGGAATTTGTCGATCTTTGATCTTTTCCTAAGCAAGGGATAATGGATAGAAAAGGGGAGGAGGAGAAACAATGGCAGCAAATCAAGTCGTAACAGCAATATTGGTAGTAGCAACCGTGGCACTAATATTAGTCAGAGCATCAGTTGTCCACAGCTAGGTAAAGAAGAAGAATCAGCAGCAGCAGCAGCAGCAGCAGCAGTAGTAGTTTTTATTGTTATAGTAGTAGTAGTAATAGTAGTAAGAGGAAGAGGAGGAAGTAGAAGAGGAGGTGGGGAGGAAACAGTAGAAGCAGTGGCAATAGTTGTAGCATGGGATTTGTGACAGGGCCTTGTCCAAAGCGTTTCTCCTAGCTGGAAATGGGAGTGTTGGTGTTTGAATTACATCTCATGAAGTTGGATTAGGAAGTCAACTCATCACCATTTGACTTTCGGTTTGTTTTCATGTAAAGTTATGTATTTCATTTAAGATATTATTATCTACCTATAGTTGGGTCAAATTGTGTAATACCGGGTGTCTAAAAAAGGAGCAACCATGTAAAGGGTATTACCTCTGTCATTTTTGGACTAATTTCAACAATATTTCGAAGAAATAAAATACATTCAATTAGGGGAAAAATTGACCAACACGTTCGAAATATACCAAAATTGGGCGAAACACAAAACTTCCTAAAAATCAACCATTTTCGTTTTAAAATTCAAATAGTCAGCATGTATGCACTGAAAAACTAATTTATAAAAAACTGATATTGCCAAATAAACTCAGGGAGGTAATGGCTATTTAAGTCTCTAGGTGTTGACCATTTCTCTCCCTAAAAGCTCCAGCATGCTACTGGACACTTTAAATAACCCCATGGCATGTTTCTGTGACTATTCTTTGGACATCATGTTCAACATTGATTTTAAACTCTTGGATTGTATTTGGGTTGTTTCTGTAGACTCTGTCTGTAAAAAAATACACACCAAAAATCCCAAAAGGTAATAATTGAAGGGGTTCAAATTAGGGGCAATGTGGTGACCATCCATTTGTAAACTTTCGGCTCCTGAAGCGTTTCTTCTCTAACCTTTCTTACAACGACACAAGCGTGAATGTCGTGGTTTTACCTTCCTTGTCTTGAAACTAGAACACCCCTGAACCTTAATGCTTTTTTAATAGAAATAACATTTTGTGTTTTTATCCGATAGTGGTTGACATTTCTTAATTTGATATTTCTTGAACAAGTTAATTTATTTCCTTCACATTCACAAACTTGATGTCCCCCTGGATGAATTTCATTCGTTCAAAATGTTGTTGAAATTAAAGAGGAGATGGCCTAGTTATTGCTATTTAGGTGGGTACTATTTTTTTAGACACCCTGTACCTCAGACTAAGTTATGCTTTTTATGTCACGTGAAATAGTTTGACAACTTCATAGAGATCTAATAAATTATTGACAAAATAGCAGTGAATAATGCTCCTGGCTCAAACAGTCATAAGATCTGTGTGATTTTATGTGAAGTCTAAATGCCTTGTGGTTTGTTTGTTGTTGTTGTTTTTCTTGTGGTGTTGTTGTTGTTGTTGTTGTGTTTTTTTTTGGGGGGGGGGTGTTTTTGTTTGTTTGTTGTTGTTATTTTTAATAAGTGGTGTTGGGGATAAATCGGATCTTTTTTTCCCCCAGAATATCCAAACCCCAAAATTTCCCTTTTCATGTCGAATTGAATATGCTTGCAGTGTCTGAAAAGCGCAATCATATTTGAGAGTCCTATTTCCGAATCCGAAATGAATCTCTTTCCTGAATATGTACCTTCACGGATTGGCTTTCTGTAACAGCCCCCCTTTATAAAAAGGGACCAATTTAAATTGTCTATAGATCTAGTTGTAAGTAATAGCAGAATAGCAGACTGTTAAAAGTAAACAATCTCTCTCTCTCTCTCTCTCTCTCTCTCTCTCTCTCTCTCTCTCTCTCTCTCTCTCTCTCTCTCTCTCTCTCTCTCTCTCTGTGTATGTGTGTGTGTGTGTGTGTGTGTGTGTGTGTGTGTGTGTGTGTGTGTGTGTGTGTGTGTGTGTGAACTGGTACTTTAATTGACAGTTAGCCAAGTGGGATATGAAAATAAGTCAGAACAATATTCATTTGTCCGTAGAAGTCAAGTCGATAGCAAATATATAATCATTTATATATAGATTTATATATATATATATATATATATATATATATATATATATATATGTATGTATGTATGTATGCAAGGCTGAAGGCCGATGAAAATGTTTTTCAAAACAATCAATACGTATTGGTGTATGTGGAACAGAAAAAAAGGAAATGTGGTCATATATTTGAGCAAAGCGTTAGTACATGACAGGTGCTAGGGTTAAACAATTTGCACGTATGAGAAAGCTTGTTACAAAGGTTTTATTTTATATATTATATATTTAAAATAATAATAATAATAATAATATTAATAATAATAATAATAATACAGCATTTATATATCGCCACTTCCCGCTCAACAGCAAGCCTTATGCACTTTACAATCTACAAGCCTATTATTACCTCAGCAGGTCTAATAGCATTCTGAAACAATCTCAACTTCTTGGCAAACATACTTAAACAATCGTTCGCTGTTTATGGTCGAATGTCCCACACTGAGGAAAATACGTGCAAGATCTATTTTCCAAGGACACAACTGAACCCGCAACGTCATGATTACAAGACACTTTTAAAGATGTGACAGATTTGTAATTCAGTTCAAAATTTGAGGTGCCTGACATGAGAAGCCAGACATAATTGTAAGATTATTTAATCGAAGTCTTTGCTGATTTGACATATATATATTTAACAATATCTAGGTTATAATAAAAGCTCGACAGTCAATGTCTGAAGATGACAAAATAATATGCATCCGTAGAAGATGGTATTTTTGAAGAGAAATAGACGAGTTAAGATAACTCATGGATTCTGCTATGGTCAATGAGGCCAATTCTGGCAGAAAAAAGTTTGCCACATTTTAAGCTTTCAAAAGCTCCACTTCCACTTTTGTATGTGTGCAGCGAACGGCCTTCACTTTTGGTTTCAGCATTCATGACTTGCTGTCCACTATGGCTGCTGCTCTCCAACACTGGGTCTGTCCGGAGTAAAATTCTCCCATGTCGGATAATTTATGTTGAAGTACTTCAGATACATTTTCAGGGTGTATTTGTGGCCGTTTTTTTAGCGCCAACTTTACGCTTCACTGAGGACAGTTCAAAATAGAATACTATCCTTGGAATCCTGAATCAGGCCTTCTTACGACTTGACCAGCCTAACGAAGATGAGTCATTTTGAACTTAGAAAACAGACTATCGGCATTTGTCCTTTTGAGAACTTCGGTGTCAGGTATTTTGCCTTGCCATTTGATGTCAAGAACTCTCTTGAAGCTTTTCATGTGGTAATTATTTAGCTTTTCGGCCTGTCTTTAGCCACACTTTGTAAGTCTCGACCCCGTATAAACGGTTGGGAGGACCACAACATTGTAGACTTTCAACTTGGTCTCTGTGCGAATGCCACAACAGTACCAAACCTTTGCTCCGATTTTTCCTCGAATAACCTCTAGCTTTATTTATACGTTAAGATCAGTGTTGTGATAAGCAGTTTGATAAACTAAGTTTAGGGGGTTTGTTACCTCGAGATATAGCTTTAGACAGTCTGAGTAAATTATCACCAAATGCCCTGTCTTTTATCGGATCTAAGAGTAAATAATAATACAATATCACAAATACCCGTTTCCACTTGAACACTCACCCAGAATCAGGCAATCAACAGTAAATAATTATTGTACAAAGTCTGTCCTGAAATCAACCCAGAGTAAAGTGTTCAACATGTTACCTGGAACGACAGTGAAATCAATACCTGTTCAATTGTTCATGTTGCAAAAAGCTGTTAAACACCGCCAAAGCTTTGCAGCTGTTGTTAATGACCAATGTTTGCCTGTGTAAGTTGCACCCTTAGTAATAAAAAAACAACAACACGTGCTTGTAGTAGCCCATTAAGTTGCTAAAATGACACGCAGGCTATCATATAATTTACACCAGCCC
This sequence comes from Aplysia californica, assembly GCF_000002075.1. Lineage (NCBI taxonomy): Eukaryota > Metazoa > Mollusca > Gastropoda > Aplysiida > Aplysiidae > Aplysia > Aplysia californica. The sequence goes on along the minus strand of NW_004797313.1, from coordinate 840,607 downwards.
TCGGACTAGCATGATCTTGATTTTCGGCCTGTCTGAGCATTCGCACACGCCCACTCACACATACACACATTCACACACACACACACACAAACACTCACTTACACACCCACATACATACACACTTTTTTCACAAATGTACGCGAACAAAGCCAAACAACAAATAACTTTTTGATCCCATTCTAAGGGCCTATATTATGATAAACAAGTTTTTTTTTTCTCGCAATATACATTAATAACATATTACTATATTATGCACATATACTTATTATGTTTACCATGGTCGTCGTTTTCGTTTTCATTGATGTTATCCAAGTTGCCTACTACCATCAGTACTTTTGGTAATGCATATTGGTTTTTCTCTATAACTTTGCTCTGTACTTACTTTGCCAATTATTTCAGCTTTGCACACTTTTGTTTGTAGGTGTTAGTTTAGCTGTAGAAATGTCGGACTTCTTTAACGAAATATTTTTGGTTCGATTACCGCCTTCTTGGATAGGACCTTTAGCCTCGGGAAAATATTTAACCCATTTTTCACCAGATCACTCGCCTGCCAATTGTTACTGTGTAAGTAGGCTGATTGCCTCAAACACAGGTTGTTACATGAAATGGAAAGGACCCAGGAAATCCTGACGCCTACGACAGGACACGACTAACAAGTTTTCATAAAACGGCCTCCAGCTATGTCGAATTCTTTATCTTGTAGAAGGTTTGTTTGAACTGACCCACTTGTTAAACATGAGAGATCAGCACAGTACTTGCGCTTCAGAGTGTGTGAAATGTTACTTTATGACATCTAACTGCATTCACAATGGGGCAGCCTCTCTGCTATTATGTGTGGACCAACAGTATTTCAGTAAGTAGCAACGATTAAATAGATTTTTCTGTATTGCGTAGAAATTTGTTTGATATGTTTACATTGAACAATATAATTCGAATATAATTTCTTTTGCACACAAGATCAAATTGTTCGGTTATATGTTTCAGTGTTTTCTTTTAGTTCTAGTTTTAATAAGCGTTTTACGGCACTTGCAACACAATTAGGTCACATACGCGCTGAATATTAGGTGGGTTTTTTTGTTGTTGTTGATTTTGTAAGTGTTCCACGGCGCTCGCATCTGCGCTAGGTCATATGTCGATTTTGGACCACCAAGGGATCTTTCACGTGCGCAACTTGCACATGAGACCTCCGAGATTTTTCGCCCGTCCGAGAAGGCTACATACCTTAAGACCAGGGGTCTGGCTGAAAGACATCAATAAGAAGGAGCCAAGAAATAGTAGTAGAAAGGCTGTAAAAAGAGTCAGGAGCCCAGAGGAGGGGGCAAAAGAGGTGAATGAATGACAGAAATAAGTTGTGTCTGATCTCTTTGATACGCTTTAGAAAACTCAAATGCTGTGCATGTTGGTACATGAGTGGGGAACGAGATGAGATACCGTTGGTCCATATCCGATTCCACCGGTTGAATATCTTGGCCCTAAAATCTGACTTTCTGCCCACGAGCATCACATTTTGAGTGTTGCAGATATAGATACATTATATCCAACAAGGTTTTGCAGAGCTATCGATGTTTACACTCCATCATGCACGGTGATTTGGTGCAGCTTTATTTTACTTCTGGCCCATGTGGCATAAAATACTACGGTACCTTTTCTGACATGTCTGCATCGCTGCTTTCAGACAAATAATATTAGTTTGTCCTTAATTCTCTGACGATGGCTACTTTATCACCCGCAGAGGAGAACATTTCTTCTTCGAAATAGAAGAGTAAGAAGAATTAAAGGTTAAGATTAAGTGTGGCTTTTGTTGTGGCCGATGAGGCCAATTCTGGCAGAGCAAAGCTTGCCATATTTTGAACATTTAAAAGCTCCACTTCCATTTGTGGATGTACGCAGCTTGCGGGCTTCTCTCAAGGTTTCAATATTTTTTAACTCATTTGAGACCCACGTCCGATAGCCTTGAGCTCGGTTGGAGGCGCATCGGACCTATACGCCCGATAGCATTTCTCGACCGTTGTTGCAGCACAAAGGGGGGTATTCTAGGGAACAAACTTTTGTTTGACATTGCTAAGCCATTTTTATTTTGTATGTTACTTTTAACCGTATAGCGTCGGGGATTTTGATGGCAATTTTCGGTGGCGATTTATGAGGGCAGTCGAGGCGACAAAGAGCACGGGTCTTCGAGGATTACCTTACAAAGAAGGACTATTCATAGTGACTGTAAATTATGTTGTGGTGTGTTTTTATCTGCATTATAGTTATGTTGTAACTTCATCTTGTTTGTTTCTGTATTTCTTCACTGTTAACTTAAAGAAAAAAAATTCTTTGGTCTCAAGCACCATTTTTGTGGGGATCTTGGCAAGTTTAGGAATATATCCAGGCAAATTGAGTTTGATCTAAGGCAAAGTCCAAATGTTGAATGTGTAGACAATGAAAACAGACTTTAAAAATATCAAAAGGGAAAAAATGTGTGTTATTGAATCATTGAAGTATTAATCATACTACTATCCATACAACCCATTGAATTGGAAGTATGAGTAAATTTTGTTCCTGGGGTGCCACTGAATTAGACTTTTCCGGCATAATTTTGATAGCGCTTATGTTTGGTAGTTCCCTGCAATTGGACAACACCTTCCAATGATTCATACTGATTTTGTCTCTTAATAATATTGTCTCATGCTTCACGAGAAAAAAATTGATTCTGTCCGTTAAGACTGCTCTATAGTACTTTATTTAGATCGTTTACTGCCCTTCAGAACAACTATTCCAGTTCAATGATTATTTTTTTTACGAAAGTTTCAAATTTTGCAAACAACGGAAACACTAACTATTGAACTCTTTGTTGCAAACGTTAGATATCGTTACAAAGAAATATGTATCCGAAGGTGAAGTTTTCTTCCTCTTCTAAAAGTAAAGCGATACATTCTAAGAATTAAATTTTTGGAGTGTGTAGAATTGGTGGGTTCTTTGGTTTCTTTGCTCCTTGTTTCATTCGTCCATATTTCTCCTCCTTCATTTATTTCAATTTATCTGTGCGTGTCACACGAGTAACACCTTTAGTCTACGACACTAATATGACCTGATTGGGTTGCAAATGCCGTATAACTCTTACGAAAACGAAAACATTGGGGTGCCAAAATGTAGGACGTAATGATCTATGAAAATTTCAGACAAAGGCATTGGACAAAGCTTTTCTTTTTTACAAACAAGCCAGAAATGTTGACATAGAGTATAGAGCGTTGTGCCCAAAGGGCATTTTAAAAAAAGGGTGTGTGCTGTTATAAATGTTTTTGAAAGGGGGGGGGGGT
>NW_004797313.1:835087-837163 GCF_000002075.1 Aplysia californica | reverse complement strand
CGTGTGTGTGTGTGTGTGTGTGTGTGTGTATGTGTGTGTGATAGGGTGGTGCCTGATTAGCGACATGCAAGAGGTAAAAGTTACGTTCACTATCCACAATGAAGGAAAAAATGAAATATTTTTTTCAAAGTATAAAATTATGTGCCTTTTCTTCCGAAAAAGAGACTTTCCAAAGAAGATGGGATTGCAATATTTAAGTAAAGGGACATACGTCTTGAAACAGCTATAATGGAATATCAAAATAAAGCTACAAGAGTATCCCTTCGTTGTGCTGACAACGGATAGATCTACAAGTAGTTATTTCAGAATACGTGAGAAACAAAGTGACAACATTCTGGCAGTTGCTTGACAATTATTTGAGTGTAATTAGATATATAGAGACTGCCAGAACAACCATGGGAACGACTGGAAGCCAACTTAGCCGCTGGACTGTGTCACGGAGGTTAGTGACTGCTGGTCTTCACTGCAGGTGTCCTTACCAGGGAGCTGTCCTAACACCAAGGCATCCACAGCAACGGCTACAGTGGGCGCAGGAGCATGTCAACTGCCGGAACGCACAATGGAGGAGAGTCCTCTTCAGTGATGAAAACAGGTTCTGCGTGGATCCAGAGAAAGGCCGTTACCGTGTGTGGCGTAGAGACACGACTCGCTACGACGACAACAACATTCTGGAGAGACGAGAGCGTGATGATATGGGTAGCCATGGCGTTGAATCATAAAGTGGGACCTGTCATCTTCCAGAACATTGATCTAGGACGTGGAAACGGCGTCACGGCTCAGCGCTACATTGCACAAGTCTTGGCACCTCATGTGGTGCACTTTCTACAGAGGCATCCTAACTTCCTGTATCAACAAGACAACGCACGACCACATACCGCACGTGCTACCCAGAACTTCTTGGGCAGAACAATGTCAACTTATTGGCACACCCACCTGACTTGAACCCTATTGAACATTTGTGTGACGTGATTCAAAGACAGCTTAACCAGGTGCAGCCACGGTCTCGAACAGCAGCCATCATCCAGATCTTCGATGGCGTCCAAAACGGCCAGATCAACCGTTTGATTAACTCGCTGTAATCGCTGCACGTGGAGGCCAAACGCGTTACTAAGTTTGTTTACCAAGGTAAAGGTCAACGTGAGGTCAGATGAATGTGTTGGACCCTCAGTTCATGTCAGCTATGTCACTCAAGAAGTGTGCAAAGTTTCAGCTAATAAACACAACAAATAACTTGAAACCTATGTTTTGCATTTTGTCAATCATTGTGTTGTAATAAAAATTCGCGGGGTTTTTTTTGCACCTCAGTATAGTAGAGCTCACGCTATTCGTGACTTTTGGTTGCCCACTGTGGCTAATGAGTCCTCCTTTCCTGAGCCAATGGGATTGCAATTTTGCAGCAAAAGGGACGCATTTAAAACAGCTATGGAATATTGAAATAGTGCTACGAGAGTATTGAGCAATGGTCTTAGAACAGGCGTCATCACCTACTCTGTGAACCTTATGGCAATAGAAGAGAAGAGATGTTAATTGATAACTCAAAGCAGCATTGGTTCTTTAGAAAAAAATTATATGGCTTTAAAAGACATCGCAGGGGGAGGGGAGGGGTAGCGTCTTCATTCAAATGGATCACATGGTTATTTTATGTATTTTTAAAAAAAATGTTCTTTTTAACACCTGGACAGGATAGTTGAATTTATCGTGAAAAAAGTACTTACAGCATAAACACCTTCTCAATATTATCACTCTACCGCGACCACCGGAGGAATCGAGAAGCACTAAATTGTGACGATTTCGTTTGATATTGTCAAAAATAACATGGGCCAATTTGAAGCTATCAAGGCTTGAGCAGCTTCTCCAGCGGTGTGGACAATCAGATCGTGACCTCGATTATGACACAGGCTCGTGGGCGCGAAAGGCTAGACAAAAAACAGCCAAATGTGAAATTTAAAAAATGATAATTGTCATGTTCTACCAAAGAGTTAGACTCCCTGGTAGATCTATAACATATAGATCTAGTACTGACATCTCTGCTTCTTTGCTTTGTGTTTGTGTCACATCTAAAGTTAAATTTAATTT
>NW_004797313.1:796457-833921 GCF_000002075.1 Aplysia californica | reverse complement strand
GAGAGAGAGAGAGAGAGAGAGAGAGTAACGCAGCCACGCCACTGCAAGCATACGTAGCAGGTTAAGCGAGAGAGGGCTGCGGTGTGCTGCAGACTTCGATCTAGCCCTACGCCTAGCTACACGCATGCGTAATGTGTTAAGCGCAGGCCTGCCACCAAAACCCCTGTTCGTGGGTACTTGTGGCAAGGAAAACTACCAATGAATAAATACAGCTCGATAAGTCCACAAACATTTCCCTTGCATTTCTGATTTAACAGGGATCTGATATAACAGGACTTTATCTCTGGTCCCACCATCCCTGTTATATCAGGTTTCCACTGTATATAAATAAGGTTCGCTGTGGGAGAATATAAAAATGAGTGAAGTCACGCCAGCGGGGGCTGTTCATCCTGCAAGCGGCTTCGTAGAACCCGAGCGTGGTCATTTTATGTGTTTGTTGAATCCGAATTAGATATATCTATTTTTATTGATATTTATATAAAAAACAAACCGGGGAATCAAACTCCTTTTGACCTTTTGTTGAATCCAATTTCCACTGTAATAGCATTTTTCATCACCAAGAATAAATGCTACAAAGACGAACTAGCATAAGACGTGTGTGGGAATGAGATTATTATGCAGTCACCAAGTGAGCGCTGTGCACCCTGCGTACCTCTGGCGATATTATAATGGGACAAATGTACACATTAATTAACGGGGACCGTAAATCTTTAACAGTTGGCAGATGGCGGTGTAATGAGGCAAACACATAGACAACGCCTCTATGTTTATACAGGCATTCCTTTTCATACATTGGAAAAAAACCCTGGCTTAAGCGGTGCTGGCGGAAAACAGGTGGCATTATAGATCTAAATCTAGTATTTTAATTTTTTTTAAAGTAGAGGTTTTATGGCACTCGCACCTAGGGCTGGATTCTGCTCGGTTAATTGAAGGCTTGCAAAGCAGCGGACGGCTCGCGCTAGAGGCTTGCGAGCAGGCTTGTGATTTGCTTAGCCTCCCGCTTGCTACCGGTGTAGCACGCCAAACTGACTCCCACGCCAGAGGCACTCCCCCGTGCGTTTGGCGTGGCGGGAAGTCGCTTTGGCGTGAACCCACGCGAAACGCACTCCCTCCACGCCAAACGCACTCCCCTAAGGGAAACAACTCTGAATCTATTATTAACACAGAGTAACTTCCCGGAAAAATGGATGAATTGGGAGAGATCTTCGACTACATTGTCTCCAAAAAATATCCTAATTCCGTAAAAACAAAAGGACAAAAAGTCATTTTTAGAAGAAGAGCTGGCAAGTTCACTGTTGAGGAAGGGTTCCTGAAGCGAACAGTCAAAGACGATGTAAAAAACGGTGAGTTTCACTTCATGATTTAATCTAGATCTGGATATCTAGATCTAGATACAATGGAATCCTGTTATAACGAGAGGGAAGGGACCGAAGCTAAATGTCCGTAATAGCAGGATTTTCGCTATAAATAAGGGATCCAGTAATAAATTTAAGGGAAACTGTAAAGTAGGCCTAATCTATTAATTTGGCGTTTTGTTTTTCCTTTTGCTATCTTCCCTGATGATGATTTTGTTTCAACCTGACCTCTAGTTCTTACTTGATCAAAAATCGAATCAGGTTTGTTTCTCTAGCGCCAGATCTAGCGATGTGGACTGACAGCTCGGCGTTGGCGAATAGAAAGAAAGGGCTCTGGGCTAAATCGCCCGCTATGTTTCACCCCACCACACCCTGTGGTGCATTCTGTCTGCTTGCGCACGTCACACATTCGCTCCATCCATCACATGTCTGTGACCTCTCCATCTCCGCATCGGAGAAGTGAGAGGCATGGCAGGCCTTGATAATCTAAACTGGCCTATCACGTGATGCGTTCTGCTTGTCTGTGCATGCCACACCCTCCCTACTCTGAACTCAGTTGCTCCGACCTTCATTGTTGACGCACATGGGCTCTCCTATTTTTGTTTCGCAAGATCAGCAACAAGTTTCTCAACTGGCGAGGTCTTGCATTATGTATAATTGGCCTATACGCTGTGCACACTCTCTCTCCATCCCTCCCTCCCTCTTTCTCTCTCTCTTCCTCCCCCCTCGCTTTCCCTCCCTCCCTCCCTCTCTCCATCTCCCTCTGCCCCCCCCTCTCTCTCTCTTTGTAAATGTGTGTCTTAGATCTAATCTGCTTGCAATAATTGTATGTATAAGCTTGAGAGAGCATATTTTTGTCTGTGTGCTGCGTTAGTTTTTGCACATGCACACATTGGTTGAAAAATTGCTAGATTCTGAGAAAGGGAACAGCAGTAGATATGTTTCTGGTAGAAACTGAGAAAGTGTTGCACTGTCAGGGCTTAACAGTGACTGTGTTCATTCACATGCACAGTACGGCAAGTAGAAAACAAAGAAACCACTTTCCAATACTGAATGTGAACTTTCCCGAAATGCAAAAATGTGTGTGTGTGTGTGTGTGTGTGTGTGTGTGTGTGTGTGTGTGTGTGTGTGTGTGTGTGTGTGTGTGTGTGGATATGCCCCCCCCCCCCCCTTTTTTTCTGAAATGTTACATATGCTACAAAATGGTTTAGAACCTAAGGTTGATAATTTGATGGATTGACTGACTGACTGATTGACTGACTGAATGATTGGTTTATTGACGATTGATTGATGAATCGATTTCATTTGTCTACAGCCAAGTACCTCAGAGCGATCACTGACAGAACGGAACAAATTAGAATTATTCGAGCAACACACGGAGGCCTTGGTGAAAGTGAAACCGTAGAATCAAGATCGCTGGAAGGTCACCTTGAATGGGATAAAACTGAAGGACGGCTATCTAAATCAGTGTGGTGGCCAGGTGTTCGCAAGGATGTGAGGAATTATATCCAGCACTGTGATCGCTGCCAGCGTCGTGGACCAAGTCTCGATAAAGGACAACTGCACCCAGTAAAAATACCCCCAAAACCATGGTCTCAGATCGGGGTTGACACATGTTCCTTGCCGAAATCTAAAGATGGTTTTACGTGTATGGTGGTTGCTGTCGACTACTTCACTAAGTCAACTAAGTGGATGGAAGCTGAACCATTTGTTGCAAAAACAGCCGAAGGAGTGGCTAACTTTTTATACCAATGTATGTGCAGACATGGCTGTGCTGGTATACAAATAAACGACAGGGGTCGGGAAATTGTAAACAGTGTGTCCAGGGCTCTACACAAACTGAGTGGTGTTGAACAGAGAGTCACAAGTGCCTACCATCCCCAAGCAAACAATCTTGTTGAAAGAGAAAACAAAACTATACAGGGAATGATGGTCAAAATGCTGACAGAAGTCTCATGTGTTGAAGACTGGCCAAAAGCTCTTCCAGGAACTCTTTTTGCTCTTCGTACCAGTAAACATGCTACAACGAAATATTCGCCGTTTTTTTCTTCTTTATGGACGGGAGCCTAAACTGCCTATTGATGTGGAAAGTGATTCAAAGAAAAAGAACGAAACAGAGTCATCTGAAAACCTGGAGACAAACACAGATGTAAGTTAAACTTTGTCCCGAACTGTTGAGGCGGAGGGCGAACTCAATCAGAACAATGGAAACAAATCTTCTGGTAGAAGCACGTTTACCACCAGCTCAACTTCCCTCTACACCATTACTTTCAAGGGTGAACTGAAACAGAATGAAAAGCCAGATTTTTATGGAAGAAACACCACGAATACAGATCTAGGTTCAACAACTTCGTTTGAAGCTGTTGGTTGTGAAGATGAACTCAATAGCAATGAAAGTGTCAACCCAAACATAGTCAAACTGGAAGACACAGCAGAATCTTATGACTCCGAGATATTAGATTTTGAAGACATGCTAAAGCAAACAGCCGCATCTAATTCACATACATGTATTAGCAATGCAAGCACGTGCTCAGACTTCTGTTTATTTTCACCCAAACAAAACAGCTATCAAAAGACGCATACATATCATGGAAGACATAAGAAAGGGTACAACAGAATGTCATGAAAAACATTCGCAAGGCTCAGGAACGACAGTCAAAACAGTACAACAAACGGAGAGCTGGGCAGACGTTGAAGTTGGTGATTCTGTGCTGTACAATTTGAGGCGAGCTGACAGAAAGGGGGGGGGGGGGGGCGCTAATTGCTGGACTGGACCCTATGAAATTAACAGACAGTTGTCAAACGGCACGTATGAAATCAAACAAAATGGACTTGTATTAAAGAACAAGGCAAACGTGCAGAATTTAAAACCCTATTAAAAAAAGGTCAAGAATGAAAATGAATCAGAAGATGAAGTCAGAAACAACAGGACGAAACAACCTGAAGCGTCCGTGAAACAGGGGAATGAGAGAAGAGAAAGCAATTCCATTACGTCTGAAGATGACGTGATAATTGACAGTGTAGAAGGTGGTGAAGCTCCAAAATTTAATCCAACAGATCATGTGTGGAGATTGCAGAAAACAGCTGAACTAGGTCTTCCATCTCCAAAACCCATGCCAGATCGAGAGCCAAGCAACCATCTTGGTTCCCCAAATAACACAAACTCTGTTCGTGGAGATGGAAACTGCTTTTTTTTTTTAGCAATGATTGTAGAACCAACGGGACTTTCACTATCACCAAGACCTTCGATTATTCACGGTGTCATTCATGAGAGCAAACGCACACTCAATTGCTGGCTACTTAGGCCAAAATGTCAATGCTTACTTGAACGACTCAAACATGGAAGTTGTCAGCACCTGGGCCACAGATGCGGAAATAATGCAATGGCAAAGTTGCTTGACACAGTGATTTACATATACACTCTCTTCGGACCAACACGACGTTGGATTCCCTTCAAGCCAGGATTTTCGAGCGGCAACTTAAGTCAAAGCAAATCCAAAAATCCAGCACTTTATCTGACTAACCTCTGTGCTCATTATGAAAGGGTAGTAGGCGTTGAGTACTGAAAGTAGACAGATAATTGCTGGGTTTTTGGGATTTGCTTCCACTTCGGTTTGAAGAAACGTTTACACATTAAATTAAAAGTGTTTCAGGGGTAAAACACATACTTCATCTAGAGTAAAGTATTCTCTATTTCCTTGTCCTCCGCTTTGTCGTTGTTAAGTGTGTTTCTGCTTATTTCGTTGTTTGTTTTTGCATTTTTCTACGTCATGGTCTTTCCAGTTCGCGCTACCAAAAAAGGTTTAATAATTCGAGTGTAATTCACTGCATATAAGTCTGATGGCCTTAAAAAAAGACAACCCAACCCCCCCAAAAAAACAACAACAACCCACAACAACAACAACAAAACAAAAACAAACAAACAAACAACAAAAGACAAACAAAAATAACTACAACAAACAAACAAAACAACAAAACAACAACCAAACAAAAACAACAGCAACAACAACGCATCACTATTACTATTATTATCATTATTATTATTATACTCAACAGAAAACAAACAACAACACTGGCAAAAACATGTCTATGTTTAAAATACAATCCATGACAAGTCTTTCCTGAAAAACAACAAGAAGCACCACATTTATTAATGATCCTTTAATTTAGATACAACAATAACCGTGTTTTTCTTTCAAATGCAGGCATTTAATATCTTCTGGGGGGGAAATACTGAATGAATTACTGAGTGATCTCATCCTTTGGGCTGAGTAACTCGATCTTTCTGGTAACAGAGCTACTTCCCTTAACCGTTTTTCAGGGGAGTGCGTTTGGCGTGTAGGGAGTGCGTTTCGCGTGGAAGTAGATTTCGCGTGGGTACACGCCAAAGCGACTTCCCGCCACGCCAAACGCACGGGGGAGTGCCTCTGGCGTGGGAGTCAGCTTAGCGTGCTACACCGGCCATCCTCTCGATATCCTACAGTTTGTCGATCAGCGAACTGTACGTCTAAATGGGGCTTACGGGAGAGCAACATGCAGTGACACTGAAAACCTACGAATCTGGAACAAAAAGCTAAAATATATAGTTGTTTACAAAACATGTAATAATATCACGAGAGAGAGAGAGAGAGAGAACGAGACTCAGAAAACAGAGAGAGGGGGAGGGAGAGAGAGAGAGAGAGAGAGAGAGAGAGAGAGAGAGAGAGAGAGAGAGAGAGAGAGAGAGAGAGAATAAAAAAGTATGCACTTGATGAGGTCATACCTCTCTTAAAACAAAGGACAATGAAACAAACATACTATCACCCATCCAATGAAACGTGGACATTTTAGTTAAAAAACACCGCTTACTAGGTTTGAGCCATGACCTAGACGGTCATAAGATTTATAATCGCCTTGGCCATGACGGATCCCAATTCCGTACAGGGCTTGCACCAATGCATGCTTTTCCGTAGCAAGAAGCTCTAGTAATAATCAATATTCTAAATAATAAATTAAATTTTGCTTCCATTCCAAGTTCAGATTTTGTCATCCAGTGTTGCCTTCAACCCCACCCCTTCCCCCGACAGTACCTTTTTAAAAAATCGATAATACCCCCCCCCATTCCGGAGCCCTATACTTCGCACAGCGCACACTTTGAATGAACTTTGGTGACCCCAACGATCACTGGTACTCACAATGTGATGCGAAGGTACAGGCTCACTGACCGGTCACGATGTCGAGCCCGACAAGACGCCTATAGCTTTCTTTTTTTTCCGCAAGTGAAAGCAAAGGACAATGATTTATTTTCATGGCGACACAGCGTCTGTATGCACAACCTGTATGTTACAAATGTTGCGTTAATCAGACTGCTACCGGCAAATTTCTGGGTGGTAACGAAAGCGAAAGTAGATCGAGCTTCGGTACCACGCATTCACTTACGCTTGCTGCCAAAGCGCCCTGTTCATACCTAAAACTATCTTTTGTTTTCGTAAGAGTTAGCACTTGCAACACAATAAGTTCATATAAGTGCCGAAGATTAGAGGTGTTAGTGTTACAAGAGAGTAACAAACACAAAAACAAGAAAGAAATATTTTTTTTGAATAGGAGAGAAGGAGCAGACCACACCAGAGCACCCACCAATACTATCTTTACACACACCACACTTACAATCACACACAAAAATACATAAACAGAGATAGAGGGAGAGAGAGAGAGAGAGAGAGAGAGAGAGAGAGAGAGAGAGAGAGAGAGAGAGAGAGAGAGAGAGAGAGAGAGAAAGAGAGAGAGGGGGGGGGGAGAGGGAGAGGGAGATAATACTGAAAATCTGCGAATCTTGTACAGAAAGCTAAAATATATAGATCTAATTTACAGTCACCAATCCAATGAAACGCGAACACTTAGGCCGTTTTCACACAAAAGGCCTGCACCAACGCACACTTTACTTAGCAGAGAGCTGTAGTAGTAATCAAAATTCTAAACATTAAACATAATATTTGCTTCCAGTTTCGTTTTTTTGTCCTCTGGTGTTGCGCAGCCTCCCCCTATCCCCGAGTGCGTCTTATAAAAAAATCAATAATCTCCCCCATTCGTGAGTCCTGTAGGCCTACTTCGAAGCGCTCATAATACGCGCAGGTTCATTGACCGATCACAATGGCAAACCCGACAAGACGCTTGTATGTATAACTTTCTTTTCTTTATGTTGCCCCCATAAGTGACGACACAGTGACAAATATTGATTTATTTTCATGGCAACACCACGTTTGTAATGCCGAACCTGCATGTTACAATAATTATTGCGTTACCAGACATTTACCTACAAATTTCTGGGTGGTAACGAAAGCGAAAGTAAAGGCTCACTGGACGCTCTGTTATGAAATTTAGGCTAGTGGGTATCATGCTGGACTATTGAGCGGTTGACCCTAGTGCGCCCTCTTCGAAAAAGCGCGAACTTTGTGAACAGAGTTAGGCCTACTCTACTTGTGAAAAACAATAAAAGTGACACTATTTTTGGCTGAGTGAACTCTCTCTGGGACCTTCCGGTTAGCCTACGCGTCCACCAAAATAAGATCACCTCCAGGCCAAGCTAATGTACGAAGTTTTTGCGTGGTGTAGAAACGACTCAAAAAGATCCGCGTCCACCGGCGTCAGACCAGCTAAACATATTATTATTTTTAGCCTAGTGAGTTATGATTACGAGAACAACAGACAGCACAGGCGATTTATTTATTTATTTACCACTTTAAAAAACTAAAAAGCAAAAAATTATTATTATGGGAAAAATTGTTGGTAAGTTGGGACGATGAGAAGAAGAAAAAAAAAAGGTGGGACTGGGATTCGAACCGACGCTCACAAAAATAATGTTTGCCTTCAAACGCAGACACACTGTTCACTCCGCCATCGGAACTTTCATCAGCGAAGGGTAGGCCTAAATTAAGCTTCATATCATCACTTTCAGGAAAGGCAAAGCGACATGACATATTGAGATGTAGATCTAGAATCTAGGCCTAGATCTAGTGGACCGGCAGATAAAGTCTGAAGAAAACTAAAATTTGGCGGAAAATTAGAAGCACTAAACATTAGAGAACGTAGATCTAGATCTAGACACGTCCCTAGCTAGGTCTAACCTGGCCTATTTTTAGCTCCCACGAGAACGAAATAATCTAGATCTAGATCTAGGTCAAGTGCTTTAATTTCATTTTTTTGCTGTTTTTCAGCACACATTTGCTATTGTACAACATATTATAATGAGATACAACTTTATTGATCATTTAAAGTACAATGAAGAAGTAAAAATGTACTAAAAGATGCAAATTTCCTTCCAAAATGAGTCGAATCGAGGCTTTCTTAGTCCCCTGTACGACTGACCAAAAAGCGTGCATGCAGGAAAATCGCGTAGTCAGGCAAAGGCAGTCAACAGAGCTGTTAAAGTACTTTTTAAAAAGTACTTAAGTACAAATTTAAGTACAATCTAAAAAATGTACTTAAGTACAGTAAAAGTACTTTCCTATAAAATGTACTTGAGTACAAGTACTTTTTAAAAAGTACTTATGAGTACATTTTGAGTACTTTCTGCTAATATGCTAAAACACTTCAGCGCTTATGCAAAACATCATATTTTATAACTTATCTAGATCTAGTATATTTGACAAATTAGGCTATTTATTACTAAAAATGTATACAGTATACAAAGCATTTGAATATACAATGTACGCACTGAACGGTGGAAATGGTCCGTGAAGTTGAACAAAAAACAACCCAAACAAACAGACGCAACTAGTGGGTAAGTGATATTATGAATAGAACTTGTTTGAGCAAGACAATGTGATCAAATGTAAGTCAGTCCTAGAGGTCGGAAAGTTCTACAGAAAGAGTATCCAAATTGAAAAATGTAGATACAAAGTTGCTCTTAAGAAAACATAAAATTGATGAAAATGGCCCGCATAGAAATGGAAAAGTGCATTGAATTCTTCATTAACAAATCCTCTAGGAATCAATGTAGTCTTAAGCAAAAACCACCCCAAAAAAAGTTTAAAAGAAATTTAGGCAGCCTAAAAATTGTTAGATACACATTGAGAACACAGTTTCAGTTTCAATTGATTGTAGTGGTCTGACAGATTTTGGTCACACTGTGTAGTCTACGGCGCCAACGGCAAACCAAAATACAATAGTTTCCTAGAGTCTAGTAAGTGTAGTGTAACCAAAGATTCTCTACTGCAGTAGTCTCCGCCTAAGATCCCAGTGTTCGGAAGCAAGGAAAATATAAGATCTTAGCCAACGAAGCCAAGGAAGAATCTACAGTGACCCCTGGCTGACGTGACCCCTGGGTGGATTTATGACATATGGCAAGCAAAGAGTGGTCAACCTTGATTACCAATCACAGTGGCATGAGGCATGCCATAAATAATATTATATATACACACTCATTAGCCTATCGTGAGTCTTGAGATCTTTATCTACGTTTATCCAGTTGCCCCTCCCCTTTACCTGTCCAACAATTTTAGCTTTCCATCTCTGATTGAGTCCCCCCCCCCCCCCAACCTCCTTTGTCATTACGCTACATTATGATGTGACCACACTAATTAAAATTCAGGTTGTCTCGCAAATTCGGGAAAAACTGCTTTCAATGGTCAGGGAAGAGTTCACAGTTTGATGTGATCCCGCCTGGAGCGAACTTGTAGGCCCTACCCACCCAGGGAGTGATGTAAGTTTAGGTGGTGAGCTCAGATGCGAGTGCGATGTTTGGGAAAAGAAACGCATCGGTCAGTTCACACCTTGGTGTGATCCCGTCTGGAGCAAACATTGTACCGTTTCAAGGAGTTTAACAACGCTTGTGATCACATTCACGATAGTGGCTGATCTTTGAGGCGACGGGCCGTTCTTTGATCTCAACTTTTAACTCTTGGCGGTTGATCGGGTTTTTGCTGCGTAAATTATGATCAGAAATGCCTGAACTTACCCTTTCATTAAGCTACCAAAGTACTCAAAATGTACTTAAAAAGTACTGAAAAGTACTTTTATAAAAAGTATCGGAGTACAGTAAAAGTACCGAAAATTGTAACGTAAGTACAAGTACTCCAGTACTTGTACTCCGTTACTACCAGCTCTGGCAGTCAATGACTGACAAAAACAAGCTCATTTGCATGTGAGCTTGGCCTGCAAGTGACGAAAAAGCGCAGAGGACGCGGGGCCTTACCGTGTACGTAGACCCTCAGACTACGTGCCCGGTCACCGTGTACGTAGACCCTGAGGCTACGTGCCCAGTTACCATGTACGTAGACACTCCATATTTTAAATTGAGAATGTATAGTTTTCCAATCTAATGCTAAAAATAAATAAATGAACAATAGCTAAGAAGATAGAGAACAAGTTGGGACAATACCATGTGTATGAAATACTTTGAAAAACAACCCTTTAAAATATAAATGGCCCATGTGGGCCAATAAGCCTCAGCTTATTTGCCCATGTGGGCCAAAGAGCAGCCTTAATTTTTGCCCAAATAAGCAGGGTGGGAACTAGATATCTAGATCTAGATAATCTAGATTATAGATCTAGATCTACCGAAAAAGCGCCAAAATGAGAAGGCCTAACTCTACTGATACCCTAACTGAAATTGCTTTCTTCCCGACTATAATGATAATTGCCTTGCCAAAGTCAAGGATCCTGGATTAGAATTTTTAGATCATGTAGATCTAGAATCTAGAATATCTCTGGTAGCAGCGCCGTCTGCTTGGCTTTGTGGCAGTGGGCAGAACATGACATGTTATTTTAATTTTATAGATCTATATCTAGATTTAGATCTAGAATCTAGTAATGTGAACCTTAACACTGGCAAAGGCACAAAAACAGTGAATCTAGAATCTTAAAGACACATGCTCTGTGGAAAAAGAAAAGAAAAAGTACTGACCTGCAACATGTCATAGCGGTAGCCAACGTTCGAGATGTGTTTACAGTCAAAATGGCGCGTTAGCCGTTAGATAGCTCGTTTACTTAAATAGATATTTTTTCTCCACGTGACTAAAATTTCCGCCAACCGATGGGGAGGTCAAAGGCCACATTATAATATTATTATTAGGCTAGCCTTTGACCGAGTACCGAGATCTTTGTCATGAGCTAATTAAAAAAACACGAGCGGCACCGACTGTGTCTACTGTTGAGACGAAACAATATATGGAGTAGTTTTCAACATTTACAAGCTGCTTGTGACAGCAATTATTATAATTCATGTAGGCTATAGTTACCACAAGGCTACCACTAGCCTACTTATTATCTTGAACGAATTGGCGAAACGTGGGTGCCTTTATACTTTTATTGTAGAAATTATATTAGCCTTTATTAGGCCTACAGGAAGTAAAATCTAAGTAGATCTATCTAGATCTAGTAGAAGTAGAACGAAAGGCCTAGAATGATACTAGAATCTTCAAACTAGCTAGATTCTAGATCCCCTTGATTTTTCCATTGACAGAAGTTAACGATGATGGTTTCTATGTTTGAAAGACAGCAAGCGAAATGTAAAGCGCCTTTAATTGTCATGTTTCTTTTTGCGCGTAAAAGCAAGGCAAACCAAAGAAGTGTAGAGTGTAGGCTAGGCCTTCAACATTTTTATTTTTGATAAAAGAAGGGAGATCACGCACATCATTTCTTACGAAATCATGCCGCGACCTTTCGACGAGTTGACACAGCAACAGTAGTTCTATGGCTCATGCCTTGATCACAACGACCTTCTGTCATCATTTTAATCTTTTAAAAAAATGTATCCAACAGAAGAACACTTCCCTTAATTAGATCTAGATCTACAGACAGGAACATTGTAGGCCTATGCTTGATATCTCGATTTCAAAGGGCTTTGGATTTCAATGGAAGACTTCTACAATAACTTCTACTTCAACTTCAAGATCAAGTACTTGGGCGCTAACTTCTAGGCTATTTTGTGTGTCTAGATTCTAGATCTAGATCTAGATCTATTACTAGAATCTAGAATCTATTAGAATCTAAAGTCTAAACGTTGACGCAGAGGCTGAGGTTTGATTCTAATTCTGAAACTTTTATTCTTCAACTTCAAGGAATTGGAAACAATCATGGATAACAACAGTATTCACTATGTCGAGATCGGCATTTCAGGAGGGTTCGCCACAGTTGAGAATTTTATTACAAAGTTTCCTTTTCACATTGTTGCCAAGCGGTGTGGCTTAGGGGTTACTCAGTGGCTTGTTTGTTCCCGAACAAGCCTAAACATACGATTTGTCTTTACTGAAGTTAGTTGTCCTGATCAAGTTGAAAACGATCCTTATTCAGTACTTTGGTGTGGATCTAGATCTAGACCAAGATGGTCTGGAACTCAAAGTGGAAGAGCTGGTGATGACATGAATATTAGCGCTAATCTCCCTCAGCCTCAAGAGGGCCTTCTGTCTCTGCGAGATTCTGTTTTCAATATAGCTCTGGAGGTAAAAGGTATCCAATGTTTTGCTCAGAAACTGTCCCAAGATGGTGTAGAAATAGTGAAGGAACTAAATACTGTGAGTGATGAGAGTGGCCAAGTACATCTTTTCATAATTAAGTCTGTTGTTGGAAATGTGTTTCATACAATCATTGATTCCCAAAACTACCACGGACTATTTCTTCCAGGATTTGTTGCCTTTCGTGACACTCATTCATTGGCTTCGTGTTCTTTAGAAAATGATGATGACAATATATCCCACATAGATCACTTTACCTTTGCCTGTGAAGTTGGGTCTTCTAGAAGTATAATTGACTGGTATGAAAAACACTTCTACATGAAGCGATTCTTCATAAACAGGTAAAGATATAAAATTAAAAGGCCACCTAGATCTATACAGTGGGTGTCGCATTCAACAAGGTCACATTCAACGAGAAGTCGGCTCCAACGAGGCAATCCTTAATCCCCGATTTTTCCTCTGTTGTAAATGTACGTCAGCTCCAACGAGGTTGCAAACAGACCGAAGTCTCTTTCATAGAGGTCGCAAATAACCAAATAAATTAATGAAGCAGTTAGTGGCCCGAAAAGTGAAGAATTGTCTCCTTTCTCTCCATCATGTGAAGCACAAGGTCCATCATCGATTCCTAACACATTGTAACATTGTATTGCTAGATCTAGTATGGGCCCCAAAGCCAAGAGGATGGGCGAGGGTTAGCCTACGGTAGAGATGGGAGGGGGTGGGTGAGTGGGAACGCGATGCGGGCTGTGTGAAACTGGATGGATAGGTCTAGATCGAGACCTTCATTCTTTTCAATTTTCTTTTCTTCCAGTACTTAATAAAAAAATTCAAGCTCCTTCCTTTACTTCATGAACTATTCTAGGCCTCTATGCGAGGAGAAGGTGTATGTTTCCACACACGAGAAGTGTTCCGGAAAAAAAAAAGTTTAAAATGAAGTGGCGGTCAGAACATAGCTCAAACACGCGCACACTGATGCTGTTTGAGATTTTCGTCATCAGGGGGAACAACTGTTTTAATTACTGGTACCAGACTGGTATATTGTGTAATAACTTGTCTCAGGCTTTCTTTAGCCTTAGTCACGTTCAACGAGAGGTGGGATCCAACGAGGACAACAAGCCGGTCCCGGCAACCTTGTTGAATATGCGACACCCACTGTATATTTGATTCTCTGCCTGCCCACAATATTATAATCGTTCAAGGAACAGAGAGTGTGTACGAACGTAACGAGACAAATGCTCTTACACAAGGGTAAAAGGGTTGCAAATTATTCTGACCATATGGGCGAGGGCTTTAAATTGTGTTAACTAGTTAAAAATAATTAAAAGCAATCCAAGCTCTTTTCTTCACTAAAAATAGGTTTTTTTCCTTAAATTATTCTTTCCTTTTCTTAAATTATTCTTTCTTTTTCTTTTTTTTTCTTGCTGCTTCTTTCCCCTTCATCTTGAACATCTGGAGTTTGGGGCCTAAAAAGACAGAGCCAGAGGGCCATATGAAATTCTCCGGGCCCAACTTGATCTAAAAGAGACAAATTTCTGGGACTTGGCTCCAAATTGAAAACCCTAGCTGTTCTGTACTGCGACTATTCGGACACGAACACGATCCTGTGGAGCCTCAGCCATGGTAACCTCAGCTCTGATCCCTCTAGGGTCATTTCCGGTAAAATGAGGGGGTGAGAATAAACCACTTCCAAAATAAAAATGAATACTAGTGGAACTCGGATTCAACGAAGTTGTTGGGCCTGATCTTGAATTCAATGAATTTGATTGAATCCGAGCCTGAAAATACACCGAACTCCCAAACACACACTGTGCAAATGGGCCAATTCGGTTAAATGCACACCCGTGTCATCTGTCATCTGTAACGTACTGTTTGCCGAACAAGTTATAAATGTTGGGGGGCTCTCGTGGCCTAGAGGTTAAAGTGTTGGCCTCTCATTCAAAAGGTCCCGGGTTCGAATCCGGGTAGTGACCGAAAAAAATTGTTCTCTAAATTTGTCTCCTTTCACCTCCTTTCCTTCTCCCTAGCAAGCTGCAGTGTTCTGTCGTCTGCTTTCGTCTCCTCTTTCTGCCCCCACTCCGTCAATTCCTTTGCCCTCTTCCTCTGGGCCCCTGATTCTTTCTCAGCCTTTCTACTGCTACTCCTTGGCTTCTTCTTACTGCTGTCTTTCAGCCACACCCCTGATCTTCTGGTAGGAAAGATCTACACCTAGCCTTCTCGGACAAGGGCGAAAAATCTCGGAGGGCCTGTGTGCAAGTTGCGCACATTAAAGATCCCTTGGTGGTCTAAAATCGATAAGAGTAGGCTTCGGCCGCGACCCGGGCAAAATTCAAAATTTCCTACCTACTGAAAAAGTTTAATGTGTCCCGCGCGCTTATATGACCTTATATTATGCAGTTGCGAGCGCCGTAAAAACACTTACAAAAACAAAAACAAGTTATAATGTTGCTGTGTAGAGCCTAGCATACAGCAACATTTGACTTTACAGTATAGCGCGTAATTCATTACACGCAGATCTTTGTCAAGACTAGATCATTGTAACTGACACGTACAAGTATCTTTACTGACGGTTGAAGCCCCTGTCGCTGTGCCCCCTCCCCACAGACAGACACACACACACACACACACACACACACACGCACACAAAGTCATATTAGGCGTGCTGGCCACCCCTTTGACCAAAACGCACACTAAGACCTGAGTGTGTGCTAACATTTAAAACTTAGACGGGCGCTGATTGTGGTAGCAAAACAGAAACAATAGGCTCTAAGTTAATGTTCATGATGCAGATGCCATGGATGATTTCCAGGAATAGAGAGGTAAGGTTCGTTGTGGGAGAAAAATGAGGGAAGTCAGGTCAGCGGGGGCTGTTCATCCTGTAAGCAATGTCGTTGAATCCGAGCATGCACATTTATGTTTGTTGAATCCGAGCTATTTTTAAATATTTTTATGAATTAAAAAAAAGGGGCGTTCCAAAGTCCAACTTAGTTGAATCCAAGTTCCAATGTATCTCAAAATAGCACTGCATTTTGGCTTGGTCCTTTAAAAAAAAAAAAATCCTAATGTTTACTCCAAGTTCAAGATTCTTTATGAACCAGCTTGTTGTTGGGGAGGGGGGGGAACTTAGCCTGTAACTATATTTAGCAGTTGAATCGGGGAGATCAAATAAATAACTTAATAAGTTAATTAAACGATTATGAGCTGTATAAGTTTACATTCCCTTCCCAGAGATTCTCTCAGTCAAACTAACATTCATGTCATATATATGATGGAGAAAAGACAGTGGAGGTCACTCAAACGGATATCTGTAGGACCAATGGATTAATTTTGGTTTAGAGAGGGTTGCTCTTACAGCAGTGACTGTCGACAGCCAAGAGTTGGGAATGTCATGCTTCGGCAAATTTCACTTTTTAAAATTTGTTTTTGTCATCTACTTCAGCTTTTAGTTACTGCAATTTGAGGTGCAGATTATACATGATCCATACACGCAATGCTTTCTCTTCGACTTCGACAATGCGAGCTTGCTTTTATTACTGCTGAACAGTCACACAGTTGACACAGAACAGATGAAAGAGTAGTACACACTGCACTGCATACTGTTCTGTGCTCCATGCTTGTCTAGAGAAGTGAAGCCCAATGCCAGTACTGTCATGAAATATCACTTCTATCACATGCAGTGGCCACGTGCTCATTTGTAAGACCTTTGTGAAGTAACTTCGCAGAGAGACTATAAATGCTATGACCAAGCGAAGGTCCCACAAGGGACGTACATTTCTGTCCTTGCTTCATTAGTAGAGTGAGTAGGCTTGGTTGATTTGTGTGCCAACAGTACACGGACAGTGCTTCTCCTCTCTGGCCCACAATTGACAAATGAACATTCTTTTCTCTTTCTATTGTTTCTCTGTATTGGAAATGCAGACCTGATGATTTGCATTTGATATTAGACATCAATCCTCAAAATTCTTTTTGTTTTAGAAATGGGGGCATTTCAGCCAATCAATATAATAATATAATTTAACTTTTTTTTACAAAGACAAGAAGAAAAAAAAAGCAGGGATTTTATTTTCTTTCACAACAGTCTACCGCTGTTTTCGGATTTTCGTGAGTGGTTTAAATGGACTTCACTGTAGAAGCTAGTTCTTTGAATATGTTGGATTGTTGTTCATTTAAAAACAATATTTTTATGTTACTTTCACCATTATCAGTCCAGCAGTGAATGGAGAACTTTGTTTCTTTACTCCCTTACCTTGCAAAGACTGAAGACTATGTGTGTGTAGTTATATATATTATAATATCCATTTCAATTAGTAAAATATTTTTGAGTCTAGTGTAAAAGTGAACGTTATTAAAAATAGTTAAATATTACTACTATATCATTTTATGTGTCGATACACAGATTTTTTCCCAAAGCTGTAATGCCAATATAATGTTCATCCTGATCAACAAAATGGGAGCTTCTCCCTAAAGAAGGCCAGCACTGTGACTGCTCACATTTCCTTTCCTGCATGCACGAGTTGATCGTCGTTCCCATCTTGTCATTCTTATTCAGGTGCTCAATTAGTTCAGTTGGTATTTTGCTGGATAATGGAGCAGATGGCCCTGGTTGGAATCTCAGAATGGGCTTTCTTGAACTTGGGTTGTTTTGTGGAGTTTTCAAGGCTCTCAACCCTTTTGGCTTGGCAGTATTGGAGACGGATGCTAAATTCAGAGGTCCAGCCTCATAACCTAGCGTTGATATCACGTTAAACTCATACACTTACGTTTTGTCATTCTCATGACTCAAGTTACCAACCAATTGAGATTGCTCTTTTATTTATTATGTTACTATGTTAAAAAAGTCTATCTCTATGGCTTCAGTGACTCCACAAATCATCCGAGTGTTCTTTAGCGTTTTTTTTAGAAAACAAAGAAACAGTTGTACTCATCTAATATTGTCATGTCAAATCCTAGAACTCAAAGTACCCATACTACGAGTGCTGCATTGTGTGGTACTCACACTGAAAGTATTTTGTGGTACTCACACTGAAAGTATTGTGTGGTACTCACACTGAAAGTATTTTGTGGTACTCACACTGAATATATTGTGTGGTACTCACACTGAATATATTGTGTGGTACTCACACTGAAAGTATTTTATGGTACTCACACTGAAAGTATTGTGTGGTACTCACACTAAAAGTATTTTGTGGTACTCACACTGAAAGTACTTTGTGGTACTCACACTGAAAGTATTGTGGTACTCACACTGAAAGTATTTTGTGGTACTCACACTGAAAGTATTTTGTGGTACTCACACTGAATGTATTGTGTGGTACTCACACTGAAATGTATTTTGTGGTACTCACACTGAAAGTATTTTGTGGTACTCACACTGAATGTATTGTGTGGTACTTACACTGAAATGTATTTTGTGGTACTCACACTGAAAGTACAGTGGAACTCGGATTCAACGAGGTCGCCGGGCCTGACCTAAAATCTCATTGAGTCCGAGTGTTCGTCATAGCAAACACACGGTATTGTGTAGATAATTACAAGCACTGAGCAAGTTATGTATAAAGAGAAGTCACAAGTTAGTGCCTGAAATGCCTGCATATTATGAGCTGTGTAAAAAAACAAACCGATTCATTCAAATTCACACCCCTGTGTCATCTCGATAGTTTACCAAAAAGTTGTGTTGCTGTGTAGACCCTAGCATACGGCAACTTTGTTATTCCATAGACCGGCGCACAATTCATTACGTAGATCTACGTCAAGACTAGCATGATCATTGTAATAATGATCAGTTGCAGAGGGGGGAAAAACGACTGTGACTCGTGGCGCGTTTGAATCTGTGACGTTCAACGCCCGGACAGCTAGTGCGCCCCCTTCCCTACATGCACACACAGCCACCCGTGTGCAGGCCGCCCATCCGACCCGACACACGCTAGAGTAGACACGTGCGCGTGCCAACAACGCATGTGTAGGTATGGGAAAAGGCTGCTGATTGGTCGCATGTAATCGGCTAAGTGAATAATGGTTCACGATGCAGGTGCAATGGATCGTTGCCAGTAATAGATAAAGTTAGTTATGGAAGAAAATTGAGCGAAGCCACGTCTGCGGGGGCTGTTCACCCTGGAAGCGACCTCGTTGAATCCGAGCTTGCTGATTTAAGTGCCCGTTGAATCCGGGTTATTTTTATTGATTTTAAAGAAGGAAAAAAACGGGGAATCTATCTCATCTCGTTGAATCCGAGTTCTCGTTGAATCCGAACTCATTAAATCTGAGTTCCACTGTATTGTGTGGTACTCACACTGAAAGTATTGTGTGGTAGTGTGGTACTCACGCTGAAAGTATTGTGGTACTCACACTGAAATGTATTTTGTGGTACTCACACTGAAAGTACTTTGTGGTACTCACTCTGAAATTTATTGTGTGGTACTCACACTGAAATGTATTGTGTGGTACTCACACTGAATGTATTGTGTGGTACTCACACTGAATGTATTGTGTGGCACCCATGCTGAAAATATCATGCAATATTGCCATGGTAGGTAAAGTAAAGGAAGGTTCCGGTTCTAAAATTTAAAAAAATTCATCTCTGTCGAAAGGTGCTTGTAACAGTTGAAGGAGGCTCCGTGGCCAGGATGCAGAGTGAATGAAATTTGTTAAAAAACTAAATTTTCGAACTGTCAGCTCATTGGCTACAGGATAACCCAGGTTCTTGACCATATGATTCATTTTCTTTTTAGTGCTGTTGTGCTCAGATTTTTTATCTTAACTGTCTTCATTTACATAGAGAGGAAAGTGAATCTGAGGGATTTGTCATCAGTGGAAAGGACATAGGACTTCGAATGAAAGCTTTGGAGTACTGGAAGTGTGCTGAATTGGGCTTACAATCAAACCCTAATTGTGCTGTGCAAAGCTTCAAAGTTGTTATTGCTGAAGCTTTACCTAATCAAGGTAAGTTAGATATTTATTTTGAATGAGATGGAAAAAGTAAGGGGTATCACTGCATCACTGTCTGTCCACCCAGCCCCATCACTGTCAATGTGTCAGAGATGGTTGTTGTTCATAGATCCCACCCCATCCCACCTTGTAATTAAATTCTTTATATGAGTTGGTACCATATATATATTTTTCACCCCATAGTCATTTCATGTGAAACTGTTTGTTCAAATGTGCCATAATATTTGCACGGAACTACATGTACTCCCTTGAAAAAAAAGGAGGTTGTAATAGAGTTACAGTATTGCAGGAACTGAATAATGTTTTGGGTTTTTTTACTTTGGGTTTTGTGTTTTTTCTTGTCGCAAAAAAATATTTTTCTCATATCATGAAAAGGAGCCTCATCTCTCTCACCATATTATAGTTGGATCAGCAAAATGTTTGTAATGAAGAGTTTGTTTTTTTTCATGAATGAACAGATGTAGGGGAGTTGCAAAGTACAGTGGAATCCTGTTATAACAAGAGGTAGGGGACTGATGCGAAATGTCCGTTATAGCAGGATTCTCGTTATAAGGGATCCAGTACTAAAATCTAGGGACATAATAAAGTAGACCTAATCTCTGAGTTTGGTGTCATGTTATTTCTTTTTGTTATCTCCCCTGATGATGATTTTGTTCAACATGACCTCTAGGTCTTATATACTGTATCAAACATTGAACCAGGTTTCTTTCTCTAGCGCCAGCGGTGTTGACAGCTCGGTGGTGGCGATTAGAAAGAAAGGGCTCTAGGCAAAGAGATTACAGTTTGTTTTAAGCTCCTTGGCTCTAGGCTATCTTGCCCGCTGTGTTGTCCCCCCCCCCCCCACACACTATGGTGTGTTCCGTCTGCTTGCGCACATTGGGTACACACCACACCCTGCCCACGCCACACATTCGCTCCATCCATCATTGGAGAAATGAGAGGCATGGTAGGCCTAGGAGAATGGGCTGGCCTATCACTCTATGTGTTCTGCTTGTCTGCGCATGCCACACACTCCCCACTCATTTTCCCTGGCCTTCACTGTTGGCACACGCCGGCTCTCCCTTTCTTTGTTTTGCTAGATCACCAACAGGTTTCTCAACTGGCGAAGTTTTACATACATGCACTGTGCACAGAAGCAGCAATATTCCGCTATAACCGACTCTCGTGTTTGTCTGATTGCACTATAGCAGTAGTTTATTTACAAAGATAAAGAAGGAAACAAAACCCGGGGTTTTAGAATAGTGTCTTTATAACAGACTTCTCATTATTTCAGGACTCGTTATAAGTGGACTCCACTGTACTGCCTGCTCTCCTGTTTCATTTTGCTATTTTAATTTACAGGGCCCAATCAAATTGACACTTTTCTGTCGGAGCACGGTGGTCCAGGAATACAGCACATTGGTCTGCACACGTCCAGTATGAGCGGCACCATTAAAAAACTGAAGCTTCATGGCGTTGAATTTGCTGAGCCACCTGCAACTTATTATTCAGAAGTGGGTATATGATTAAAGACACTACTGTACTGACTCCATGTAATTTTTTTTGGCCTGACTTTTTTTTTTCACATGCAGAGTCATATAGTACGTCTCATCTGCTAGTGAAATTGATTGTTGTCTTTTCTTTCGTCCAAATTCAACTCTATTGGTACATAACTGGAAGGTAAATACAGTCGAACCTGCCCTAATGGCCATAATTTGTATAAGCCCGTCACCTGCACTCACTTGTACAAAGGGTCCCTGCCCATTTCACCCTTTGTGTATTTTTTGCATTATAATGACACTGTGTAAAATGGCCACTTTTCTCATCGTTAATAGGTGGCCGTCTTAGACAGTTTTGACTGCAATTAAAAATTTTAGAAATAACAGAAATAAATTTTCTTCATTAAAAAACCTCCAAACTCATCGTAACTTTGATGAAGTTGGACAATGGGTAACTTTAATTGTGGTAAGTTTTACAGTTCAACTCACTTTCCTGTGAAATTGTCATCATTAGTTCCTTTTGTAGAGAGGACTGTGAAAATATGAAATAGCCATCTCACTGAAACCAGCCCTAATAACTAGTATATTTTATGAAATGCAAGGTAACGGAAGCAATTTGCTGTTCATTTCATTTGCTTTTTCGGCTATAGTAATTTGTGAGGCAGCGTGGGGAAATCAGGCTCTCGTCAAAATAATCAAAGTGAAGAAATTGACATTTTTCAGGAGGTTTGTAAATTTTTTTAGAATTTTAGTTTTTTGGCTCAACACTTTTCATGCCCATATTTCTGTGCGGAATTTTACTGAAAATTTTGATTAAAGGCACAAAAAATGTAAATTTTCAGTTTCCACGGACTCTCAAGCTAAGAAATAACTAGTTTTCGGCGGCCATTTTCTGACTAATTTCACCTCTGAAACCAGGTAACCCCCACCTTCATTCGCAAATATCTTGACCTGTATTCAACATAAATTGGTTTTTAAAAATCCAAAGCAAGAGAAATGAACAAGCTTTAAGATGATACCAATAACTCTGCATGCCCAAAAATTGACAAGAGCCTGATTCCACAGTGTCGTTACACATTTTCTTATGTAACATGGTTGTCTTTTTTTGGAAAACCCAAGTAAAGGGAAAAAAGGTATCCAAATTATTGCTTTTACCGGATCTAGGGCTGTATTTGAAAAAGGAAAAGGAGCCAGTAAAGATTTGTTGCTCATATAACCTGTTCCTATGTTCATATGTCTTTTTAGCTAAAGTTGTTTTGTATAATATATGCTCTGTATTTTGGGGGGTTTGGATGTCTGCCATTTGGAAAATGAAGAATTTATTATTTAATTCCATGATTTCAGTTCAAGAGTTAAGATTATGATCTATATAAGTCAGCTTTCTGGCATCCTAGTTCTCACAGTAAGGTTGTGGGATTGGTTCTCAGCTGCATCTGGTAAGAAGTTGTATCGTTTTGAGAGATGTTTTTCCCTATTTTCCTATATTTTCTAGGCTACAATTTGGCGCTTCGCTGTCAATAGCTTTATGGAACATACTGGTATAATAACTGACAGACTGTATGATCTCCAGGGGACTAATTGTAAATTGTATAAAACGTTGAGGTCTGTAATAGTAATTTGAAAAAATTTTTCAGGTGGGAAGACTCCATGACATCTTAGGGGTTGGACAAGACGTGCAAGAACTTAAAGAGCTTGGAATACTCATTGATACTGAGGAAGAAGGAGAATGCTCGAAAAGTCCAAGGTGAGAACAACACCAAATACTGTTCATACTGTGAGGCAGGTTGTTTGCCTATTAAATCTATTTCTCTAAGAACTCACAGCAGTTTTTTTCAACTGTAGTCGTAGAACTTTGACTGTTACTGCACATTTGTCTCTTGGCGGTAGAGAGATGTCTGTCCACATGCACATTTAGTGTTACAGAAATGTTAGAAAAGAAGCAGACCCAACCATCAGTGTCCCCCAACTGCCCTTCGAAAAGTTGCGACATTCAGTATGCTTTCTGTAAGATATGAATAGTGAAACTTGTTTCATAGTTAGGCCTACCTGTCTCAACCTTTTCAAGCTAATGGGGACATACTTATTTCATCATGAATCAGTTGGTCTGATTTAGCTTTTTTATTTGTGAAAGAGAATACTCATATGTGTTGTATAACTCTAAAAGGCTTTGCAATAAGGTCCTATTCCCTGGTGGGGAGAATTCTTATCAATTATTTAAGTTTTTTTGCCCAGGTTGGCCATGACAGACAGAGTCAAAGCCTGACTCCTAAACCCATCATGACTGTCCCTTAGAGGTTATCGCGACTGCAGTCGCTATCGTGAACATGGACTCTTGTGACCCGAATTTGTTTACGGAACCACTGGAAAGGGTTCAAACTAAGTTAAACTCTTTTCAAGGAAGATTTTACTAGCATTTCCTGGCTCAAATAAGAATCTAGACCTCGAATTGGAAAAGAAAACAGAAAATCTAGGAATTTGTTTACATCAGTCTCCAACACAGTAATGGAATCTGAAATGGCTGCAAATATGAATGTTTAATGTTTGCAACCTGTTCAACGTGTTTTATCGGGATAGTAGTGATTCAAGAGTAAACAGACTACATTTCAATGCAAAAAGTGTGAGGTATATATAGCCCTCTGTGTCCCTGGCTGCTTTGAACTGCATCACTCACACTAGGACTAGGAGAAATTTGACATCACAATGTCAGGACTAACACACAGGCAAAGACACTCTGACAAACAAATTAAATCTGTGACAAGGTATTGTTTTGAAAAATTTTATCTCATTTTTTTCTTCACTCAATCTCCAGTTCAGTGATGTTTGGTTCATATTTCTATCCTAAAAAATAAGGAAGCTATACGCATTTTTCATGACCCACCCTAGTTTTCATGAAGTTCTCAAATTAATTCGCATCTGGGGGACTGGACAGCACAAATTAATTTGCTTCTTGAAGGGTTAAATGACATGAATTGTGTTGATGGAGGCATAAAAGCATAAATTTTGGAGAAAAAAAAAATGATAGCCAACAGGCGTAAAGCAAAAATATTGATTAAGTGGGGTTGAGAATTTTGAGCCCTAAGGATCGAATGAACGACGGTTGGGGTTACTAGTTCACATCTCTGATTTATTGAACATAGATTTGCTTCCTGACCAAACTTTCACTAAGTAGTTACTTTTTGCCTATTTCAGTCTTGTCTGCACCCCCTTCCCCTCCCCATTTTTTGTTCATTCTTTTCTTTCGAACTTTCCACACTCTGAACTGGAAAGAATTTTTTTTTTAATGATGCCTCATTCAATGACAGGTATTGATGAAGCATAAATAACATTGAATCCGAGGAGTTACAGGGGATCCAAGATTCCTTTTTGAACAGCCTTGGTACTGAATCATTTGGAGGTGATGAAGTCTGGACAAAGATACGTGGCAGGAGAATCCTTATGATTAGTTATAATTTTCACCTTCCTAACCTTCCGGAGAGCACTGTCAGCTGAAGTGTGCTTTAAGGGCGTGGAGGGTGAGTTGTAGGAGCACGTGACTTTGGTCTTAGACATGTACTATACAAGGTTTCTTCGTCTTCTGCTTTTACGTACATCTCTGCTGTCAACAGTGTGAAAGATACATTCTGTAGGTTTTTTTTTTCATCCTCAGGGGATGGGCATATTATGTTTATTTACTCTAAGGTATCGAAGAAAGGGGGGGTGGGGTAGGAATAAAAGGGGGGATGGACAAGTGGTCCAAAATTAATAAACAGGGGGGGGGGGGGGCACATTCAACCTCATACCCCTGTACTAGTAGGAACAAACCTGTTTTATTTTTCCTTCAGTGAATAAAAGAACAAGAGATCATGAAATTTTAGTGATTTTAGGAAGTTACTGTGACAACTTTTCCCATTTAAGAACAAACCAGTTTCATTAAAAAAAATACCAATGTACAAAAGTTTTAAAAATGCACAGCAAACTGAGGTAGCCAACCTGGTACTGGTACTAATACTGAGGGTAATTTACCATGTTCAAAAAAGAAGTTTCATTCCGATATCTAGATTCTAGACATAATGTCTCACATGATTGTCGGTCGTGGCAAGCTGGAAACTAATAAAAGGGGGTATGGAATAAGTAGTGGGGGTGGGCCAAATACTGAAAATGAGGGGGGGGGGGGGATTTGATACCTTAGAGTAGAGTATGGTATTAAGGACTGATGCAGAATTATGTTGTATCCCAGTTCATTGCTTTACTTTTGGTTTTATTTCAGGTACTTGCTTCAAAAGTTCACCAAACCACTCTTTGATAGAGACACATTTTTCTTGGAAATCATCCAGCGCATTGGTGCCACTGGCTTTGGCTCTGGAAACATCACAGCTCTATGGAGATCAGTTCAAGCTTACATGAATGAAAAACATCATCCTGAAAAATCTTGATTATTGTAATGTATTAGTTATTCACAAACCTAAGGCTTAATCATATCCAAAACAAAAAAATATGTGAATAATATTTATCTTCCCTTGCCATACTATGATTCTTTGTTTTTTTAGAAGTGACGCATGTTGCAATCCTTTTGTGGCTATGTTTATTGCGGTTTTTTTATTGTGATTATTTTAGTTTTGTGATTGCTGTTAAGTGTAATCTGTACATCTTGACCTGCAAGAGCTGAATCTTTGATTTAAAAAAAATATTAGTCTATGCTCTTCTTTCAAGTAATAAATGATTTTAGGTAAAAACTTTAGACACTTGATTTGTCATTATACCTTGTTATTTTAATCGTGTGTTGTGCTTTTTTAAAAACCCACATTCAGACTGATGTGCATAGACCATACACATTGAGTGTAGCATATAATAATTGAACACAGCTGATTCATGCATTTTTTCACTTGGGGAAGGGTGAGGTGATTTGAAGAGGTATGTGCTGAAGAGCTGGGGAGTGTGTTTTGAAGTCATCAGCTTTACAGACAGATTTTGTTATACCCTGGTGTGGGTAGGCCCCTATTTGGCCTTGTGCGGAAGGGTGGCTCTCGCTGGCCTTGCTCTGCCCCATGGTTGACAAATTTGTGGATTAAAATCTTAAAAATTTCAACCTACAAAGTAATGCAAACAAAATGTGTAACAAAGCACATCCCCCATCCCCAAGTAAAAACATCGTTTACTAGTCATTTGCAAACATTTACGAGACCATTGATCTGACAGATTAATAGTTACTACGAATAAATGGACATCAGTGTGTATACTCATAGAGAAGTATCATTTGTGTTTTCAAGGATGTACAGTAGTCTCCGCCTAATCGCATGCTATACAAAAGCACGCTTCGCTCAAACGCACGCTTTCGTCATCTGACGGGTTTTTTACTATATAATTTAGACATACAAACACACGGTCACTCCCTCCAAACGCACGCTCCGCTCCGCGAAACACGCCGACAAGTTAAGCTTGGCAAGGGGAAATTTTCACTACAGCCTGCATAAGACAAGCCTAGAATTTACTAGAAAACCGGATATTTGGTGAGAGTGCCACTCATGCTGTACGAAGAGACTGATGGACTGCGTTTACACACCCTACTTTCCACTGATGCATAGGTCTCGATCTAGGGCTGGTCGGTTAAAGGTTTGGAGGGGGGGGGATTGGGGGGGACTGAAGTGTTTTTTGATTGGTCACTGGAAATGTTTCTTTGAGAGAAGGTTTCTGACTGGAATTTGGAGTGACTGCGCGTAATGTTTAGATTCTGCAATTAATTTACCGTCGGGGGTGGTCGCTTGGAAAGCCAAATGGCTGGTCCGTTGTCTCTATGACTATCGCCAACAGTTACCTCTTAGGCTATCTGTTCCCGACGTTTACAGTGCATATTCATTACATTGAGTTTGTCTTTCTCTCCCCCCCCCCCTTCAGCGCCTTTGTATTCTTAACCCCTGTCGGGGAATCCTTCACAAAACAGTCAAGTGTTGTCGCATTATCTGCCAAAATGACCCCCTCCCTCTAAGGGAGATCACTAGAGTTAATAAGGAGTTGAGATGACTGCGTCCCTTCCTCCCCTTGCAAAGGTTCATGTAAACGCACGCTTCGTATAAATACACGCTAAGGAACCCTCCCCGAGCACCGTGCGTTTAGGCGGAGACTACTGTATGAAGGTACTTTCGTCCTTACAATCAGTTCTATATATAGGAATGGGTTGTTGTTATTGTTTGGTGGATAATAACAACCCAGGAGAGGAATATTTTTGTTGTGTTGTTTGCAATGATGGAATAGGCATACATGTATTATTTCACTGTTACTGAAGAACTTTTGAAGGGGAATTAAATACTTTTTATTTTTGTCTCTTTTGGTACAGATCTAATAAAGTATTTATATGTTAATATTTCGAAATATCATTCGGAAAAAATAGAAGTTGACGCTTTCATTGCACAAGTTAACATTATTATTTCAATAGGTACTTGTTCCGTGCTTTGAGACCATCGATTTAGTAGTCTGATCTGTGATATTTAGTGAACAGCTTTAAACATGTTCAAATAAGACTTGTTTTTGTTTTAACTGTCACAAATTTTTGCATTCCATGGGACATGGTAAAAAAAAGTTAAAGAATGGAAGAAGGTTGATCGTCATGACATGTAAATATTGTCAGTTTGAGTGAGGAGATGTCTGTTGGTACAGATAGATGACATGAAAAGTTGAAATTCTGGACTCAGCTTCAGCTGCCAAGTAAACTTTTAAAACAAACTGCACCCCATGGATGAAGTCCCTGAAATGGCTTTTAGTGTCCAGAAGTAATTTCTGTTCAAGTTGTGAACCAGATTATGGAAACGCGTCTTTTAGTTTTATCATTAAATGTGGAAAATGAATTTTTTGGTCAACATTTGGCTTGTATAATGCTCATTTAAGGTTATCTGTAGGCCTATTACATTGATCAGAAAAGTTGACTAATAATATTTGCAGTTCAGCTTCCCCCCCCAAAAAAATTATGCATTTGCTGAAGTTGTGGTGGTTATTCATGCATATACTCTTCATAATATATATGTAAGACTCTGAGATGTGTCTAGACGCCGTAGAATGTCCATTTCTGGGTTGTTCATCGTAGCGTGTCCTTTTCCTATTTTGCACGCATTTATGTGCACTTTCACTTGTGGTGCATTTTGGTGTTTGGTTGCCTCACCGTTCATAATGATAATGGTAGATTCCCCCACACCACCCCCTACTTTTAACTCTTTCTCCCTTCCTTCTCCGCAAAATAATAGATGAATGAGCGTTGTTTTGCTAACTGGGTTTTTATTTTTAATGCAGATGTCTAACACCCCCATCAACATACTTTAGAGATCAATTAGGAAGTGGGCTTTGATGCTGTATGTCAGAGACAACTTGGGCTGAAAGTGAGAGGGATACAACGTATGAGCAGGAAAACCGAGATATTCAATAAAAAATGTTCTCCACAGGGGAATCCAACCCAGGTTTTATGCATGCGACGGTGAAACGCTTAACCATTACAACACAGATGCTAACTCCACTGGTTATGAATAAAAAGATCAAAGAGGAACTGAGATGATGTTTTTTTGTCATGACAGGACGGCGAAATGCCTAACCACTACAACTCACGAGTCCAGTTTGTCATCTTGTCAATCAAAGATCAAAAAGCAATTGAACCAATGTTCTTTGTCATGACCTTACAGTAACAGTTGTTGGCACTCGCAATGGTAATGGGGAATTTTTAAGCATAATTCAAAACGAGTTCTTGAGTGTAGAGAATTGAAGCAGAAAAATATATAATTGAAGCAACAAATGAAGGATGAAATTTTGAAGAAACTGCCAATAACAAATAAAATTTGCTACATATTGCTAAATGAAGAATGTAAAAGTAAGAAAATATTAACATATTTTTACAAACAATTAATAGGAAAGCCTGACATGACAGAGGAACATGGAGAAAAATCTCGACATCTTCTTCGTTCAGTTTCCTTTGACGATGCAAATGAAGGGACGAGTGAGTGAGAGGGATTAGAACAAAATCCCGCAAATGATGAAAACTTCAACAGCAACTCTTAACAAGTTTCGTCACAAGGCATACATCAGTCCCCGTGTCTCCTGTCTAATTTGTGATGAATGCAGTGTGCTGACAATCCCATCTGAACTATCCCGAACTGACACGAACACCATACAGCTGCGAGTTGGATGGAATGAGACCGCGATGACTGTTTCCCTTCTCCATGGCCCCATGGTCAAGACAAGTTCCAGCAGAGAGAGAGAGCAGGGTTTGGTCTGAAATCAGCAGTGTCTCCAGCTTTTGGACTTATCTTGGAACCTGCTGATGCTGCCCGTTGAATGTTTTCAAAAGATAATCTCTGGGCAAAGTTGCTCTGTAAACAGCTTTGTAGTTTTCTCTTGTAACAACAGCAAGGCCCTCAGTCCCTGCTTGCCTTACTGATTACTGCGTTTATGTCATTTCTTTCCTTGACACCACAGAATCTTCAGTATTATTACACATGTTTGTGCCTTTGTCCAAAGCAGCTGTTTGAATTTTTAAAAAGACGTGGCTCGAGCTATTGCTCTGGTGTGCAACTTGAACAATGGATTGAAAGAGTGGGCGCGGAATATAGAAAAATGGTGTGCAAAATAGGAAAAGGACACGCTATGAAGTCCTACATATATGTATATATAGTAGTCTGCTTTGACCAACATCTGTACTGGATTTCCTTCACTTTAGTTGTGTTTTCAATTGAGAGAGATTACTCAAATAGCAATGATTGTCCACAGCATACAGATGGAAATGCCATGCTTGTGGCAAATTTTATTTTTTAAAACTTTTTTCTCTTCTACCTTTTTCAATAACTGGAATTTGAGCTGCAGGTTGTACGCATTGTGCTTTCTCTTCGACATTATGAGCTTCCTTAATCTGCTTAGCAGCCACACAGAAGAGATGGAAGAGTTGAGAGTAGATTGCATTACTGCACACTGCACTGTGCTTTGCTCTAGGCTATTGAAGTGAGAAAAGCCCAATACAAGTATTTTCTTGAAATACATTAAGTGCTCATGTGATGGGCTTACATGGACTACTGCATACCATTCTTGTCAGGGTTTTTTTTTCAGACGCCATATTAATTCGTGATATATGCAGTTGAATCTGTCCAAGATAGTGAATTTTGTCAGAGACAGAAGTGTCGTTATAAATGTATTATAATAGAAAAAACCCCCACAAGCGAGGAAAAGGGAACTAATTGTTTGTACAGGAGTCCAAGACAATTCCCTGTACAAACGACCACTTCCCACTTGTTTCCTTGTATGTTATCTATGTTATAATGACAGTGTCCAAGAGAACCACTTTCCTCCTGGACACTGCATGGTTGTCTAAGTTTTACTTATGTGTCCTGTTTAATTTATGAATAAAATAAGTGGTTTTTTAAGTTTTCCTTTTTTTACTTTGCTATTCAGAATTACTCTTCAGAGTGGTGTGCTTTTTTGTTTTCTTATTCAGAATTACTCTTGAAAATGACTTGGATATATAATTTGTAAATGAAAATGAAATGATGAAATTGACATTATTTGTGAAGACATCAGGTTAATCTCAAATGTGCCCATGACATTTGGTATGTTGGTTTATCTCATTTTCTTCTCTATAAACCTGTTTAGGTTTGTGGGGGTTTTTGTGTTGTTGTTTTTTTGTTTTTTGTTTGTTTGTTTTTTTAACTTTTGTATCATCATTATGCTTAAAATTCAGCTGCAATGGAAAGATTTAAAAATCTTACAGTTGTACAATTGTCTCTTACTGAGCCAATATTTCTCAAAGGTTGTTGCCCCGTGGGTTTTCCTCATGTATACATTTTAAGACATTATTATCTGGTGCTTTTGCATTTTGTGATTTGCCTGGCAAGTTTTGCCCCTTGATTGTTCTTTAAAAAATTATATGCTTAATTCAGTACCGTAATTTATAACATTTAATGTTTGCTCTATTGCATATGATGTCAGTTCTTTAACTCTAGAACTTTGCGATACTTCTGTGATGAATAAATAAAATTTTTTTTTCAATAAGTATGAACACCCAAACACAGAGACATGTACATCTATCCAGTATTTATAGACAATTGTTTTTTGTTTTGTGTTTATTTGAACTTGAACCCTATATAAAAAAGTTGGGTTTATTGTTAGAAATACAGCGAAAGATTTTGTCAATATGTTCAAGTGTTTTAGCGCCTATAAATGGCTGCTTGCACTTCCCAGGAAGTTGGGGTTGTTTCAGAATGCTCTCAGGTCTGCTGGGGTAATAGTATAGATTGTGAAACGCATAGAGCTTACAGTTGAGCGGGGATTTGCGCTATACAAATGCTATCTACTATTATTTTTTAGAAATTAGATAGCCATAGGAGTTTTGCATGGCTGTCTAAATATGCATTCATTTTTGTTTCCTGGTTTGGAAGTATATTGACAGGTAAAATATATGTGCCAAAAGTCATCCCAGCCTGTTTTGAGCTGCAGGCTGATAATGACAAAAAATCACTCTTTTGATCAAAATGTGTTTCCATTTAAAAAAAAAGATAGTTCCACCATTTTTTAACGTGTTAAAAGAGCTTTCATTGATTTGACTTCTTAATACTTTACTTTGAATTATTTT
The DNA here is from genome assembly GCF_000002075.1 of Aplysia californica. NCBI lineage: Eukaryota > Metazoa > Mollusca > Gastropoda > Aplysiida > Aplysiidae > Aplysia > Aplysia californica. The sequence continues at coordinate 802,141 of NW_004797313.1, read as the reverse complement.
TCAGGTAGGGTATAAAAAAATAAATAAGGAAAACTGCTTTTAAAAGGTGTTAAAATCTATTCTTGAAGCAGGTTTTCTCTTCCCAGCTATGTTTTACCATTAGCTGTTTCTGTAAAGTGTTTCAAAGGTGTTCAGTGGGGTTTAAGTCTGGTGAGCGTGCTGAATGGGGCAACAATTTAATGTTATTCTGCCTCAGGAAGCCTTGTGTGGCACTAGCTGTATTAGGTCTTGAGTATCCTGCTGGAAGAAGTTCTGATTTGTGTCAAAAAGAGGCATCTTCTGAAGCATATTATGAAAGATGACAGGCCCAACTAACTGATTTAGGGCAATGGCACCCTAAATTATAATACTTTTACCTCCCCAAGGATTTCTTTCCAAGATGGCATCCACAGAAAAGCGCTGTCCATCTCTGCGTTAATACACGAATACGACAATTTGTGGGATCCATGACGAATCGGCTCTCGTTAATGAAAAGTACTTGTCTCCAATGTTGGTTTTGCCAATTAATGTGAGCTTGCGACCACAGCTGCAGAACAGCTCTCTGAGGCCTGCAATGAAGACCAACAGCCGTCATTTCCCATTCCTGTCTCTCGGATGTTGCACAGTTGCTCCAACTGTGTTTCTGGCGGTCTTTTAGACTCGTGCCCATGGATCCTAGTAGTTTTAACGCACTATGAACTGGTCCTGGGCTGCCATTGTTGCTCTCGGCCGGCCAATTCTGGGTTGATCTGCAGTGGTGTCAGGGGTGAGACGATTCCGCAGGCGATGGATGGTGCTAATGTGAACCTCTAGGGCCACCGACACTTCCTTTGCGGATTCACCAGCCTGCAGTCATCTGATTTCTCTTTCTTGATTTCTCTGTTGAAACTTGCAGCATTTTGATGTCTCAAAGTTATCCAGCTGATTAATCCAGATGTCGGAAATACTCGAAATAGCGACAAAACGCAGCTGATAAAAACCTGTAAATTATTTGCCATATCGTCAGGCCAAAGGGTTAAAAAATCTCAGATAGCCACTGGATTGGAAAAGTAAAAGCAAAGTATCCAACTGATTTAGATACTTTCACTCGCAGATTTTTAGGCATAGATTAGCCCATATGCCTGGCTGAACGCCAACTCACTGCCAAAATATGTGGCATATGAGTCCCAGAAAGTACTTTTCAAATGCTTCTTGTTTTCTGCTTTGTGTATAACGGGCTAATAATAGAGTAATCTCAGACATTTATTAACAGGCAGTAAAAAACACTACAATGCACTTATTAGTGGTGTAATTTGTATACAATTTTGGTCCTGTTAAATTTTTGCGTTTCTTTTGCTAGTCAGTATACAACAGGGTGTTTAAAAAAGTATACCCCAAAATCATCACGCAATATTTAAAAAACAAAAGACAATAGAAAACTCCAGCTTGGACACATGTGTTGTACGTACCTTCAAGTTTTTATTTCATGTTTTACAAGTGCTCAATGTGGCCACCAGCGGCAGGACGGACAACGTCAAGACGATATGAGAATTTCTCCCAAATGCGCCTCAGAATGTCTCAGGCCACTGTGTTGATTGTAGCTGCTATTTGATCTTTCATGCCATCAATATTTGCTTGAAGTGGTGCAACATACCCCCCCCCCACAAAAAATTGACAGACGGTGAGGTCCGGGGATCTGGCACTGGCAGGCCAACCGTAGAGAGCGAGGTCTTTGGCACCACTCCTACCATTCCTACACCCCTGAGGAACATTTTCATTCAGATAAGCTTGAAGTACTTGAATCCAGAGATGCCAAGGGGGCGTTGCTCCATCTTGTTTAAAAATGAAGTCATTCGAATCTGCATACAGTAAAGGGAATAGCCCTTTCTTGTGGAGGTATGCTAAATACAAAGTTTATGTTCCACCACTTCCTGCAAATATCAGTGACATGAAAGATCGAATAACAGCTATGATCAACACTGTGGACTTGGACGTCCTGAGGCGAGTTTGGGAGGAATTCTCGTATCTGCCAGTGCGGGCCACATTGAGCACTTGTAAAACATGAAATGAAAACTTGAAGGTATGTACAACACATGTGCCCAAGCTGGAGTTTTCTATTGGTTTTCGATTTTGAAATATCGTGTGATGATTTTGGCGTATTCTTTTTGAACCACCCTGTATTATTCAGATTGTTTTGTTCTCAGATGTATTAGTCAGAATTGTTGTTGTTTTTTCTGACCTCAAGTGTTGTGTTTGGGTTTTTTTTGGTTGGAACTCTGTTGGTGTTTGGCAGAACAAGGCTTTTATTTGGAGTAATTTGTTATCGCAGAGTGGGTTGTGTCTATAAACTATAAACTCATCATACCTGAAGTTGTTTTCTAGACAGGTTGTGAATAGTGATTCCTCAGTTCTTCAGTGTAGAATGGTAGATTTTATTAAAAAGTTGTACTTAGTAAGCTTGGTTTATTTGTTATGAAAGAAATGGTTGGTGTTTATCCGTATTGGTAGCTAATTCATTATGTTTGTTGTTGTTTGTATTTTTCCTTTTTCCCCCATAGGTTTTATCTTCTGTGTGTTTGTATTTCTTTCTCTCTCTCTCTCTCTCTCTCTCTCTCTCTCTCTCTCTCTCTCTCTCTCTCTCTCTCTCTCTCTCTCTCTCTCTCTCTCTGTCTCTCTCTCTCTCTCTCTCTCTCTCTCTCTCTCTCTCTCTCTCTCTCTCTCTCTCTCTCTCTCTCTCTCTCTCTCTGTGAGTGCATAAGGGGGGGGGGGGGAGGATCTTATTTCTTTTATTTAGTTTTGGTACATGTACTTTTTAAAAAACATTTTGGAGCCCATTACATTCATCAAGCACTACATAATCAAGTCAAGGAATCATATTTTTAATTATATAATTGATAATTGAGATAAGCTTTGTACTTTACACGAGTGTGATCCATGTGACTTATCATTATTATATTATATAAAGCAAGCTGTGTCATCATACTGTAGATTCTAAGCTGTAATTTTCTTCAACACTGTTCTCACTTTTGTTTTTTTTGTTCTGTTAAGATGTAAGCATAGAAGAGAAATATGGGTATGGTGTCTGTCTAGTTTTTCTGCTCTGTCTGAGCAGTGAGATAAGTGCACCGTCTTCCATGATAACTCAGAAGTTTTAGAGCTGACTTATTACTTGTGACTTGTGAGAGTGGGCCTTTTTTAATCAGTCTGACTCGAGTGAAAAGGTTTCCTTTCCATTTTTTAAAATACTTGAAGTTGAAAGTGCAGAGTAATTACTAATATCATGGACTTATGGTTGGTGGGTTCTGAGTGAATCAGGACAATTTATGTAGTATTTGGAAGGGGGCTGATACAGTCCTGGCTGTTGTTTGATTACTTTAAGTGAGCCAATATATGATTGAGAGGGATACATTATCTCAGCAGAAAGACAGGTGAAGTGAGGAAAATTTGTGTAAAGTGTCTTTCTCAAGGACACAATGCTGGGCCTTAGCCTCGAATTCGAATACGCAAACCCGCAACCTCACACTTACGGAGTCTGGTAACCCTGCCCCTTATAATTATATATATATATTTATAAAAAAGTTTTAATACTTTATTAATTCCTTACCTTTTGGTAATACAGTTCACCTCATTCCTAGCTTAGCTCATGGTATATTCATGAGTAAATCTAACTGTCTAGTTTTTGCCAGAATTTTTCTTACTGCATTGTGGCATATCGACTTCATCTACTATTCTACTTGAACTACTTCTAGTCCCGGTCATTTTCTTTTTCTGATTGATGATTGGTTTGGCAATTTTTAAGTGGCTGTGTCAAGTTATGGACACATTTTGCCTTCATATCATGCCTATGAGGTGTTTGTCTCACGTCCATTTGTGTGGTGTAGTTTGTGTTTGTTGCATGTGTTGCAATATCTGTTCAAATTAATGGAAATGGAAATAGATGCAGCCTGTTTGAATAAAGGTGTTACACAATACAGATATAAATATCCTCTTGTTTCAGTTTTTACTTTAATGAGAACAGTAGCCTATAATAGAATATATCGTTGCTATTGCAAGGAAAATATTTTTCAAAATGTACAGTGTCTTTTGACCCCCCGGGGCAGTGCCACTGACTGTATTGTCTTTAGGCCATTCCCAAAGAGAGGACATTTCTCGTTCAAGCACAGTAGAATTGTAAATGGGCTGATTCATCATGTCACGCTCATAACTGTGCCTGATCTACAACAGGAAACTGCTGCTTTTTCTTTCCAAATTCTTACTATCGTCATTTTTTCCTCTACTTATTTGTATGTTTGTCACTCTCTTGTGAACTGCTATTTCCGGGGTGCCTTGATAGTCGAAGCAGACTTTGTGCTGTTGAAGCTAGAGAGGTAAGCAGAGTAAGTCTGATTCTCTGTTGACACCCACCTCTTGGCTCTCATATGACCTTAAGCAGTTGTGAGTGCCGTAAAACCCTCTACTAAAAATATATTTTTAAAAAGTGTCTTTTGAGAGTGAGAGTAGCAAAAATGAATAGAAATCCTGGAGGTATCACAGAAAAATGTGGTTCCGGGTAAGTTCTTATTTTAACTTCCCATCCTGGTGAATTATGAAGTCTGTTTGCTGCAGTTTTCATGAAGAAAAATCTAAATTTACAACATGCCATCTCTGTTTTTAAATTAAAAGCTTTTCTCAACAAATCAAAACATTTTTTTTAGAAATCTATGTCAAGGACTTGAATGAGAACAGCCAGAGAACAACTCTCTTTTAAAAAAATATTTATTATTATTCTACCAGTACCAGACGTATCTCTATCATGAATCTGCGACACTTGAGACTTTAGAACAATATTTTCCACAAACACTTGTCTGTGTTTTGTTTCAGTACCAATCAGTGCATGACATGTACTGCAACTGAAAGTAAAAGACCGTAAAAATTGTGGTTTGCCAATGTATTCAAAATTTGCACAAATGTCGGAAAGCATCAACAAAATATCTTATGGCGAGCGCCATGCGTGTTTGGTACAACACTGAGACGTTGAACATAAAAATTCCCTTGGAATGTGCATGGACAGCCATACATGTAGTTTGTAGCTTTGAAACTGAAACTGAAAGCGTAATGTTGAGTACATGTACATGTACCAGTGTTTACCTTCATTTCTTATGTCTTCTACAAATCGGACTGTGCATTTTAAGTCGGACATCACGGACACAGCTTAAATAGCACACCTATTTAAACACAGTAGGTAAAAATTATAAATCTTGGGACATCTTCCATTTGACATTTTGACTCGTTAATCATAATGTGGGCAAAACAATAAGGGATGCAACCAAGTTAATTTTTTCGAAGTGAATATGATTACACAGTTATATTCCTTTGATTCAATGAACTGTTCGTAGTTCCTCTGCGTGTGAAATTTTCTTAATGGTATCCTTTGTTTCTGGGTGAGTTTACGCCTCTGACTAGATGCGCGTAGGCACACTCTGACGGCGAGGCTACCGTACTCGTTATGGAGCTTAGGGGTCTATTTTTAAAAAATGTATTCGACCCTCAGCCAAATGGATCAGCGCCATAGAAAGCTTGACAGAACATAATATTATTATTTGTAGGTATGACGTTAAAATTCCTATCGCCATTTTAGAGATGTTGTGACATGAAAATAGCAGGGTACCCAACCAAGTGACTGAATAGATTGCGGCGTGGAGGATTGGACTTACACTTTTTGTATCCCTCGGTAATCGGTATGCTGT
>NW_004797313.1:795226-796313 GCF_000002075.1 Aplysia californica | reverse complement strand
CACACACACACACACACACACACACACACACACACACAAAACACGCACGCACACACACATACATACACACGTAGACACGCACATGTTTTATGCATGTAAATAATTTTAGTAATAAGATAAGCCTATAATATATATATACAGAGAGAGACAGAGACAGAGACAGAGGCTGATTTATCAATGTCATGCTTATACTGTGCCGGAACAACATTGGAGAAACTGCTGTTTTTTCTTTCCTCATTCTTATTATCATCATATTTCCTCTACTACTTTTGTATGTTTTTCATTCCTTTGTGAATTGCTATTTCTGGGGTGCCTTGATAGTCGAAGCAGACTTTGTGCTGTTGAGGCTAGAGAGGTGAGCACCTGATTCCCTGATTGGACTTCTCTGTGGACATTCACCCCGTGGCGCTCATATTGACCTTATGGGGTTGCGAGCGTCGTAAAAACCTTACTAAAACAAACAAGAAAGACTGGGATACTTGATAAGAGTACATGTATTTATATATATATATATTATATTCCCCACACTCGAACTCAGGTTTTTTGCTTGCGACTGCTAAAGCACCAATCTGTTTCATCACAGGCCGAGTTTGCCAAGTGGTTTCCAATCAAACGTTGAAAAGGGCAACTGGAACAATGTTTTTCGCCATAACATTACAGCTGTTGACACTCACAATGGCGATGGACACATTTACAGCTTTTAGCTTTATTAAATTTCACGGCGCTTGCAAAGCAAATAGATTATATAAGTAATAAGTGCCGAAGATTAGAGGTGTTACAAGAGAGCGACAAGCACAAAGAGGAGAGAAAAAGGTGAAAGATACTTGATAGAAAAGAATGAACAAACTGCACCAGCGAACCACCCATGAGAAATTTTAAACATGAATTTAGTTTAAAAAAAGAGTGACTGAGGTGAGAGAATTGAGGGAGAAGAATATTCTAGCCCGAGCAGCAAAAGATTAGAATTAAAACAATAGCATTTTGAACAAACCAATCAGTAATGAATGGAAATACACAGTGCTGTTTAATCAAAAGATAAAAAGAAGAAATAAAATAATTAAAAACAAACAAAAACCCCCCCACTCCG
>NW_004797313.1:792247-795126 GCF_000002075.1 Aplysia californica | reverse complement strand
CCCCCCAAAAAAAAAATAAAAAAAATAAAAACAAAAACAAAACAGCAAACAAACAAACATACAAAAAAACCAAACACATTTCCAAAACTATTGCAGTACGCCCTGGGGTCATTTTGTACCCCCTGGGTTGCATTCTTCACATTCTAGAATACTTTTAGTACGAAGATCTCTTTGAATCTTTCAGTACATGTATTTCTCAATAATCATTTTGACAGACTGCTATGCAAAGCGTACGGATCGGATTAACGAGTAAATTTCCTTTTTGGAAAGTGGTTGCACATAGTTCCACACGTCGTATGGACCAAGACACATTAAGCCTTAATGTGTCTTGGGTATGGATACGATAGTAAATCAGTTAAACACGGCATACGGATAGGATTAATCTGTTGATCGGTTGCTCTTGCTCAAGAAATACTTAGTCGAAATTCACATTCTAAATGTTGAGAAAAAATGCAAGAAAAGAAATTTAATGTAGGTACAATCTTTAAAGAATGAAACAAGTCTTTTATTTTTAACTACCTTCCTATACTGTCAGGTACATTCATAAGGCGGAGAGCAGTCGACCCCACGCTTGTCTGTCCCTGGCCACATCCTCCAATTTCGGCATATCCAGGCCCTGGGTGATTGCCTCATCCCTTATTGTGCCTCTATTGCTTCCAGCTGATTTTCCTCGTTTTCTTTGTCCAGTTGGTTTCCAATACCATGTCTGATAGGGTAATCCGCATTCTTAGAACATGTCCTAGATATCTCCATCTTCATATCCTTTTTATGGTTGGGTTGATATCGTCAATTCCAGCTCTTTCCAACACTTCTAAATTTGTAACAAATTCATTCCATTTTATTAGTAAAAATCTTCGTAAACATTTTGTTTGGCTGCTTTTTAATTTTCGTTGAGTTGCTTTGTTGGTTTTCCATATCTCTGGACCATACAGTACCGTACAGCCAAAATATTGCTACTATATATTTTTAATTTCGTCTTCAATGAAATTATCTTTGAATTCCATAAATAATATAGTTTTTAATTTCACAAAAGCAATCCATGTATTTAATTTTTAAAGTCTTTTGTGGACATTGTCAAGGCAGTCTTCAGTTTTTGATATAATGCTGCCACGGTACTTGAATTTTCTGTTTCCCGAAAAAATGTTGCATTCTTGGCTCAATACATTTAACTTAAGCTGCTTGTTGACGAGTTTCTTTTTTTATTCAGGGTGGGTCTATTTATTGACCAACTATCCACAAAACTTGTGCAGATTTCGTAACTGTTTTGTGTTGGTCACTCGACAGTGTAAGTGTGTGTCTTGTACACATTTCTTTTCCCAAGAATTACAAAGTTCTATCTGCTCAGTTCCTAGTTTTGAGAAATTCAACGTAAAATAAAATTGAGTTTCACACCATGCCAAGCTTTTTCGAATGCAATATTTTAAATATCTTGATAACGACTCCGAATAATCTATTTGACAGAGCAGATAGAATATTTAATGGCTTCTGACCTCTTGGTCATGAACTCAAAACAGCCAAAAATGATGGAAAAGATGGACCTTTGTAATTTTGTAAGGTAGCGATTTATGTGTGTGATTGTGAAACGAGGCCTTGCAAAATAAATATGGCTCTGTTTATATAAACGTCCCAAAACGATTTTATTGACCCTAAAACACCATAATATGTGCTAAAGCTAACACAGTTCTTTGAAAATGGGTGGTTGGGATAGATGGTGAATAGCACGGTTAATTTTATTTTGCCACAGATGTTGGCGTATTGATTCCGACAGCTTTGAAAGAACACTTTGTAGCTCGTGCAAACGTTGCTTAATGTCCCAATAGATCTGATCTCTTTCACGAGGAACTAGCCAATTGTTTTGGTGAGTACGCGCGGACTGTAAATATTGCTTTCCTCCCAGCATGTGTTGACAAATGAGTTAAATTGGCGTCCTTGTGTCTCGCTCCGCGAAAAAGAAATGTTATTTAAACAAAACAATTTGTGGGTAGGTTTTTTTACAGCGCTCCCAACTGCTTAAGGTCATATAGATCTAAGCGTGCCGGACACATTAAATATTTTTCAATTGATAGAAAATTTTGAAATTTGCCTGGGTGGCGGCCAAAGCCTACTCTTATCGATTTTAGGACCACCAAGAGATCTTTAACGGGCGCAACTTGCAAACGGGACCTACGGGATTTTTCGCCGTTGTCCGAGAAGGCTAGGTGTTAGATCTTACCTACTATAAGATCAGGGATATGAATGAAAGACAGCAGTGAGAAGGAGCCGCGGAGTAGCAGTAGAAAGGCTGCAGAAAGAGTCAGGGCCCAGAGGAGGGGGCAAAAGGGAGGGGGGAGGGGTGAGGGGCAGAAAGTGGATAACAGAGGACATAACATGGTTAGTGAGCAGGAAAGGAGGTGAAAGGAGAAATTTTTAGAGAAAAAACGTTTCTGTCGTTGTCTGGATTCGAACCCGAGACTTAAATGAGAGCCGAACACCACAAGAGGCCCATAAAAGATGTTAAAATTAAATGTTAATCAGTTAACTCCCTTCCTTATACCCTTACCACAATATCACACATCGGGGAAAAGGGTGGGGGGAGGGGGGCATAAAACCTTGCAACTTGTTTGATACACGATGTCGCTATCATTCACAGAAGTGTAGCGCTCTAAATACTCTAATACTGTGGTATGAGATGTAGCCGAACTGAAGCAAATCACTTACTCAGAACCAATAGTTTAAATCATAAATGAGCAGTTCGGGAAAAAAAACCCATTGGGCAATTTATGTTTGCGACTGAAGTTTCGATCTCTCTGATAGATTATTATTAACAGGGCCAGTTTAATTTAGTAAATTTGTTTGTAGACCTAAAACATTTTTTGGACCGCATGACGACGACCCCCCCC
>NW_004797313.1:780541-790230 GCF_000002075.1 Aplysia californica | reverse complement strand
GTTGTTGTTGTTGTTGTTGTTGTTGTTGTTGTTGTTGTTGTTGTTGTTGTTGTGTGTGTGTGTGTATGTGTGCGAGTGTGTGTATGTGTGTGTGTGTGTGTGTGAGTGTGTTTGTGCTTACGTGTAGGTGTGTGTCTTGGGTTGTAAAATGGCCCAGGTATAAAAGTTCTTCATCAACACAGTTCGTTCTTTGCGATGGTCAGGATTAATTATTGAAAAGAGATCCTCGCCCTGACGGATATAGCTCTAACCTGTACTTAAGAAAACGGTATGTGCATTCCTCGAGTCACGCTCGTCTTGCCTTTGAAATATTAAGTAGAAGACATAGAGGGATGTTGATGAGGTTCTAATATGTCGTGAAGAAAGATATAGATCCGATTTATGGCCTGGTCATGTCAGAACCTGTACAGTATACGAGATGTGGGAAGTGAAAGCGATCCGTAGCGGGCAGTCAAACTGCGTTACAGATGCCACACCCGTGGGTTTTCCCAATGAGACAGACAGACTACTCAATTGCTACATAATGTACTGTAGTGCGGTAAAAAATTCGTGGTGCAACTTATTGTCAAAAAGTTATCAAACTACCGACAATAAACTTTCCAGCTTTTACATAATGACTCGTATCAATTTGTCTAAACATATCTATATTTCTGTAAACACCCGTTGGTAAAGTTGTATTCTAGAAAAATCCATTAAAAACACTCAAACAAATGTGAGTGGTTTCTACAGATCTAAAAAGGTTTCAGTCAGGCCAATATCGCTTTTAAAAGAAAGTCCGTTGTTTTCTTTCTAATCGCGACATTGTGTTTATTTAACGCATGATTTGAGAACCTTTAAGGCTAAAAAGTGTTCACTATAAACTTAATTTCTTGTAAAAAATTTTGCCATTAAAAAGTGTAATTGGTTAGTAGTAACGAAGCCCATATACGTATGCAAGATTTGTGTGAAAAACAGGAAATGCTGTGAACAATCCCATTTTTCGTGTGATGGAGGTGTGTAGTATTTTATATAAATTTATTTTAAAAAAGTCCCAAAAAATCTAGCCTCAATTCTTGTGGGAAAATATGATTAAGTTAAGAAAAAGTGATACATGTACAGACTGCTGTGCAAAGTATGGGTGACATTGATTCACCCGCTGAAAAGATAATATATCAGGATAAGTTGCGCCATAAAATTGTGACCTCACATACTAGAGTTGTGCGTTCACCCCTTCAGTGGGACATATAAGTCGAGTCCCTCTAGAATGGATTCTTTTGTCCACCATTCAAGCTGGTGCGCCGACCTACACATCTCTCTCAAACACTCTGACATCTGTTATTTGCACAACTCGATCGCTTTTTCTCAAACATTTTGAAACACGTCAATCAGTCTGTCAATAGATTTTTATTTTAGTCCACGGTATAAAGAGATTGTCAGACCACTAAAACAGTGTTAACACTCAGTTAAGGTTTTCGTGAGCTAAACAAAATTAATAGAAACCAATAGAAGAAACAGGGGAAGACCACGTGGAAACTGGAGAAGAATCACAGAAATTAATGTACAGAAAGTGGGAAGACATGGAATAACATCAAGAGGCTAGCCCAGGATAGAGAAAGGTGAAACATGTTTGTCCGTGGCCCATAGCCTGGTGCAGGGCTAGAAAGGCTATGATGATGATGATGATGATGATGATGATGATGATGATGATGATGATGATGATAATGATGATGATGATGATGATGATGATAGAAGGAACGGTTTTTTAAATTTCGCTCTACCTAATACAGTTTTGGGATATTATTGAATGTGAAGAAAACATAATGCATGGCAAATTTTAAAAAACCATTAAGTCCACAAGCAAAGGTGAAACGTTCAACAGTTTAAATATTTGCGATATATCATTACATCTGATGCCAAATGTTACACAGAAATCAAACGAAAAATTGCAATGGATAAAGATAGTTTCCATAAAATGAACCCAATCCTGAAAATACAAACATCACAACGACTACTAAAATGAACGTTCTAAAATACTATGCTTGGTCAACCATGTGAATGCTGAAAATCACCAAAGACAGTGAAAATGAAAAAGAAGCAACAGAAATGTTTCTTAAGAAACTGCTGACATTTTATTGGAGGAAAAAGGAATCAGAGGCAGAACTTGAAGATACCTACGTAAGCCGTCTATTGATAAAAGCAAGCAGGAAAAGACAAATGCAGTGTCTGGGACACTCACATCTTATCAAAAGAGAATTAAGTCTTTGAAAGGGCATAGGAGACACGGGTAAACTCAGAGCAACCTGCTTGGGAAACCTAAACATATGGATAACAGGAAAAGAACTGAGTCACGTGGCTTTTTTTTTTTAGAGCCTCCGAGCAAAGGAATGAACGGAGAACCATGATCACCTATGTCTGTCGCAGATCTGGCACTTGATGATGATGAATAAAGTTTTATAGTTCCGGTATTATTATAGGCTTGCACAATACATTTACAATGTACATTGTCGTCTTCTATTGCTATAGTTATTATTAAACAGACTGCGCACAAACACAATAAATCAATGAAGAAATTGGCTGCCTTGCGTGACAGAAGGTAACTCGAGGGAGAAGAATACTATGAAAAATGCATGGGCTGGTGATCTTGGGCCAGGCTCTCCCGGTAGCCTGCATGAGAGATTCCCAGAGGCGGTAGCTGTGTGTCTATGGGAGGAGCAAGATGTGAGCTCAGGGGGATCTTCCATAGATAGCCCGAGTGTTGAACAAACATATCTATCTATCTATCTATCTATCTATCTATCTATCTATCTATCTATCTATCTATCTGAGGGTAGGTGGATATAATGAGTTCGTATGATAAGAAAAAAACTTTCTTCTACCTCTTCTGGTTTCTCTGTCTTCTCTTCTTCCTCCCCTCTTCCTCTCTAAGAAAAAGAAAAGAAAATATCTCTTCCTTCCTCTACACCCCTGACGTTCAGAAGGTAAGGTCGAGCACCTAGTCTTCTCGAAAGGAACGATAAATCTCGGCGGTCCCATGCGCACGTTAGGGATCGATTGGTGAGTCACAATCGTAGAAGAATGGACCTTCAGGCCACCACCCAGACAAAATTAAAACTGTTTCAAAATTCCCAACCATTAAAAAAAAATCATCCCTATTATACCCGCAAGACATACTTTTGTAAATTCCGTGATTCCAAAAAAATTGACCATATCTCTCCTCTGGAACATATTTTTTAAAAATAAATCAGGGGAGTCAAGATCTGAAAGGGAGGGGGGGGGGGGGCAGCAGTACCAGGGTAATCAACTTCATCTGTGTCTTATGTCCAGGCAATGCCGTATCATGTATATCAGCACATCATTAAAACAAACAAGTTGATCAGAAAGGCCTCAAGAACAATCGGTAGAGACCTAAATAATACTGAATATCTGCACAAGACAATTGTTCTAAAAAAGGCGGAAATAATGCTAAGTGACCATAGCCACCTTCTGAGATTGGAATTTCAATTTCTGGCCCGCAGTAAACGATATATTCCCCCCCCCCCCAAATACAAGAACAGACAGATATAGAAACTCATTCGTACCGACTGAAGTAAGGTTACCAAAGATAGTACATTATGTAGACTCTTTGAGGTTACATAGTGTGGTAAAAAATCGTAACGCAATTTATTGTCAAATATCTCGTTAACTTGTGTCAATTTGTCTAAACAGATCAATATTTTTAAAGACCTGTTAGCTCTATTCTAGAAAACTCCTTAATAAATACTAATATAAAATCCTAGTGGGTGGTTTCTACTGATTTCAAAAGGTTTACAGCTGGGACGATATCGCTTTTAAAAACAAGTCCGTCATTTTTTTTCTAATCGCAAGATTATCTTGATTGAACCAATTGAACGCATATTTTGAGAACTTTTAGTGCAAAAAGTGTTCACTATCAAATCAATTTCTTGTAACTAGTTTTGCCTACTAAAAGTATGATTGATGAGCTGTGACGTAACCCATATTCATGCGTAAACAAAAATGCACCCCCGGGACGGTGCTACTGACTGAAGTGTCTTTAACACTTTGCCATCATATTTTGGGGAAAATCCAAAGAAACTGGGTGGTAAACATCGCCAATTGGCGAGATGAGGCGGCAAAGGGGGGGGGGGGGGGGGACATTAACCATGTTCTTATGCACAGTAGAATTGTAATTATAAATGGGCTGATTCACCAATGTCATGCTCATAACTGTGCCTGAAGTGCAACACGGAACTGCTGCTTTTTCCTTCCTAATCCTTACTATCGTCATTTTCCTCCACTTCTTTTGTATGTTTGGCACACTTTTGTGACCCGCTATTTCCGGGGTGCCTTGATAATCGAAGCAGACTTTGTGCTGTTGAAGCTAGAGAGGTGAGGACTTTTCTGTTGACATCCACCCCTCAACGCTTATTTGACCTTATGAAGTTGTGAGGGCTGTAAAACCTCTACTAAAACAAACAAGTATACAAAATGTGTATGAGAAGTGGGGAGTGCTGTGAACAATTCCATTTTCCGCGTGAAGGAGATTTGTAGTATTTTACAATTTACATTTCTGAAGAAAAGAAAAGTTTTTTAATCTAGCCTCAACTGTTGTGGAAAAATAGGGTTAAGTTAAGACAAATTGAGACACACTGCTGTGCAAAGTATGGGTGACATTGATTCATCCGTTAAAAAGATATTTGAGATAGTTGTGTCACGAATTTTTGACCGCACTATAAGCGAGGTTACTGAACACTGAACACACAATGCCACAAATGAAAGAGAGAGAGAGGAGAGAGAGAAAGAGAGAGAGAGAGAGAGAGAGAGAGAGAGAGAGAGAGAGAGAGAGAGAGAGGGAGAGAGAGAGGGAGAGAGAGAGAGAGAGAATGTTTTACGGAGCCTGTTGTTTCAGCTCGTAAAACGTGTATTTACTACTGTCCTGTCTTGTTGTATGTATGCGTGAGTGCGCCTAACATTTGTAACATTCCACTGCCATTATAAACGAACAAGACAAATTTCTCCCTGTGGGATGAATAACGATTGTCATTGCATTGTCAAGATCACCCATCAAGACCCAAAAGGCCACACACAGTTTTCATGGTGCTTTCTTGGGGATACTGACTCGCACTAGATCACGTGAGCGGCCATTTATTTTCTAAAACAGTTGTCTTTCAAAGATTATAGACATATTATAATTCTGTTCTCACTACTACAAGTACACGTATTGAGATTATATTATACGCATGACTTCAAAAACAGTTATTTTAGCTCTTTTTATCACTAATTTGTTTCATCTGTAGACTACTACTAATGTAATTGCATACCGATATCGAGGCTCAAATTAACAATGACATGAACTAGTTTTTTTTGGTATAGGCCAAAGTCGGCAAATGTATCCTTATAATTGATGTGTGCAAAATTGCCGATTCTGCTTCTTCTGTGTCAGTTCATGTAGTGTATTCATTTCGTAGGCCAATGATGTTAGCATTTGCCCGACTGGAAATGTTCGTTCGCAACAACAACAACAACAACAACAACAACAACAACAACAACAACAACAACAACAACAACAACAACAACAACAACAACAACGAAAACAACAACAACAACAACAACAACAACAACAACAACAACAAAGACAGCAGCAGTATCAGCAGCAGCAACAATAATAACAATAACAACAACAACAACAACAACAAAAACAACAACAACAGCAGCAGTACCAGCAACAATGACATCTACAAGTAGGCTAAGCAGAAAGCAGAAGCAATGAGGGGCATGCAATTATAATATCTATTACTGTTATGAAACGATCGATAAACAGTATCATACTAAATAGATTGGACGAGTTGAGAGTCAGGTCCAGTCCGTCTTGGCGGCAAAGCTGTACCGGTTAGTCTTCAGGTTTTGGGAGAATTTAAAACTATTTATTTTATTGTTGAGGGTTTTACTCTGCTAACCTCTCTAGCTTCAACAGCACGAGGTCTGCTTCGACCATCAAGGGACCTCGGAAATAGCAGGTCACAAGAGTGACAAACATACAAAAGAGGTAGAGGAAAATGACGATAGTAAGGATAAGGAAAGAAAAAGCAGCAGTTCCCTGTTGCAGATCAGGCACAGTTATGAGCGTGACAGATGAATCAGCACATTTACAATTCTTCAGTGCTTGAACGAGAAATGCCCCCCCCCCCCTTTGGGAATGGCCTAAAGACACTACAGTCAGCCCCCCCCCCTTTGGGAATGGCCTCTAAAGACACTACAGCCAGTGGCACTGCCCCGGGCGGTGAATTTTGAAGATAAATATTTTCGATTTTGGAGTTTTTCAACATAGCCACACTGTTGCAGACCGAGTTCGGAGCACACAATGACAGCACTTCGACAACTTTGCGCGTCCGTAATATTATATTATTATATTAACGCAGAACAATGAAGGAAACACACAGATAGAATGACAAAACGTCGACAAGATGTTTTTGTTTGTTTTTTGTTTTTGTAAAGTGTTTTACGGCGCTCGCAACTGCATAAGGTCATATGAGCGCGCGGGACACACCTAATATTTTCAGTTGGTAGGAAATTTTGAATTTTTGCCCGGGCGGCGGCCGAAGCCTACTCTTATCGATTTTAGACCACCAAGGGATCTTTAACGTGCGCAACTTGCACACGGGCCCTCCGAGATTTTTCGCCCTTGTCCGAGAAGGCTAGGTGTAGATCTTTCCTACCAGAAGATCAGGGGTGTGGCTGAAAGACAGCAGTAAGATGAAGCGAATGAGTAGCAGTAGAAAGGCTGCAGAAAGAATCAGAAGCCCAGAAGAGGGGGCAAAGGAGGTGAGGGGGTGGGGGCAGAAAGAGGAGACGAAAGCAGACGACAGAACATTGCTAGAGAGCAGGAAATGAGGTGAAAGGAGACACATTTAGAGAAGAAAAGTTTTCGGTCGCTACCCGGAATCGAACCCGGGACATTTGAATGAGAGGCCAACACCTTAACCTCTAGGCCACGAGAGCCCCCGACAGGATGTTCAAATGTTGTAAGCCCAGAAAGAATTTTTTTTTCAGAAGAGAGAAAGAGAAAAGTATGTTTCATTCTTGTAACAATTAAACTGTATATACCTAATTATTTATAAAGTGTGTTCTCTTTCTTTTTTTTTTCAGCATTTATTGGAATTCAAAATTTTACAAAATTAATGTTTCTTGTGCATATGCAACCGATGCCACAGATTTATAAGAAATGAAGAAAAATGCTTTTTAAAAAAAAGCGGGGGGGGGGGGGGGGATTATTGTAGGTCCACGTTAACTGAACAGCTGGCGAGGCTAAGTACATGTGTCACTGTTACAACGCCTTGTTGCGTACTGTGTGGGCCGGACCGTGTGAAGTTGTGGGGCGACCAACTTCTACGGTGTTTTCTACGCCCCGTTTGATTAAATCTTGATATAGTTTCTCTCTCGCCCCCCCCCTCTCTCTCTCCCTCTTTCTGTCTCTCTCCCCGTCCAACCATTTCCATATATATATACATAAAATAAAAGCCGGGAAGGAGGGAGGGAACACACGTACCCCTCTAGTTAAGAGACGACCAAAAACAAACAAGTTGAGTTCCTAAATGAAAAGGGTCAGTTTGCTGAAAATCACAAATATCGGACTATCAGCTACTGACAGTCTAATTAGGTCTACTGGTAAGAACGTGAAAGAAACCTATTGCTGTACTTAACACAGCGCGCAGCTAAAGTGGGTGGAGGTGGAGATAGCCCACGCTTGCTCGCGACCAATGAATAAGTGAGTGAGTAAAGAATCAATCTATAGCAGACCCGGCGATCGATGCCAATAAGGTTGCGACCATCTGTTGCGCAGGCGCGCGGGTACGCGCACATTTTACTAGAGCCGGGCTGCTGCAGCAGCTGCTGCCAAGGGACGCCGCTCTTAATTCAGCGAACCGTGGTGCATATTGTGTTAATGTGTGTTTATGTGTATATTTGTGTGCGTGTGTGTGTTCCGTGCATGCCCCGCCCTGATCGAAAGCGCTTCAATTAGTCAGCTTCAAACGGACTGTCAGTGAGTGTCAGCCGAGTATGGTGAGGACTTTTTATCTCTAAGGGATTTGAATTTGGATGTCAACCCGAGACAGTCTGAAGGGATAACTTGTGAACAATAGGTGCATTTTCTTTGTGAGTTTCTCGTGGATATATTTTATTATACAGTGTTTTCCTTGGATACATTTAAACGAAAGAGAGGTGGGGATACATTCAGAGTTTTCATTGGATATATTTGTAAAGGAGAGAAGAGAAATATTTCAGTGTTTCTCTTGGATGTATTTGAATGAAGGAGAAGAAAGACACAGAGTTTTCCTTGGAATACACGATTGTATGTATTTGAAGAAAGGAGAGAAGACAAGAAAAACTCCTGCCAATAATATACATTAAGCTAGAGAATGTGCGTCACAGGCTCGTGTATATATGCTCACGTTTATGTAACCTTACCCCATGTTAGAGAAAATATAAGCGTCAACACTGTGCGTATTCTATTGGAAACTGGGACATAAGCATTATCATATTCCTTCGCTTATACGGGCGATTCTTATGGGCAGAGAGAGAGAGAGAGAGAGAGAGAGAGAGAGAGAGAGAGAGAGAGAGAGAGAGAGAGAGAGAGAGAGAGAGAGAGAGAGAGAGAGAGAGAGAGAGGGAGAGAGAGAAGAGAGGGGAGTTGGGGGGGGGGGGTAACCTGGTTTTGTTTGAGGAGGCAGACAAACGCGCAGATCGACTCTGCAGTTTTAGTATGCGTGTTGTATAGTAACCATTGTAATACATGTTTGGCGGACCCGTGCCCCTATTTTAAGTCTTAGTTTTTATCTTTGTTTAGCTTTACTATTTTTTTCCAAATAGATCTAGGTCATACATTTGGTATTGACTAACGAAGAAGTCAATGGGGGACCGGGGAGAAAAAGGGAACAACATGGATTCTGCAATACGTTGCCGTCGAGGTTTTAAAACAGTTTTGACAGTTATTACTTTTTGTTGTAGTTGTGGTTTTGCGATATTCATAACGAACCAGTTAACAAACTTTCAAAAGTAGTAAAGAATTGCTCCAGTATATCTTTGGTGCTTTCTGACACAGGGAACGTTTTCCTTTCAGATCCAATAACAGACCGTATCCATCCAATGTGTATGTTGTGCTAAATTCCTTGAAATAACAAAATTCTGGCGACTCACCAAAGGATTCAGTTAGCTATGATTCAAAACATTGAACAAAAAACCTAGGGCATTTGGATGACTTTCGTCATGTGACATGATAGATAAACGTAAAATAGACTTCACAACGCCGGGCAATGTTGCAACCAGGAGACAGCCGGTAAAGACAGAAGATTAGACCTCAGTACGTGTGAAAAGCTGCCTTCATGAATCATCTTGAATTCTTAATTGGATAAAGCCAGGAGCAACAAAGATGAAAGGAGTTGGGTGAGTCAACATTATGATCGAAAGAAATGCGTAAGATTAGTATTATTTTCTTGCTGAAAGGTTCCTGATTTTGAAGTTATTCCTTCTACGTGTCTTTCATTCTGTTTTCTTTTATAGCGCAGCCGTAGTATTGTGGCTTGTTATTGTTGTATTGCGTTGCTGGTCTTGCTGTTGTTATTACTTTTTAAATGTTTGTCTCTTTTCCTTTTTACTTTGCTTTTTCTTTATTTCCTAGAGAGAGAGAGAGAGAGAGAGAGAGAGAGAGAGAGAGA
>NW_004797313.1:776249-777380 GCF_000002075.1 Aplysia californica | reverse complement strand
CAGAGAGAGAGAGAGAGAGAGAGAGAGAGAGAGAGAGAGAGAGAGAGAGATCGCATGCTTGTGTCAACGAGTGGACATGCTTGTGTGTACGCTAAGGAGGTTTTTTTGTACGGTCCTGGGTGGACGCATAAAGTGTACTTGTGCAAATACATTTTTGTCATTATGTGTGTTAATACTTACCTGCGTGTGAGTGAGTAGGAGCCATCTTTAAGAGGGGAAGGGGTGGATGGGGATGGCAGGTGATGACTGTAACCAGTATGTCTTATTTGGGACAACAATTCACAGCTGTAATTGTTGTATATTATTAAAATAGAGAGAAAACATGCTGATGCATGTAGTTTTGCTGAGGAAGACTTAAAGAAAAGTGGGAAAGAGACTCAAAGACAAACAAAAAAATTGTTTTTAGTGAGAAAGCGTTTGCCCTTTCTTTAATAATATATCAATAGAGAAAGTGTTTCCGCAATGAAGGAGAGATCTCAGTCAGAAGAGTAATTGAGCGTATGTAAATCATGTTATTCACTAGTTGTCAACCATGTTATTAATTAAACTTATGTAAAACATTTTATTCGCATTAATTCTCGAATCAACCTGACTGTTTTAAATTCAGACACTCGATATTCTACGCACAGACCAATAAGTAATTAGACCTTTATTATAAATATATACACGTGTGTGGCCCCCTCCAGGGCAGTGCTACTGACTGAAGTTGTCTTTAGGCCATTTCCAAAGGGGGATATTAACATGTTCTTATGCACAACAACATAATAAGGGGAACTGCTGCTTTTTCTTTCCTCATCCTTACTATCATCATTTTCCCTCTACTTCTTTTGTATGTTTGTTACTCTCATGTGAACTGCTATTTCCGGGGTGCCTTGATAGTTGAAGCAGACTTTGTGCTGTTGAGGCTAGAGAGGTGAGCAGAGTAAGCCTGATTTCCCGTTTGGACTTCTCTGTTGACATCCACCCCTTGGCGCACTCATATTATTTACTAAACTACTACATGTACATGTGTATATGCCTACATACGAATGCCGATGATCAGATGACGCCACGTTAGTCGTTACTATTTTCTCGCTTTCTTTTACCCTTCTGATTATTTTCAATCAAGTTTTTTTTTTTTTTTTTTTTTTT
>NW_004797313.1:762962-773470 GCF_000002075.1 Aplysia californica | reverse complement strand
AACATAAATAAATAAATAAATAAATAAATAAATAAATGAATAAATGAATAAATAAAGGAATAAATAAATAGATAAATAAATAAATAAATAAATAAATAAATAAATAAATAAATAGAAATCCAGACTCAAACTCAACTCTTATTTTATAGAACAGACAAGATGACAATTTAGGGAATGGCTTGATTTCGGTCTTGTAACTGCTGGGACGTTTTGTCTCTCTCAGCCCGGGTTTGGCCCTGACAGGCAGGGTCGAAATCCGCCTTCTATGTAGTATATATTGTGTCGATGGGGACGTAAAACACCTACATAAAGGAAAAGAAAAGAAATGAGAAGTGTCTTGTAAAAAAAGAGAATTTAAAAAACAAAAACAAAACAAAACCAAACAAACAAAACAAACAAAACAAAAACAAAAGAGAAAACAGAAGGAGCAAATGTTGAATTTATTTAAACTGAAAAACGAAGTCACATATTTTTAACCAGCGCCGGTGGTGACACATCGTGACCCCAGAGCTACAACTAATCATGGTTTTAAGTTGGAATGGTTAGTCTTTGTAGTTAAGAGTGTCTGGGGGTATACCTCGTAATCTATCTACGTCATTTTGCAACAGTCATAACTCCTGATGGTTTATTTCCCTGAGAGAGCCCCCCCCCCTCCTTTTCCTCCCCCCTCCCCATTAATTTCGTTTTTAATTTGAGGCAGATATGATGTAGTGTGAGAGAACTTGGAATTGTTAATGTCGGTAGTTAAGACAAAGTTAAAAGTCTACAATGCTGTTGTCCCACCAACTCTTTTTGCACGGTGCTGAGATACGGAGATTGTACCAGGGCCACACCAATACGTTTAATCATTTCAGCATGGGGTGTCTCAAAAGAGTTCTCGACGTCAAATTGTAGGATAAAATACCAGACATAAATTAAATGTCTTGTAGGCTGAAAGATGAATGCCAAACTATTTCCTAAGCTTAAAAGGACTCTACTCCTCTGGGCTGGCCATGTCGTAAGAACGTCTGATTTCAAAATTGTAAAAAAATGTACAAATAACAGTACATATTATTGTGTTTTCTGTTCTGAGCCGTCCTCTGGGAAGCATCTGTCTATGTCCTCCCAAATAAGCCAGCTCAGCAAAAGTATTTACTTTCAGCTTAAGAAAATTGGCAGTGTAAGAAATTATTTAACTAAAGCAGCAGCCAAGACACTTGTAACAACACTCATTTTATCAAAGTTAGATTACTGTAATGTTATTTTGTCCGGTTTGACATCCGAAAAACTATCAAAGTTACAAGTACTTCAAAATCAAGCAGCAAAATTGATAATGAAACAAAAGAAATCAGCTCACGTAACACCAATTCTGAAAGAACTACACTGGCTGCCAATAAAAGAAAGGATTAAATACAAAACTGCCGTTCTCTGTTTTAAATGTATAAATGATAGTGCACCTTTTTATCTTAAAACATTCCTGGAATTATATAATCCACCTAGAGCCCTTAGATCAGCCTCTGACAATCTAATTCTTAAAACTCCAAAACAAAACTACAAAACATACGGCGAGCGTTCCTTTTTGTTCTTTGGTCCCCAGGTATGGAACGAAATCCCATATAAAATAAGATGTGCCCCAACAATTTCCATTTTCAAAAATCAGCTGAAGCATTTTTTATTCACAAAAGCATACCTGTCATAATGATGTACTGTGATATATATGCATGTGTATGCCAGACTGTGAGACTGAAGAAATAGCGAGTGAGAATGAGAGAGAGAAAAAGAGAGAGATAGAGAGAGAAAAGAGAGAGAAAAGAGAGAGATAGCGAGAGAGGGAGAGAGAAAGAGAGAGAGATAGAGGGAGAGGGAGAGAGAGAGAGGGAGAGAGAGAGAGACAGACAGACACACACACACGAGAGAGAGAGAGAGAGAGAGAGAGAGAGAGAGAGAGAGAGAGAGAGAGAGAGAGAGAGAGAGAGAGAGAGAGAGAGAGAGAGAGTGGAAATGTTTTTCTATCTGTATAGAATTAATGTTTTAATGAATGTTTCTAGTTACTCACGTTTCAACTGTATTTTGACTGTTCGTGAATTTATATTGCATTGTATATTTTTAGTGAACACATTTTCAACCTCACTGCGAGACTGTTTTTCTGGTATAACATTTTACACATATGCATTTATATTATATGTATAATACTTTGTTTTACGTACACATTTGTGTCGATTAATTTTTAAGATGTGATGTCTTTTTCATTGTAATGCGCATTGAGCATCTTTTAGGAAATGGAAATGCGCAGTATAAATGCTATTTATTATTATTATTATTATTATTATTATTTAGTTGGCGCACACAAAAAAGGCAAGTCACATGAGGCTTCTCAAATTTAAAAAGCCGAAAAAAAACAAACAACAACGGACAAGCTGCGCACATCCACTAGCCCAATGGAAATGAAGCTAAAAATGTGGCAAATTCATCTCTGCCAGAATTGGTTTCATTGACCGTTGCAGGAGTCATACGTCATCATAATTTTTGTAATTAGTGGTGATTGTTTTAGTCAATAAAAAGCCTTATACATGTAATACTTGAAGATTATGAAACACCCGCAATGTTTTGCATAATAGTAAGAAAAACATTTTTTTTAAACAGAAGAAACATTGTTGTTATGTGTACCTTTTTTTTTATTATTGTGGAAGCTGTTTTAGTTCTCAAAAAACATCCTCAAAACGGCGTTTTGCATTTTGGTAGGAAAACACAATGAACTTAATTAATATTGTTGTGGTTAGTGGTAGCCGTTTTTAGTTAGAAGACATTACCATACTTGAAGAGTTTGTTGTTGTTGTTGGATTGTTTAAGCTATGACGTTGAATCATGGATGAATATTTTGGATGGATGTGATGTAGAGAGAGGAAATGTGTTGAGGAAGTAGGCTTTCAGATAATCTGAAAGTATCTTTGTGTGTGTTCTTGTCTTCAATCTCTTGTACCTACGTTCATCTTGCCTTTTTATCGTCATTTTGCTTTTAGACTGTGGGTGGTTGGCGGGTGCTCGTGTGTGGTTTGCTCCTTCTGTCCTATTAAACACCCATCTTCCTTATCTCTCCCTTTTTGTGTTTGTTACTCTCTATAGTAACACTTCTAGTCTTCGGGACTTCTAATATGACCTAATTGTGTTGCAAGTGATGGTAAAACTTTTACTAAAAATCTAAAATTGTGACTGATTCCTATATTTTATGCAGTAAACTAGCCTGGTAAAGTTGCTTGTCAGATTCATTCTTTATACTTTTAATTTCTCCAGGTTGAGAATGACAGAGAAGGCGACTTTGCCGGTGTGAGTCAAGTAGCTCAGTTTGAGCCTGGTAGCTCGGGGTTGACGAGTGTGTCATTTTCCGTCAAAGATGACGACATTCCTGAGAGCGAGGAGATATTTACCCTCAGGATGTACGTGTTCGACCCAAATGTTCGAATAGGAGCGAATAGTCGACTGCGGGTGACTATTGCAGCAAGCGATGATGCTTATGGGGTGTTCGTATTGATTCAGGTTAGTAATAATAATAAATAAATAAATAACTTAATAAATAAATTAAAAATAAATAGCATTTGCATAGCACAAATTCACACTGAACAGCAACCTCTGTGCCCTTTACTATATTATTACGCCAGCAGACCTGGTAGCATTCTGAATCCATCTCAACTTTCTGGGAAGCATACACAGTGCAATGTGCCATGTTTAGAATAAGCGCTTAAACACTGACATACTATTAATAATAATGCCGTGACTGATTACGTGTTTAATTGCTGAAACTGTGAAGAGAAATTATGAGGTAATGAAAAGATTATTTTTTGTTTAATTAAGCTGCTGTACCATCTTTGTTACTTTGAGAAGTGTAGCTTATGGAATTCAGTAAAAAAGGTTTTAAGGTACTAAGACCATAGTGCCAGAAACCGAATGTTGTATCTGCTCTATCAAAATCGTAAAACTCTTGAGTCGTTATGTAGACATTCAAAGAATTGCATTCGAAATAGCTTGACAAGTGGTATTCAACATTTTTGACGTCAAATTTCTCAAAACCTTGTGCTGAGCAGATGGAACTGTGTAACTCTAGGGTAGCGACTTGTCGGTTCAGAACGACTTTAATCAGGTAAAATTTCACGTTATACTTTACGTCTGTATTTCACACAATGCTTTGCATTATGTTTCTCACGTCCCATATCTTATCAGTGAGGTAGGCTATGTCTTTAAAACGAATCTACAGTTTTCACAAAAAGTTAAGGACCAGTCAGGATAATAGGCAGTATTTTCAAAGAACCATTCTAAAAAAAGCAATCAGATTTATCTTGTGAAATTCGGTAGCAAGGCTAAGGGGTCAATAGTGAATACGATAACTACTGTGTGGGTGGCACGTGCGCGTCATGTAGCAAGCTTGGCGTATAAGAAAATCTGCAATTTCGGCAAAACTGGACCCAGTTTCAAACGTCAGTAAGCGATACCTGGGACTTTCTACATGGAAAAAACGAAGATGTACGTGCAAGAATGCACCCCTGGCTATAAACTGTGCTCACTTGTCAGCCTACATAAGCTGCCGTTTCAGCTCTGTTTTACAGTATTACCACGCCAAGCCACATGCCACCATGACAAAAGTTGAACGACTTCGACTGGATCTGGGCAATTGCCTTGCTGCAAGATGAAGTTGGTGTACGCGAAATGTCACGCAGACTTCAGGTATCACACTCCGCCATAATACGGCTGAGGCAGCGGTTCGCGGTGACAGGAAGAGTCCAGGAGCGGATTTGCACGGGTCGTCCAAAGAAAACGACAGCAAGAGAGGACTGTTACATCCAACGTCAAGCCATACAGCAGCGGACTAGCTCAACCAGCGTCATCAGGCAACGTCTACGAGTTGCCACCTAGACCACAGCCAGTTCGCAGACAATACGCAGTCGCCTTCATAACGTCAACCTTCGTGCGCGTCGTACAGTCAGAAAACCTAAGCTGACCCAGAACCAGCGAGAAAACCGTCAAATTATATGGTGCACTGCGCACCAGAGGTGGACACGTGCCAAGTGGACAGAGATCCTGTTTACTAAGGAATCTTGGTTCTCCTGACACTCAGTGATGGCCGAACCAGCATCTGGAGGCGTCCACGGGAGCAGCTTGCTGCCAATACTGTTCAAAAAGTGGTCACTTTTGGAGACAGCTCAATTTAATTTTATTGTTGTTTTTTGGAAGGGGGGGGGGGTAGCAGGCATCATAGAACCCCCCTTTGCCATGTCGACGGTATCCTGACAGGGCAGCGGTATCTACAGGAGATCCTTCGACCTCTGGTCGTCCCAGTGCTGCAGCAAATTGGGCCTGCTGCTGCCCTTCATGACAACACAGGTCCAGGGCCGACAACGTCTTCGTGCTGCGGGGAGGGGGGGGGGGAGATTACCTGCATGGTTTGGCCAGCCAACAGTCCAGACCTCTGCCTTGTCGTGAATTGTGGGCACACGCGCTTCTGACAATTCCGTTGATATTCACGAACTTAAACTGGTCGTTTTCTTTGATATTGCTGAGACTTTTTGAGACCCTTTCTTTTGTGATATTTAATTTCGAGTGTGGGTCCCTTTGAGCGCTGGGAATTACGCTTTTTGGTTTCGATTGTGATGAAATTTCTTTTTTTCCCACTTATGGATTGATGACTTCAATGTACGCCTAAGAAGGAATAATTTGATTTGCTGGTTTTTATTTTGCGTGCACTTTTGCAAGTGTGGTCCTAACTTTTTGTGAAGACTAATACAATAACGTGTTACTGTCATGTCTATAGCAGGCATGGGCAAAATTCAGTCCCCGAATAGTTTCAATCTGGCCCGCGGGTCGACCTAGTAATTAATAATGAATGTGGCTTGTGGTGAGTTGATCATTAATTTTTAAAAAGACGGTCGGTCTTGAAGATCAAAATCAATAATTTCCGGCATAGTAGGAAGCAATAGGTCTGATATTTTATCTCATAAAATGCCCCTGAGTGACATATGTCATAGTGTCAGTTTGAATCTTACTTTTTAAAGCTTTAGTGTTTCAGCCGATTCGATTCAATTTTCTCTTGCCTTGGCCCGCGAGAAAGCTCGGAACCTCTCAATCTGGCCCGCGACTTGTACATGTTGCCCACCCCCTCAGGGCAGTGCTACTGACTGAAGTGTCTTTAAGCTATTCCCAAAAGGGGGATATTCACATATTCTAATGTACAGTACAATTGTAAATGCGCTGATTTATCAGTGTCACGTTCATACTGTGCCGGAACAACACAGGGGGAACTGCTGCTTTTTCTTTCCTCATTCTTACTATATACTTTTTGCCTCTACTTCTTTTGTATGTTTGCCACTCTTTTGTGAACTGCTATTTACGGGGTGCCTTGATAGTCGAAGCAGACTTTGTGCTTTTGAGGCTAGAGAGGTGAGCAGAGTAAGCCTAATTCCCCGTTTGGACTTCTCTGCATCCACCCCTTGGCGCTCATATGACTTTACGCAGTTGCGAGCGCCGTAAAACCTTACTAAAACAAATGAACTTTATTTCAGCCTTCCCCGATGATTGTTAAGGAGAGAAGCTACACATATATTGCCAATGTCAAGATTCAGCGACAAGTTGCTTATTTTGAAACTGTGGAAGTTAACTTTCAGGTAAGTTTTTAAAAGTAATTATTTGTCAATCGGTATTTCAAGACATCATGGATGCTTTAATTTCATTTATTGTAAAACTGTTTGTGATGGATCCAATACATGAAGCCTTCTCAAATAAATTAGAGCAGGTTCTAGGTATAACTGTGAAAACATGATTTTATTCTTGTCTAAAAGTGTTTGGATACAATGAATGTCTTTTTTTCTTCACAATATTGGTATGCTGGGCTCATTGGTGACGGCCAACAATTCTTTAGAATGTATTTTGACAGGGGCTGGAGCGCTGGATCTTTTTTTTTTTTTTTTTAAATCTCTAGATCTTACAATAAATTAATAATAGTTTACCTTTTCACTTTTTCTACTGTTTTGTATTTGGTATACAGGCATCAGTACACTGGTTGTTTAATCTTCGTAAAGACTTTTGCTTTTGCTAAGGATGGGCGCAATCCTATAATAGGCTCAGCCTAGTTTTTGTTATCTGCTCCTGGTACTATATACAACTGTTTTATAAACACACAACTAAGTCCAGTCAATGATGTTGCTGCAAAGAAGAAAAAACAACAACCGGTTTTGCGGTTATAACAAGTCGGTGCATCAGGTGAGCTTGAAAATACGTCGAGGAACTCATTATGTGACCTCAAGCAGTTTTTTCATGCTCGATGTAGTTTGAAAATATTATTATATCATTTCTTAGAGCACATGATGACATTTTGAGTATCCATTTAACTGTCTATATTCGGAAAAGTTTCATAATTAGTACTTGATAATTATGGTACATGTATTCCGTTCTGTGTGAACTATTTGCTCCTGTGATGTCCAGGTGAATTCAACCAGCGACTCTGGACTGCTGGGTGACGACATACTGCCGGTGTCGGGATCAATCACTTTTCAACCTGAAGTAAAAGAGGCAAACATACCACTGCAGATTCGTATTGACGAGGTAAGGCTTTATTTATTTATTTAATCATTGACGATGTGTTTGTTTGTTTGTTTGTTTGTTTGTTTGTCCGTCTGTCTGTTTATTTGTTGCTTTTGTTTTAAGACCAGCGGTACGTTTGTTATTGAAAAGACATAATTTTTGTTATTGGGAGAAAAGGGCGGGAAGGGGAACACAAAGATAAACATTGATCTAATTTGAATCTTAACGCATATTATATTTTTTGTTTGTTTAGTAATGATGATGGTCGGAAGTGAAAGTAGGTGTGGAAATTTGTTGTTTTTTGTGTGAGACAAGTACCATTTCAGCATTGAGATTAGAAGTACAATTAGTACATGTATACCCACTAATGTACTATTTTATGTTTCCAACGTCGAAACAGGAGCCAGAAGACAATGAGAGTTTCTTTGTCAGGCTAACATCTGCCAGTCGGAATGCCAAGGTTGACCCTCGTGCTGTTGAAGTTATCATTGCGGCGAATGATGCTCCTTTGAAATTTTCACAGGTAAAGCGGAGAGTGGCATTTTGTTAACAATATAATTGTTGCTGTGACAAATATACCGTCTACACAACTACTTATGCTGCTTGAAAACTAGTTCTGGAAGTCCTTATATTACTCAAACAAGGACGTTATACTGATAAACACTAACATTCTTACACATGTGCGCGAGTATATTCAATAACTTGCATGAACATGCGAGCATGCTCGCACTGAATAGCGCAGTACAAAATAATATGTATGCTCATACTCACTGCCCTCTTTTCCTCCCAGCCCCCCCCCCCCTCATTCTTTCTGTCAACTGACATATTATCAATCTTGAATTTATTGAGAAATCCTAGATTTTGAACAGCTGCTCTTGACGTTCTGAATTGGTTAATTTCCTCCAAAACACAATGCAAATTTGAATAAAAAATTTTTCAATACGCTCCCTCTCAACTGCCTGACTGAGCCTTTGGTAGTTCATAATTTATATTGCTGATTGAATCAGCACCTGGTGTCTCATGCACTGAAAGACTATCTGTTGTGATCTGGTGTGTTTGGTTAGTGCGGAATTTATTTCGGTTGAAGAATACTGGCCTACATACTGCGTGATGACAGGTCTGGACACAATTGATTAAGGAGAAATCAAAGCCAGCAATGGAATACGATAGAGGTCTGGGTACCACAGATTAGGCTTTCATAAAATCCTCTGTACAAGGAGAAAGATTTATCTTTTACAAGAAGTGTGGTTCGGACACAATCGTTACAATTTATGAGAAATATGACTTTGCATGAATAACAAAAATGATTGAGCTTACAAATTCAGCAGCACACATCTGTGCTGTTGTTGATCAAAGGGATTATCTTGTCATTGGATGAAGATAATATGTCTGGTGCAGTGTGTCACTGGTACATATAGTCCGTTCCTGCTATTTGACTTGCTGTTGTTACAAACCTTTCTCCATTGCTTTCTCCATGCATTAGCTTACTGTGATATGTCTAAACTTTGTATATGCGTTGACAGTGACATATATTTTTTGTTAGTAAAAGCCCAAGCGTTTCAACCTTAACATTTAGATATAATCTAGATCTTAGTGTTTAAGTTTAAGAATTCTGTAAGGCGAATATTTGCCCACAGAGTCTATCACGTGTGCCTGGGCACTTCTGTATTTGTGGACAATCAAAACCAGGCTTAGAAAAATCTACACGTCATTAAAACAGATGTAAAACGTGTTAGATTAGGTTTGTGTCTTGGTATCAATTTTGTTCCCGTTTTACTAACTGAACGCTGAACGTGCGTTTCCGTCCTCTCCGTAAAAAGTGTCTAAACCTGTTCAAAAGCCATTGGACTTTGAAGTGAAATCATTTTTGGAATTGTAAATGTATGTTTTTAGACACTCCTGTAATCTTTTCTCCGTATTGTTTGATGCTTTGTTTTGTTGCAGGCACAGTATCGTTTTGAAGAGGGGCCCGGGGACAAAACTGTGAGCATTGAGGTCACAAGAGGCGTAGCAGAGGATGGAATTGGAACTATTGGACCTATAGATAAAAAAGTTACTGTTAGTTTCTCCTTCTCAAGCAAAAGTGCCCACTCCAGCTCCGATTTTACTGGCAAAGATGGCAGCTTGACTTTTGCTCCAGGAGAAACTTCAAAGTTCATCAGTTTTGTTGTGAGAGACGACAATTTACCGGAAATTGAGGAATTCTTCACTGTTCGACTGAAAGACGTTGATGAAATGGTTTGTTTTTAGTACAATATAATGTATCGCAATGTCTTTCTTTAGAAAGAATGAACAGTTTCACACATAGATCTAGCTAAATGTTCGTTTCAAACTCTTCTCCGAGCCCTACTCGCGAGTGGGCCTAAGCCTTTTTGTGGTATAAAGAAGAACTGTTCTTAATAAATATATAACAATGCTTTCAGAAACCATTAGTGAAGTGTGCTGACAAAATGAGTTACTTCCCAGATTTTAGACCGATGGAAATAGAAACATCAAATTTATAGGTTGAAGTTTTACAATTTTTCAGTTTGAAATGACAAAAGACATGTTAAACTTGAAGAGAATGGCATTGGTTTAGAGTCTACAAATATGACCCTTGTGTTGATTTTTGGCTGACATCTCCATTCATGGATAACGAGAAGTAACTCATTTTGTTTGCACACCTCACATTATATAAGTGGATAGCTCTCCTCCACTGAGATCATTTTGATAGTGATGTTTTAACAGAAAATGTTAAAATGGTGCAACACTTATTACAATTTGAAATTGTCATTTCAGAAATGTCATATTTAAACATACATTATAATATATAAATTGCACTTTTGTAATCCTCGAACATTCACAATTTAAATGGTGCTTCATTTGTTGATGTTGTAGGTGTGTTTCCACGGAACAAAGGTAAATGGAAAAGCGGAGCAAAACAAGCCTTCTTCATGAGAGAGAAAGAGAGAGAGAGGGGGGGG
>NW_004797313.1:759592-762314 GCF_000002075.1 Aplysia californica | reverse complement strand
GCTTATTAATTTTTATTTTTTTTGCGTGCACCCCCACCCCCTCCACTCCTTATTCCATACCCCCCATTTATTCTTTTCCAGCTTGCCACGACCGACGATCATGTAAACATGTTATTATGTTTGTAAACCATAACTCCTTGTTTGATTAGTCAGTATTTTTTGGTGGTGTATGATAACTGCTCAGAACACTGTTTTGAATGAGTGAAAGTTCTTAATTTCCCTTGACTGACAATGGTGTTCATGGTTTCTTGACTCATGACTAAAAGATGGTGGGTTTAATTCTTGGCTGTCATAGGTGTGAAGTTTTGTACCCTTAGGATGGATCTTACTCCCCTCAGATGCCAGTTTGGTACTTCTTGTAGCCAATCTGCTGGGCAGTATTTCAGAGACAGGTCACTCGTCTCCTGTCCTTGAGGTGATACTGTGATATCTTCTCCGCTCCTGGCTATGTAAACTTCAACAAATCCTCATTGCTCTGCAACGAACTTCATTTTTCTTACTATAAAAAACTATTACTACTATTAGTAAGGTTTACTGTAGACTGTCTAGATACATTGTGGAGCAATGATATAATTTTGCTTACTTATACATGTATCTTTATTTTTTGGATAATGCCACAGCCTGGCTGGCTAACAAAAATATATTTTTTAAATGGAAAAAGGACTTTGAATTGAATAGAGGGCATGTTTGTTAGTACGAGTGGACAAGATTGTAATTAATTTTTCATTTAATCTGCAGGTGTGCTTTTTTTTAGTGATGGACAAAATGAGGCTGTGATATCCCTGACAATTGTTCAAGACAACACACCCGAGCCAGCTGAAAAGTTTCAGTTGATGCTGCAGACAGCTTTTGTTACAGGAAATGCTAGAGTGGAGGGTATTTCCACAGCATTTCTCCTTCTTGAAGACAGTGACAATGTTTATGGGACAGTAGAATTTGGACCAGGAACTGACCATAAGCTTGTGACAGTAAGCATATCATGTGAAGTTGCAAGAAATTATATAATAGATTTAAATGGCAATCTTTTTAAAAGCTCCTATCTTTATTTTGTAATGCCACAGACTCTGCTTGTGGTAAGTGCCAAAGTTTGTTTCCTTTATAGAACAATTAATATAAATGCTTCGAAATTAGAGTTTTAAACTCCAAGTCCACTATTGGCTAGAAGTTTGTAGTTCTTTTCCCTATCTCTAAAATAACTGTTGTGCTGGATGAACTTGATGTCCAGCTCTATAGATTTATTTGCCTTTTATGGCTTTATTGATTTTATTCAATGAATTGCTCTTTTCATGACTGGTTTTATTGCGCACATATTATGACCTCTAAAATTTCCCTGCTTGAAAGAAAACTCATATTTGCAAAAATGAATATTTTCAAAAGGCCAGAAAATAATCTCATGTGTTCATCAAATTTCGAATCATATCATGTTGGTAGGCCTACTGCTTTTAACATTAAGATGATGGGATACACCATTTTGTTCTGATCATGGTGATAAGTGGAGGTCCTACATAAAAAAACAACAGGATATAGTATTTCAGTAGCAATGTCAGCGAGTTAATTTCATTTTCAGAATGTTTCCCCTCGACTGCTTCAACTGTCAATCACTCGATCAGGCGGAAGGTCAAGCGAGCTGAAAGCAAATGTTTCTGTGACATACGATGACGGGAGTCGTTTATTAGACGATGGTTTGTTTTACGAGTGCATTTCACTGTTTTTCATTGTTCATCTTCATCATCTTTGCCTTTCTCATCCTAGGTCAGGGTATAGGCCACGAACAAATATTTTCCACCTATCCCTATCCTGGGCTTGCCTCTTGATGTTATTCCATGTCTTCCCACTTTTCTGTCATTGTTCATAAGTAGAGGGAAATATAATGTTGTAATCTAACATTCATATGGGGAAAACTAGGAAAGATTTTTTTGAGTTCTTTGATCAATATATTATTGGTATTCTTGGATAGCAGTAAGGGTAGTGGGACACTAGTGTTCACAAAGCTTTTAAAAATGCATAAGAATTACTGATTTACTCTGAGGTTATCAAGTCTGCTGCGGAGAGACAAATTTTGTCTCTAGCTGATATCGAAGTATATAATATGCGGTGTTTCATGTTTCTAAGGAGATTTTTTTTCTTGTGATTTGTTTTAATCTGGTTATGAGATTTTAAGAACTCATTTAATGCACTCTCTCCTCTGCAAGTAAACAAATCTCTTCAACCTATGGCAGATAGAAAAAGTAATGTATTTTCAGGGTTCCTCTTGAATTTTTTTAAACTGTAGGGTTCTATAATATATAATGTTCTCATTTCTTGATTGAGGCATATAAATTGAAATTTTAGATGATTTCCTTCTGTTTGCCTCATGTTGATATTTTGTGTAGTTTTGTTTATGAGAAAATGTACACAGTTTGATATCTTTTTTCAGACTCTGTGTTTGTGTCTTCAAGCATAGAGGCCACGCTTCCTGAGGGGGAAGATCCTATTGTGATAAGTTTTGAACTGCAGCCAACAACATTTCTTGTTGTTGGTGGAGAGTTTCAAGCTACAATTACTGAGCTGGGATTTGAAATAGGTGAGATATTTAGGTTTTTTTGTTCACTAATTCACCCTACCCCCAAACTCTGTACATTACACTCACCATACACTTTAACATCAGATCTTGTGACATATGGGCTTGCACACATAAACTTCTCTCTCACACACACACACACACACACACACACACACACAC
>NW_004797313.1:679733-759492 GCF_000002075.1 Aplysia californica | reverse complement strand
AGAGACAGAGAGACAGAGAGACAGAGAGACAGAGAGACAGAGAGACAGAGAGAGACAGAGAGAGACAGAGAGACAGAGAGAGCGAGAGAGAGAGAGAAAGGGAGAGAGAGAGAGAGAGAGAGAGAGAGAGAGAGAGAGAGAGAGAGAGAGCGACAAACATTCACGCACGCAAACACCGTATAAACAAGTCCATTCGACGCCCAGCACGTGGCAACACTTTGAATCACACAAAGAGTCCAAGCAGACAGAATTAATATCTATGGTGGTGTGCTCTTACCATGTCAGTGTAATAGGGGGTGCCCACTTCGGATGGGATCGGCCGATCGGCTCAATCGCATGACTCGATCGCCTCAAAAACAATAAAAAGTGTTTGTTTTCAGTTTCAGGTGACCAAGTCGGACAATCAGCCCGATCCAGCTGTCGCGGGCACCCCGTAAGGACGCACCGTTAGGTCAGTTGGTATCATGCTGAACTACGGAGAAAATGACCCTCGTATCGTCTTACTAGAAAGACAAGAAAACACCATCGCTATACATCCTTGCCTGTCTTTTTAAGCTTTAACAACACACACACACACACACACACACACACACACACACACAAAAGCACATGTGCACAAAAAGATGTTTTATTGTAGTTAAACACATTTAGTGGCACAAATAACGTAGGAAGCAGATGTCCTGCTTATGCTCATTCCCTTTTCCCCATGGTTGAGTTTAAGTTCAAGTGGTCGACTCTGCTAGTTGACTGCCGCGGTGGTTACAAACAATAGATTGATGCAAGGCTCTAGAGTAACCTCTTGTGATCTAAGCCTTACCGTTGCACATTTTCATTAAGTCAGTGAGGTAACTCAATGTTTTGTAACTTTCACTACAAGAAACTTTGTACCAAGTTACATTGCTTGTAACATATGGTGAAGAATGTCATGTGTTACTTCGTGCTTTCCAAAATGTAGCGTGTTACTTCATTACTCAATCCACCCCTTACTGAAACTTTAAGGAAATAAAACACGTCAGTGAATGAATGCTTGAAAGGACACTTCTCCAACAGGTTTTACCGCAATATGAGATGAGTAATAGTAAGGCACAAAAGTTTTTTTGTTTTTTTTCTCAGACAGAAGGAACTTCATAAACACTGATGACCTAGAAAGCTCACTTTTACAAGTGTTTATTTTCGCAGCATAATTCTAAATCATTTCTATTTTCAGATCCAAAGTTTGGTGCGTACAACAGCCCCCAACTTGGAACACGCAAACAGGTCACTGTTATTGTGTCCTCAATGGAGGCTAATGGAGAGACTGGGTTTTTTAATGTCACCAGTCAGGTTGTGGATGAGCCAGAGTCTGGAGTGACACAGGCAAGCCAAGCTTCTCCTCCCTCCTTTTCCCCCTCTTTGATATTTCTTTTGAGAATGAGACACGCCCATGAAAAGAACAATGAAAAGATGCCAAAAATGTGAAATTTTTACTCAAAAGAAAATCCTATTATGTCAGCCATGATCAATGAAATTTCTTTAGATTGATGAGATTTTCATGCAAAGATTCTCATACTTCTTTGACAGCTTATGCTGTTCAGGCCGTCGCATACCAAGGATCAGAAAGCACACTATCTTTATCCTTTTTGTGGAGTGAGAGCACTTTGGTTAAGAAATAACTCTACGTTACTTTGATCCCCCAGGTTGAACTTTTGGTGAACCGTGAAGGTTTGAGTGGGTTAGCAGTGGTGCGATGGTCTCTCTCTGGAGATAGAGTCACTGCAGAAGATGTTGTTGCCATGAGTGGCAGTATCACTTTGCAGTCTGGTAAGCAGAGATTTAATGAGGAATGAAACTGTATCTTGACAAAAAGTTATTTTAATGAGATGATATTGAAGGAAAGATATTTGTTTGTTGCCTTGCTTGTTTTTTCTTTTATTTGCCTTTATCTTATATTTTATTATTACTCATTGACTTTATTTATGGCCCTGTGAGGGCTTTGAAGTACAATCAGTTAGTTATTACTTATCATACATTTTTTTCCAGGAGTGATATGTGTTTGTAGATAGATATACTGATATTAATTACTTTAAATTGACAATTTTTAAAGTTTTATTTTACACTGTTAGAATTTCTCGATTACCAAACTAGAATGTCTTAGTTGTTTTCATTTTAAGTACAATATTTATTTCAATTAAACATTTGTGAAGGAGGACAAAAACCTTTTTCTTGCTCTCAAATCTTGGATCTTTGCTTTTGCAAGTTTCTACTGCTGTCTTTGGGCAGAAACATCCATTAGTTTCTGTGTTGTTTTTTTACACAGAATCCGTCGCATCTTACCTCAGAATTTTTTTATTCTTAATTTCAGGTATGTCAGAAGCGTCTTTGTTCATAGGAATTCTACCTGATGATACGCCTGAGTTGGATGAGGTCATGGTTGTTACTTTAGAGAGCATTGAACCATTTGACACTCAGAGACTAAGGCTGGGCTCCACTTCAGTCTCTATCACTGTCAGGGCCAATGATAATCCTGGCGGAGTGATAGAGTTCTCTTCTCTGATGAATCTCTCTTACAGTGTATC
The DNA here is from genome assembly GCF_000002075.1 of Aplysia californica. Classification (NCBI taxonomy): domain Eukaryota; kingdom Metazoa; phylum Mollusca; class Gastropoda; order Aplysiida; family Aplysiidae; genus Aplysia; species Aplysia californica. The sequence continues at coordinate 756,937 of NW_004797313.1, read as the reverse complement.
AGTAAGTGACTTTTGATTTGACTATTTACATGTAATGTGTTTACAGCACAATGCAGCAGCTTCATTGTTGCTTGTATTTTGACCACATAAATGTCTCAAAATTTTTTGTTGTTGCTGCTGTACCATCAATCAACAGATGGGCAATGAAAGAGCTTAGCAGTAGCTAGGAATGGTGGATGGGGAGTGGGGGGAGGAGGAGGGAAGGGGAAGTGGTGGAGAAAACTCTGAAGAGGAAGAATAAATAACATTTATGTCTAATTTACACTAGCTTGAATTTTGTCTTATTTGACCTTTAGTCTGGTTTTTATTTAATGAGAATGTCAGTCATTTTGAATGCTGCAATAATGTACAGTTTTGTTGAAAAAAAAATGTTCATATTGTTTATGAATTAATGCTAATCATATTTTGATTTCAGGAAGGAGTTGAAACAATAAACGTCATAGCAGAGAGGACAGGGGGTACCTTGGAAGAGAGTTCGGTACAATATTCTGTCGTTCCCAATGGAAATGAAGAATTCTTTGGGGGAACAAAGATTTTATACTTTCCACCTGGTGTTAAACAAGCGACAGGGAGAATTCTTGCAAAAGAGGACGGAATACCAGAGGTACTCTTCTTTTACTCTTATAGGTGTAAATAGTTTGGTTTGTGGGTACCAACAAAATTTTCAAAGACTGTGGCTCTTTGTTTTATATTTATCCTCTTGCATATTGTAATAAAAAAAATGTCTACTGATTTAAAAAAGGGTACTGTACTTTTGAAAACCAATGCATTGCATTATTTACAACTTGTAATGTGTTATGCACATTGTTCCATATCAGGGTTACTGTCCAATTTGAGGTACGAACAAAACGGTTCTTAGTAACACCATTGGTGTCATCTATTTATTATTGTGTGCAGAATACTATTTTTAGGGAGGAATATCTTGTGTACAAAGAAAAAAGCAAAAAGTGTGCAAATATTTTGTTTGAGAAGCAAAACAAATTGTTTATCTGTGCCATTGGAGCTGATTGTAGATTATGTTTTTTTTTAGGGAGTGATCTATCATTTAGGGTAATCCTATAATGTGTGTGAGTGTGTGTGTGTGTGTGTGTGTGTGTGTGTGTGTGTGTGTGTGTGTGTGTGTAAACACGCTTAATATTTCTGCCTATTTATTGGTATATATGCTAGTTGGTTTATTGATCTGTTCTTTTATAAAAGTAGTAATAAAAATGGATGTTACAAGGATCCCAAACAAATTCGTCAAACAAGGCATACGAAATGTTCTTCATTGCATTGTCTGTTAAGAATTCTATTAATTTTTTATTATGTATTGCTTTCCATTCAAGGTCAGTGAACGTTATTTCCTTGAATTGTCTCCTGTTGGCTCGGCTGTTTTGGGCGAAAGGACTCGCATCACTATCAGAGTAGCAGGAAGTGACAACCCATATGGGGTCATCCAGTTCTTCAATAGTCCTATGGCAGTATACACAAGTGAGATATGAAACCTACTGAAAATTTGCTTCTGTTTGGTATAAGAATACCATTTTTCTAAATGATAAAAAGGTTTTCTGATTGACTAGGACAAGGGTTCTACTTTCTGTTTTCAAATGTAATATATTAAAATGCAAATTTTAACAAATGAATTCTTAAGATAAATTCACATGAAAGTTCTGAGTTTTAACTTACTGGCCTGACTTACAAATTACGATTACCTCTGATGTGCTCAGGCAGTTCTGGAGATCTAGAGGTTGCTGCTAATTTTGTGGGATGAATTTGATAAACAGGTTCATCTTTTTCAACAGTTCATTATGTTTGCTGGCATGGAATGTGTCAACAAATTACCTCCTGTTCTTGCTTGACTCTTACTGGTAACTCAAGTATGTTTCAGAATTCTGAATTTTTGTACTGTCTTTCAATGCCTAATAAGGAGTGCATGGGAAAAGTTGGCAAGTCACAAAATGGAATTGGGAGAACAACAATTTTAAAAGCTTGTAGGCTCATAACTTCATTTCTGTTGGACTGCTGGTATATTATTTTTATTTGATTTCCCTTTCATACTCACAAAAATGAACCATTAGTAGAATAGAATAAATGGAGTTATGAGCCTTCAAGCTTTTCTTTATTGATTAAGTCAAGATTTCCATTTTGTAACTTTGCCCGCGGTTTTTTCAAGGACTTCGATCTCGCATGTTTTTTTGGTTGTCATATTATGTGCCCAGTGAACATGGTGCTGTTTGATTTATCCTTTAAATATGCTTTCAGTGTAAATTCTGTTTCTATTACTTAGGTGAAGGCCAACCTGGAGAACAGCTTGAAGTGTCTATTCAAGTCCAAAGAGACCTGGGCACATTTGGAACCGTTCAAGTTCCCTGGACAGTGACACCGGCAGGTCAAACAGATCTAACACCTCCTAGTGGAACTTTGGTGTTTGAGCCAGGCCAAGCTGACAAAAACATAACTTTGACAGTGGTGAATGATGAGGTGATGTTTCTATTTTTAAAAAATCTTTGTGCTACTTTTGTAGACAGAATGTATGCAATGCTTGTAACATGAGGTTAAGGTAGAATTCGTGTTGATTTTGTTTTTTAAAAAAAAGCATCTACCATGCTGTATGAAGTGAGAACTTGTAGAAAAGGGGAGGGGAAGTTGGTTGTATTTATGGTGATTTATTTCTTTCATACAGGAGAGCTAAAATATGATTTAGGAAAACTCCTTATGTTTTGATTTTGAAATGCACTCTTCAAGAAAAACACAGAATATGATTACGCTTAGGAACAAATGTGATTTTTGGTACCTAGAAAACAGTTGTTATCTAAATTTCAGTCCCTTATAGAATCTCATGATTTTTAGTTCAACAAAATCAGCTGATGCAATTGTGTTTCGTACAATTTATCTTCAGCTGCCAGAGCCAGATGAAACTTTTGCCTTACAACTGTCAGCGCCTGATGGAGGAGCTGTGGCAGGGAGCCCCATGGTAGCCACGATAACTGTGCTAGAAAATGATAACCCAGTAGAGTTCTCAGGTACAAACTAATTTTTTTATTTATTGATTTAGCACTGTTCAATTTTTTTATTTTAAAATTTCTTTTGAGACAATATCTTTCATTAACAATTATAGAATGTTTTGGCAAAACATAGCCTTGTAGATTGGGAGAAGAGGCTAATTGATCAGGGCAGAAAAGCATGTGCTCCCTTTAAATCTTCCATTTTGATCAAAAGTTTATGTATATTACTTTTTATATTTATGATGGTTTTATTGTTCGGTGATGAGAATATGTTTTGTTTGGAATGGATTGTATTAATAGTTTTGCCTGTTCATTTTAGAGTAAATCTCACAATTTACTTATTCATTTTAGAGTCAATTTTGCCAGTAGTCTATTCATTTTAGAGTAAATCTTGTCAGTAGCTAAGTGAAGGTCACTCTTTTTCAGATCCATTGATCTACACGTTGGAGCCTTCAGACGTATCTCTTACTATAGTTCGCCGAGGGAAGCTGGAGAATCCTTCTACTGTGTACTATCGCACTCTTGATGGCTCGGCATCCATGCTTGACCAAGACTACAGGCCGGTACAGATTCAAGAACTTGTGTTTTCTCCTGGAGAAAGGGAGAAGGTGATAACAATTGTTGTTTGGGAGGATGATGTTCCAGAAGGGAATGAAACGTTCTCTGTCCAGCTTTTTGATGTCAGTGGTGAGTGTGTGTATTTAATCAGTGCCTTAATTTAGCTTTGTGCGAGGAAGGTAAAAAGTTTTATAGTATTTCTTTGCTCATCTAGACGTTATGTGATTGTTGAATCCCACCTCCCCCAAACAGTGTTTTCTCTAGTCATTATTTTTTCTTTGGTCATATTGAAACTTGAGCAAAGTTAACAGATTTCAGATTTAGTAGGGTTGCTCTGCCCTGTTTTCCAGCCTTTTTACTAATGTTTGATAAGCCCCCTTTTGTCAGTATTTGGGGCTAACTGTACTGTACAGACAAAAGCCTTTTCAAGTGTTGATAAATGTTGATAATAGACAGCCCGTTGGTTTCCATATATTGCTTTTCTTGTCTCATCAACCACAGGGGATCTTATTACTACAGAGGACTCCACAGCTACAATTGTGATATTAGCCAATGATGATGCTTATGGTGTGTTCAAGTTTGCTCCCCCTGCCCAGGGAGAAGTGGAGGAAGGCAGCACAGTCTTTTTTGAGTAAGTACTGCTTCATTCCTTCAAGTTATGGCTTGAAAGATATCTACCCTTTTCAGTGATCTTTTACATTCCTCATGTTTGATATACTGTGATATCTAAGGTGATTTTCATTCTTTTGTGTAGATATACACTCTTTGACTCTCTAAATGCTAATCCTGATAATTTCAATTTTCTTCAACACTGGCAGTGTCCAAACCCAGGCCATATTGGTACGGGATTTCCATGCTGATTATGGCATCGCAAAATTATTTTTTTATTGGACAATTTCAACTTGCGTATTTTAAACAACCAAAGCTACAAAAGGGGGGAAACACTGGAGAAACGAGTGAAAATAACTCTGAAAGCAACAGAGTTCCAGCACGTATCTTATAAGACTTTTTTTTTACACAATGACAGCTCAGTGTTGTACAGGATTCACAGTGTTTTGGAAATGATCTCAACGGTTGATTCAGATCATATAGAACATGAGTTAAGCAAAAGAAGTGACACCCAAAGAAGTTACTTATGATGTACTGTCTTTTAAATGACCATGTCTGGTCTTTTGTTTCTTTTTAGTACACTTATTTATGTTCACTCACATTTATCACTCTTACATATAAAAATTGAATGTACTGTGAAAACAACAAGAAAGTATTCTGGTCTTTTATTACAGCATCATTCGTGATCGTGGCACCTTTGGATCTGTTCGTGTTTTCTGGGAACTGAGGACTCTGAATAACATCAAACTCGCACCAAATGATGGGTTTGAAGTCACCAGTGGTCAGATGGATTTTGACCCTCAGGAGAGTCGCAGACCTTTGGGTATTACTCCTTTGGCAGATGAGGTTCCAGAGAAAGCGGAGCAGTTTTTGCTGGTCCTTACACAAGTGGAGGGTAATTTACTCTTTTGTTACTGTTCAATACTTTTTTTAGATAAGGCTTTAGCCTGGTAAAAGAGGTATTGTAGCGGTAGACCAAAAACATGTTATTTAGAGAAGTTGAATAGATGAGTTACAAGAAGAAAAGATTAGGATAAGACAGGTTTACAGATGTCTGTTTATGATCTGGCCCTGTAAGAAGAAACAGAAGCAGAGTTTTTGGCTGGGATGGTTATGTCTTGAATATTAAATATATTTGTTACTTTTGTTTCTGGTCCAGCTATTCCTGGGCTATTGGCCTTAAACCATAAAATAATTGGTGAGGGCTGTCTTCAGTTTTTGTGAGGTCCCATAGAGTGCATTCTCTGTCTGACTGTGTGGGAACAGAATAAATAGACGAATCATCTAGCTGGAGGGATTGGTCACTGTGTCTAAAACAATACTCTTGCACTCCTTTCAGTTCTGTCTGGGCTAGATACAGCTGGGTTGGCGTCTCTGGCTAGCAAAGACCTGGTAGCCACAGTCAATGTTGCTGCCAGTGATGATCCTTATGGGAGGATGGCCTTTGCCTCAGAGGCGAGAGAACTGAGTGTGGCGGAGGATGTATACCCTGGCAATGAAGCGAGCAGGCAGGCAAGATTTGTGGTGGAGAGAAGGCAGGGGACACAGGATCAAGTGAAGGTAAGCTAAAACTGTTATTTCAAGTATATTTTTGTGCTGTTTTACAATTTACTGTGCTGGAAATCTTGCAATGGAGGCAGCCAGGGGTTTCTACCCTCCTCAAATGAGGGTCTCATGCTTTTTTTGGCTTTTAACTGGTCATTTTCAGCAAGTTTTCCATCACTGACATAGAACTTTCGTTTGAGCATCATCCCCTTCTGACATTTATATCAGAACCTTTTTGTTGAAGAAAAATGTTAATTAATGTACAAAATCAATTCACCCACATGTCTATATTAATGTTGCTTTGTTACTCTTTGGCGACCTAGGAGAGAGAATTTTCCTTACTTCCCTTCCTTGTTGGATGTTAAAGGTCATCATCAGTTCATATTGGAAGAACTGTTAATGTTATTATTATTATTATTATTATTATTATTATCATCGTCATCATCATTTTCATTATTATTAGTGTTATTATTGTTATTATTACTATTATTACTAGTGTTACTACTACTACTATTATTATTATTATTATTATTATTATTATTATTATTATTATTATTATTATTATTATTATTATAGTTATATTACTATTATTATTGTTATTGTGTTAGTTTGATAGGATTACCTACTCATTGTTCTTTGGTATTTGTACCACACATGAAGCCAACAGCATATTTCAGTCTGTTACTTTTAACCCCATACATTGTGAACTCGTGTGTCATTTGAGATTTATCTTCCTTTTCCTCAGGTCCTATGGGAGATCTTCTCCGACCAGGTGGGAGGGAACTTGCCGCCAGTTCATGACCTTTTGTTCATCAGTCAGTGGCCTGGCTCCATGAACGATGTGACGGAAAAAAGGAGACTGGGCACAATGACGCCAGCACTGCTCTTTTCTGGAGCTTTTGGTAAGAAAAACAGTTTTGTTTGAGTAATGATAAGTCCTGATAGGGTTATAAGATATTCAATAGTAAATCGAAACCCCTTCTATTTTCAGAGTCTTGAATTCATTCAAAGATGGCAAATGGAAGACTCTTTAGAGATCACGTGGAAAGTTTTTATTTTCCTCATGTTTATGCCTCTGTTGTCTTGCCTTTTTGCATTTTACTAAATGCTTTTTACTGAAATCTTAAAAAGATTCAAAGTGCATAATGTTATTTCTATTGAAATTGCATGACATTCTCGTGTATTGAATTTTCTTTAAGTATCATTGTTATGATAATGATATAATAATAATGATAATAATAATAATAATAATAATAATGATAATGATAATGATAATGATGATGGTGATAATAGTAATAATAATAATAATAATAATAATAATAATAATAGTAATAGTAATAATAATAACCTAATAATAATAATAATAATAATAATAATAATAATAATAATAATAATAATAATAATAATAATAATAATAATAATGGTAACAGTAATGATAATAATAATTCTAATAACAATAATAACAAAGCATTTTGACAGCACATACCCCAATTCAAGTGTACTTTGAATGTATTTAAGATTTATAATTGCGACTGAGTCTTTGGTATTGCAAAACATCCTCAGTTTTCTAAGAATTAAGGATCAGAACAAGCTGCCATTCTGCAAGCTCCCAAATGCTAACATATGTACACGATCTTTCACTGTCTTAACCAGGCACCCATTTCAACCTTTCTGAAGTAAGGAAAATTTGTGTAAAGTGTCTTTCCCAAGGACACAATGTTAGGCCAAGACTGTGAATAAATAAAAGTATTACATTTTATTTGTACTGTGGTCAAAATTTTTTGAGAAGGAGATTTTTGTTGTGAGTTTGTACACTTTCTGCTTAGTCTCAGTGTTACAGGTTTCAGCCGTAAATATTTTTAAGGGAGTGGTAAAATTTCATTTTAATATGTATGGGTCTTTGCAGGTTCATATGTGACAGTTGCTCAAAGTGACATACCAAATGTCTCTGAGGCCACAGATGGTTTCACGCTCTCAGCATGGATTCAGCCTCTGATTGCTGCCAATGGCTACATATTTGCTCACTGCACTGCAGATGGCTTAACGCACTTCTACAGTTTGAAGATAACAACCTCAGATACTGTCTCTTACCTGCAGTTCAGGCTGTCTACACTTGCGCAGGTAAAATAAAAAAAATAAAAAAATCAATTACACTTTTATTCGTTCCAGAAGGGCACCTTGGTTTACAATGGCAAACATACATATACATAAACAAATACATATTACAAATACAAACATACGTAAATACATTCATAAATACATACATAAATACACAATATTACACAATATTACACAAATAGAGTACTTTGGAATCTAAATGTTTAAATGATATATAAATTTATTCTTATTAGTGTATGAAACTTTTCTTAATCTGGAGCTAAGAGATTTAACAGGCTCATTTATTTGTGGGCTCTTCACTCTCTTCTCTGTTTATATTTTTATTTTGTAGCATGCTTAGATGTAAATAGGTTTGTTCATGAGTTATTTGTTGAAGCATTTCCTTTTTCATATTTAAACGAAAAAATTGCACTCATTAAAATTAGGTACTCACTTTCAACAGTGCTATGTAATGATTGTCTCTCTTAATTAATTCTTGGACCTTTGAGGGCCTATTATTTTTCAGAGATAAGATGTTTGTGTCTGTCTTGCTCTTTGTTTTGATGGATGTAAGGTGCAGGAATCAAATTTTACCAAAAAAGAAAAATGAAATCATTGTTTTGACTGGTTACCCACTTCCATGCTGGTTGATACCTCCCTCCACCCCTTTGTGAAGCCACAGAAGCCGTCAATTATAAGGGTTTGTGGGCTATAAGCTATGATTTTTACTTGAGGTTGTGACCAATTGAATGATTTAATATGTATGTGCTGTTTGAATTTTTTGTTATGTAACCTTTGCCATTGTCTTTTTATCCTGTTTCATGTGTAGCCTTCTGTTGTGATTGATGTGGAGTCCTCAACTGTAATACAGGATGGGCAGTGGCATCATGTGGCAGTTGCTGTTGGAAACACTAGTGTTGCTTTATATATTGATGGCAAGGTTGTTGGAAGCAGGTGGGTGTGTTTGTATGCCTTCATAACCAATCCAATGATCTGCTTTGTAGGTTTTGTTACTTCCCTCTGTTTTCAGTGTTACTTGAGGTACTTTCTGAAATATCAGTTTACAGGGGTTTTATGTAGAGCAAAAGGATGCTACAAGGTGGGTTTTTTTTTTACAGTGTAAGCTATATAGGTCATACTTAAGATAAAACAGCACACAACTGTTGGTCTGAGACTACATAGACCTGCTTTCTGTATTATTTTCTTTCTTAGGAATAGTGTGATATGGGACTTGAAATTTTAAAAGGTACGCTTATTTGAATGTTAGTGTCCCAATTCGAAGTCTGTTCATTAATTGTCAATTTCAGCATTTTTTTGCTTCTCTTTACAGAGCCATTGTTGAGTCCTCAGTCCCGACTGGTGGAGTGTTACTGGTTGGAGCTCAGCCCCCTGGTACTGACATTTTTGCTGGCTACATGCAGGATGTTAGGATTTTCATGAGAGCTTTTGAATCCAGGTACTGTTTCAAAATTCATCTTTCATTGTGTTACCATCATCGTCATAATGGCTGTCCAGCTGTTTACATAGATATATAGCCATTTTTCAATAAGAAAAGTTAAGGAAAATTTGCTTTTTGGGCTAAACTTATGGTGATCACAAATGTCGTTGGTTCTGGTGTTTTAACAGTATGAATTGTTAAATCATTTTTAAATTTTGCATTACTTTTGTCTGTGCAGTGCGATTGCTGAACTGTATGCTACTGCCCCCACGGATGACATCAACCCCATCTCAGGGACTCTAACCTACGGGTCTGGTGTGCGCAGCCAGTCCTTCTCGATATCGTCAGTTCCTGATATAGAAGAGGAGGGCAGGGAAGTGTTCATTGTGGCTTTGCTTGATGCCACCGGGGGAGCTACTCTTTCTGTTACAGATTCACGGACGACACTATCAGGTGATTTGCTTATAATTCTTCTTTTGCTGAGTTATTCACAAGCTTTGTCTCACTCTTATTGATCTTGTTAGAGGACTCCTAGATATTCATCTCTTGCAGTCGTGATTCTGATGTTAATTCATTGATTTGGAAAATTATGTTTTTTCCATTTATTCAAATATTCTTGGTTTTTGTCTTTACTTTTGATTTTTATGCAATGATATGGCTTGTGTGTCTGTAATTTTCTGTCTGTTGTACCATTTAGAGCTTGAACACTATTTCTTTTCACAGTTCTGAAGAGCGACAATGCAAATGGATTGTTTGGTTTTGAGCAACAGTGTGTCCCTGTGAGGACTCAGTTTGAAAACGAGACTGTGGTCTGCACTGTGGTCCGTGACCGTGGCGATGACGGCTCAGTGACTGTGTCCTGGGTGGTTGAACAACGGCTTGGGCAAGGCACACTGGTTGATGCATCTGCCGATTTTGAACAGAACAGTGGGAGCATTGTATTTGGGCCTGGAGAGCGAAAAAAGGTCGGAACTAACTCCCAACTTTTTCTACTCTCATTGCTAAACATGGTCAAATGGACTTATTTGTTTTTCTTGCTACATCAATGATATTTCTGTTTGTCTGAGTAAGAATTTTAATGTGTTTCATAGATGTTTGTTAAAAACAAAAAGGCATTTTTGAGGCCTATAATACTCTTATTCTTGTTGGAGAATTTTTAACCTGCAATCGGTCAAACCTGACCGAAAGAAAGACGTTGTTTTTGCTCCTTTAGTTCTTGAATTTTGGAAGAAAGAAGTAAGATATGATGAGTGCACATTTTGCAGAGATGTAGTCAGACTATCAACATTAAAAACAGATATGGGTTTTTTTAGTTTAGTATGGGGTTTTACGGCGCTCGCAACTGCATAAGGTCATATGAGCGCGCAGGATAAGGGTTTGTGCATTCAATTGTTTCTGTGCCATCTGTGGGAACAACCTGTTATCAGTTGCTTTTTATGCTTTCACAGAATTTTGAGGTGAGAGTGAAGCAGGAAACAACACCTGAATTGGATGAAATTTTTCAAATTCGTCTCACGTCTGTTACCTCAAGTGATGGCTTTGTGGGGTCTACCAATGTCAGTGGTGCTAGCATTGATAGCACCAGGGAAGTGTCCCAGCTGGTGGTAGAAGAGAATGATTACCCGTACGGATTGTTGCAGTTCTCGGACCAGCCAGGGGTTATCCCAACGTCAGGAATAATGATTGAGCCAGTGACCTCGACTGTACAGGTAAGTCAGAACTTATAATAATATTGTTTTAAAGATAGAAAGGGTTATATCACTGGCTTTTGAAATAAACTTTTTTTTGTTCTGTTAAACTGAAAGGTCTTGCATGATGTCACATAACGGAGAAGCCAAGAAAAGCTTTCCACCGTATGATACCCCTACCTTCTTTTACTATTGTAACACAGTTAACCAACGTATAGTTTTCAGCATTTGTACATCTCTTACTCTCTCACTTGTATAGCATTACTCCATGGAGTATTGGCTACCCTCACTGACCTGAAAGTCTCCTTTCTTCACTTCTACCTTCTCTATATCTTTGCTGCTATAACCTTTCCATTTTACAGTTTTTGCTTAGTTCATCCGTCTCTCCATAGATGCCTTTTTAATTAATATGTCTTTACGGTTTAGGTGGAGAAGTTGATTTCTTCACACCTTAATGTAATTTCTTTTTTGAAATTCTGAATTTTAGGTCTCAGTGAGTGAAGAGGGTGGCTTGATTCCCTTGATTGTCCAAAGAGCTCAGGGCACGCTGGGAACAGTGAGGGCAGAATGGCGAACAACCGACAGAACAGCGCTCAGTGAAGGAAAGTCGCCACCTGATTATGTGGTAAGGAATAACAGTTGTATTTGAAAACTATATATCCAAATGTAAATTCATTGTTCAAAAAGGTTTTAATGATGCAATTTTCTATCGTGTAGTCAAGGATAAGAAGAGAAATTTGCTGTTATTTATTTAATATCTCATGTCCTTGAACGAATAGTAATTTGTATTTCTGCTTTATATTAAGTTTCATTCAACAGCGATTTAGAAAAGTTTTTGTTACTACTGACAAGTAAAAATTTGTCATTTTTTTCATAACATGAATTTTTTTTTGTTCATAGCTTGAGGTGAGTAAAATGTCCTGGTGATGGGTTGTCATTTGTAGCATTTTCTGTTTTTATGAATTGCTTCATTTCCTGGTCATTCTTGCAAAGGAAAGCAGTTATTAATTTTTTTAGAATTATTATTATTTTTTACCATTCTCTGTTTTTGCCTGCTGTATTTAAGGATGAAAATGTTAAAAATACAAAAGCACTATTAGAACTACGTATTGTGGTTCCCTTTCTTTCTTCCCAATTTGGTTGCGCGAGGTGATTTTTTTTTCAGACTGTTGTTGCTGTCTCATATGGTGTGCCAATTAGTGCGATCAGGTCGGGTCGTCGGGTCAGGTCGTTTCTGGTGGCTTCACTGTACACCACAACCCCTTTCCGATTGTACCCGATGACCTGGAAGTTAAAGTAGATTTTGACCTCCATGGCTTCCAGTGCCCTTAATTTGGCTATCCCCGACTAACAAATCAAACCGACCCAACCCGACCCGACCGCGCTAGTTGGCACTCCCTGTAAGATTTGGAAAAAAATCTTCCCTTCTTTTCCACACTGTTTCATTTTAGCTTTGGACCCTTGATAATCAAATAGGCATGATGGATGGGGATTTTAGGAGAAAGTTGTGTTTGTAAGAATATGTTTGTCTCTCAGATAAGTCTGATTATTGTTTGGAGTTTTATTTTAACTTTTTCTTGTACTTATTTTTTTGACTTATGATTTAGCTGACACTGTAGAAGTGTTAAGCTTAGGCATCTTTCAAATACCTGTACAAGAGTGCTAAGGTTTTGGTTTTTGGGTTTTTTTTCCACACTTTTCTTTACCAAACAGGCAGCCTATCATCTCTATTTTGTTTTAATTTTATTTGTAAGTTTTGATTTGAAAATATTGGTTAACGTCAAAGGAAAAATCCCTTTTTTTTTCAATCCTTATCTTATTAAGTTATGTAAATTTGTTATAGGCCATTCTGTTTTGAGGAAGAAACTTTTTTATACCCTGCTTAAACTTGTGAATGGTCTTGAAGTTATTATCTTGTTATTTACCCATAGAGTTAACTTTGTGGCTCCCACTGCTACTCTCTTATGCAATAAATAAGATACAGTGAACGACATGCAAAAAGTGAAGTGTTATTTCAATGTACCTTATCCACAACTGACTGTTTCTTCATTTTATGCCTTGAAACTGGCATTTCCTTCTACTGCACTTTAATTAAAGTTTTTCTACTTCCAAGAAATAATGGAGAAAAGGCAAAGGAAGAAAAATATTCTTTATGTGAAAGGAGAAAACAAATTTATTTTCTCTTGCCGGGTTTTTTAAAAATATTGTTTAATCAATTCGTAAATTGTCAAAAGGTAATTCCTCTCATGCATCTACATGTACTTTTATTTTAATGCAATGCCAGAAAGTAAAGAAAAGAAGCAAAAAATGGTATCTTTAGTACCTCTAGCTGTTGTTTTAATTGAGGGCTCCTCTTTAAATTTTTAAAGTCACGGTAAGATTTATTTACAGAACTTGTGAATGAATGAGAGTATCATTAAAGTTTTATAGACAGAAGAGCTATACATATTACAGCAATCTTGCCTTTGACTTTGGTGCATTTAAACAACATTGTGACTGGGTTATTTCAGGGAGCAGTTGGCAGCATTGTGATGGGTCCTGGAGAAATCTTTGCCTTTGTCAACGTCACAGTGAAAGACAACAGCTTGCCTGAAGCTGCGAAGATGTTTGAGGTGGAGCTGCTCAACCCAAGTGGTGGGGCAGCCCTGGGCCCTGGAGCACTGGCTGAGGTCAACATTGAAGCTTCTGATGGGGCTTTTGGCATCTTTCAGTTTGCTGATAGTGCTCTTGATATTAAAGCTCCTGAAGAGGATGGTGATACCTTTAATATTGTTAGACTGCAGGTGAGCTTTGGTCTTCTGGACAATCTCTGTTCGCTATGTTTAAGTAGATCCCATGTGCCTTCTTTGTCTTGTTGGAGGTTACTTTTTCTTTGCCGTCTTGTCTACAGCATGTTTGGTCTTTCCTGTGAGGATCTGGCCACAGACATTAAAGGTCCTGGCTATACATGTGGGTGGAAGTAGGCTACATACATCTGCTGCTGGATTTTTATTGCAGCATCTTTTCCCTTGTTGTTTACCTTATGCTGCTCCATGCTGTGGTTTTTTTTTTACACTGGACAAAAATATGCTGATAGAATGTTGTTGTTGGGGAATTTACACATTTTCATTCAACACTTATCAACTCTTGTTATATGACTGATCCACTGGACAGTATGCTTGGCCCATTTTAGCATGACCAGAACTGTGTCGATAAAGCTGTAAAGCATCTACTCGATCAATCTATTTAAAAAACAGTTTTAGCATTTGCTTTTCTTTGAAAAAAGATAGTACAGTTTCTACAATACTGACACATATGCATTATTACCTGTCCTTCAAAGGTTCTGCGCTTTGGTGGCTTGATTGGCTTGTCTAAAGTCTCTTGGGAAGTCAGAGAAAATGAAGATGATGGCCTTGATGTCATCGATAGACGGGGACTGCTGGAGTTTGAGCCAGGTCTAGCCTCAGCAAACATTGAACTTCAGATTAGAGGAGACACCGTTCCAGAGCTAGATGAGGTTGTGACTGTGAAGCTGATTAATTCACTCGGGGTAAGTCAACATTTATAGGACCCCTGTACAGGTTAAAGCAAGCTTTATATTCATCTTAAAGTTTTGCAAGTGGTTCTCAAATATAAATGCTTTTGTCATGCAAGGGCACATTTGATATAATACTTAAGATATTCATCATAATTATGAATCAATACTTTTCAGTAAAGGTTCAATAGTGTGTCTTTTCATTTACATTCACATAGACAATATGCAACACATAACATTGGATCCAATTCTTGTTGCACTTTCTGCTGTTTTGAACACAGTGAACATTGTTGATTGTGATGAATCTTGTTATCAGTAGTACAATGTACTTCCTTTTTCTACTATAGGCATAAAGAAAAAAAAATCAAGGGAGAGATCAGACGACTGATGTTATCATTAACACAACAAATCAAAACCAGGTTTGCATTTTGTAAAATGCAGTCAATTGTATACGCAAGCCCTTCCCAAAAGAAACAAAAGGAAATTCTAAGTGGGAATGAATCTCAAATTATACAATTTGTGACTTACCTTCTCCTGCTCTGAAATTTTATTTTTATTCCAGTATTGAGTCCTTTTGTGATTTTGTTGCAGTCAGATTTTTTCCCCCCTTCTTCAGGTATGGGTTATTTATCCAGACAAAGCTGGACATATATGTGAGAAATAATCCTTTTTTTCTTCTTTTTACACTTTAAAGGGACAGCTTGGAGACCCTCTGAAAAGAACGGCCACTGTTACAATCTTAGCCAACGATGACCCATATGGAAAATTTGTCGTGCCCTCTTCATCAAGACATCTGACAGTTCAAGAGTCCCTTCAAGGTATGATCGGTATAAACACTGTAAAGTTCTAATCCTTTGATTTCCACATTTTATTTCCAGGTTTCAGTTTCCTTTTTTGTTGTTGTTGTGCTTTTACCTTTATTATGTCAGTGTACTTATCTTCAACTCAAGGATCTTTTAAATGGTTACTCTGACTATGATGGTAAGGAAATGACTAAGAACTGTGAAAGAAGATATTCCTTTCCATGGTATAAGCAGAGATCATATAGTTTTTACGTTTTAACTCATTCGCTACATATTATTTTCGGCTTGTGGACGAATTCTTTTCGGGAGGGCGAAATGAGATGATGACTAGTGCGCAATTCACAGGTCTTTGGGGCCATAAATTCAAATAAATATCAACATATTATATACCAGCATTTTCAGTATGGTTTTTAGAATACACCTGCATTATTTATTTGCGTATTTTTCAACTTTGGTTCCTGTAAGAGGCGATTATGCAACACAATTGTGATTGGATGCAGATAAAATTGGAAAATAAAAAATTTATAATCTCAGGTGAGACTAAAAAAACATGTTTGCACCTAGTCAAATGATACCTCAAAATAACCATAACTGTATATAGAACAGGAAAATATTGAAAAATGTGCAGTTATTTACATACATTCCATAATATTTGTACATTTGGATCATAACATCCGATATTGAAAAAAAAAAATTTTTAAAATAATTTTGAAAAAAGGATCACAAACAGAAAAAAATACGCGTAACTTATATGGAATTATTCAGAATTGCATTTGGAATAAACCTACACATGTCTTGAGTGGTACTTTTTGATTAATTTCACCCAAAAGTAGTGATTTTGGGGAGGAAAAAATATTTTGACTATTTAGATCTAGGCCTAGATCTAGCACTCAAAAATATTGATTTCTCAATTACAGTGCACCGGCAATTTGCGTCCAATAGTATCAATATTATAAAGAAGAGTCCTG
Source organism: Aplysia californica (assembly GCF_000002075.1). Lineage (NCBI taxonomy): Eukaryota > Metazoa > Mollusca > Gastropoda > Aplysiida > Aplysiidae > Aplysia > Aplysia californica. The sequence continues at coordinate 740,733 of NW_004797313.1, read as the reverse complement.
CACTTCTTTAGTGAGCAAAATAATTATACATTTTGTTGTGTAAAAGTACTAAGACTGGTGTCTGGGCTATAATTTGGGCTTCGCGATAAAACAAAGTCAAATAAACTACGAAATCATGTTTCAAAACTGAATCAAAACTTCCGATTTTCGGTGGAAACGCTTGACCCGGAAGTCAACATTATATTATGACCTTTATTTTAACATGGATAAGTGGATTGGAATAGAAACGAAGCTAAAATTGAACGTCGGTTCTCGAGCCGCCGGGGGCGGCTTAACGTACTGACGGCACTTGAGCCGCGCCGCCCCCCACGGCTCGGCGTAGCGAATGAGTTAAAAATAAACCAAGATGTATTGTGACTGAAAGAAAAAGTTTACCTTGTTATCAGGTATGGGTAACTTTAAAGAAGTTCTTATTATTTGCTTTTTTATGTTAATTTTGATAATAAGACTTTCTTGATACTTAGTGTACAGCATGGTATGGTCTTTGCTGATTCGCAGACGTTCGAGTCATTGTTCAACGTGAGGGTGGAGCTTTTGGTTCAGTAGAGGTGGATTACGTGACCTTAGCTCGCAGCGAAAATTATCCTTTCCTACCTGGGCCTGTGCTGAGGGCAAGCAGCTCGTCTGACTATCTCCCCACCCAAGGAACCCTCTCGTTCACTGAGGACCAGACAGTGGCGGAGTTCACAGTGAGGATCTTGGATGACTCCGAGCCAGAGCAGGATGAAAGTGTATTTGTGAGACTCACAGCTGTCAGACTGGTACAAGCTGCACAGCTGAATCCAGGTATTTATCTTTTGTAGCAAATTGGTTGCAGCACTCTTTCATTTATGTGATTTTCTCCTTCTTGGTTTCTGGTTTATATTTGCTTCAGTGCGGTCTGATCCATTTACATCTTTTTAAAAAATATTCATTAAAATACACTGTGTTGGACAAAATGTAATTATACTTTCTCACAGGTAAAGCGCAACTTAATGCTGGCCTGTGGTAACCTTTGCATAACAGTTAGATGGTAGAATATTATGTTTTGAAGATTTATTTTTTAAAATTTCATTTGTTGTAAAAAAACCAACCAATTCTATATTTTGAGATGCTCTCTCATCCAGCGTTTGTTGTGCATATTTTTTGGTTCTGGTATGTTTAGATCCTTTACTTATACTTTAAAAAAGGGATGACTTTTAACAAACATTTGTCTTTCATATTTAACTCTTCATGTCTGTAGAGGATTTTCGTTCTGACCGAAGCCTCCCATGCAGGGACTGATCTTATACAGCAGTAGGGTGGGTTACAAAAAAGTCTATATTACTTTCAATCTACTAGGCCCACATCAAAACTTTTGGTATGTTTGTGATCAGAAATGAAAGTTGCATTTATTGGTGTTCATTTTAGATGCCTTTATTGAAGAATAATAATAGACTATTGAAGTAAATGGCCATTAACAACAAAAAATGTTGCAATATTACATAACACTGTTCACACAAATATGGGTGTAACTTTATAAAACTTGAACACAGAGCCAAAGTAAAAGAAGCAAAAATGTTGATATACATTTTAGGATTACATCTAGGGTGGCTGTAGCTTCTTTGAAGCCCATTCTTTTGAAATACACCAAAATAATAAAATGTATCAGAACCCACATTCGGCATGCATGAAAAGTGTAAACACAGCTAGATTTAGATCTAGATTTCTATATATACACACTTTGTTATACAATAAATCAAAGGCTTACATTTATAGTTTTGTATCAATATACCTAAATATGAAAACTGTGTCTTTATGCACATTTTCAAAGTAATTTTGAGTAATTATTTGAAGTTTCCGGGTGTAAGATGAGGTGTACAATAACCACTTATAAAAAAGTCACATTCACATAGAATAGGCCTACATATTACGATGAACTAACCTGAATAGAGCCTCAACAAGATCCAACATCTAGATCTAGATCTAGATTTATAATATCCAAATGGAATGAAAACTTTGTCTCAGTATAATCCAAACAAGAAAACTGTCACTATAATTTTTTCAGGAGCAATCTCCAGCCATGATAGTCTCCCTAACCAACACAAACATATTATACACAAAAAAACCAGCTGTTTGGAAACAAGCCATCAAATCTAGCATACGCGCCCTCACAAACGCTACAGAATGAAAGAACAAACAGAAAAAGACCTATTTTTGGCATTTGCGACCATAATTTCTGTTGATGTCGTGAAATATTAGTTTCGCGTGTATTTAATGAAGGCTAGTGTAGCGAGCCGGTGTCAACGGCTTGCCGGCATCAACGGCTTGCTGGCCAAACCCACTTTGCACCGAGCCGCTCCCACCGGCTCACCGGACATGGAGAGTAAATGGTCTGATCAGACTCAATTCTAATTAGATTTTAAAAACATGTCTGTTAACTTAATTTAAATTGTCAAATCTAGTTTTCCTTGCAGTCATTAAGCAAAGCTTTTCATAAGTCACAACAGAGCTTACCTTTAAATGTCATCATTAAAAAATGTCAGAACCACTGTCTAGATAGAAATGATACACATTAATTGCTTTTGTGATATTCACTGTGTGAAGATGTGGAAGTTTCTCATTCTGACGACTTTTTGAGCAACAAATTTTAGACGTTTCTTCTTTTCATTGTCAGTTCCATCATCCCCTCGGCTTGGACAAAACTCTGAGACCTACAGTCAGATTATCATCGCTAGCAATGATGATGCTAATGGGCGGCTAGATCTATCAGTGTCATCATTGACAGTTGAAGAATCAGATCCCACGCCTGATATCAATATTGTCAGATCAGGAGGAACATTTGGAGAAGTAAGAAACTCCACCTTTTTTGTTTCCAGTGCCAAGTTTTTCTGGTACCAATTATAGTAAAACATAATAGCATGTCCTAAACATTGCTGTTTGCAGTACTGATCAAGTATTTTCTTTATGTATCCTGGAAAGTAAGTTAAACGCCAGAATCAAGTTTTTAGTAATTGTGATGGTAATGATGATGACAAAGTTGGTTAATGATGAAAGTATGATGATAGAAAATGCTGCTACCATTCTTTGAAATTGAGATTAACGTTTTTTTGTCTTATTCTCATGAAAGGAAAGGCTTACTGTTAAAAAAGTATTTTTGTCCCCTGTCCTGATTTGGTGCTGGATATTTGTAAGTTATGTAAAGAATGTGTTAATGTGGTAGTCATATGAGCAAAAATTGAATATTAGCATAACTGTTTAGGTGAAGGTAGAGATCACCATAGAGTTGGCTTTGAGCTAGATGAAATTAAGTGAGGTCTTGATGAATACATTTTGGCAATTTTGTAGTGTATGTCTTGTCATGTATCTATGTTGATTTTCCTCTATATAGGTATCTGTGGGCTTCAGTGTCATTGATGGCACAGCGCGTTTAAACTTGGATTACGTGATCCTATCTTCATTTGTCACCTTGGCGCCAGGGGAAGTGAAAAAGAGGCTGCCTTTGGAGATCATAGATGATAGAGTACCAGAGCTATCAGAGACATTTTCTGTAATACTGACTTCCAGAGTAACTGGGGGCGCCTTGCTTGGAGACAGATTCAGGACCGATGTCACCATATTGCCATCTGATGACCCCAATGGTGTTTTCAGTAAGCACAGTAGCTATTTGTGTAGTCTTGTGACTGGGTTTCAGAACAATTGCTTCAGTTTTGTTTATGTGTTTGATTGTAAAAAAATCTCCTTGAAGGGATGAATAAAGTTGTCTTTTCATTTTCGTGGTCAATAGTATTCTCTGTGAATTTGTGGGATTTGTGTCTACAAATAAAGGATGAGGTGATTTCCTAGGGACAGTAATCTTGATCAGCTACTACTAGTTTGTATTTTTACTGTTAACTTGGTGCAAACCGATAGAAAAGACATTGGAACATCTCTAAGATTTTAACATTTGTTTTATTTATTTAAAGTAAGTGTTTCAAAGATCTGTAAAATGAAAAGATCTAATTAAAAAAAGATTCACTTTTGTCACCATGTATTACATTACATTGATAACATTTTCTGAAGTGAAGGTTGATGAATTAACAGAAATTTTTTTTGTTCCCAGATTTTGTTTCAGAGGGCATGACTGTAGAGGAAGGGAACCAAGCAGTGAAAGTGGAAATTACTGTTATAAGAACTGGTGGCTCCATTGATGTTGTTGCTGTTGGCTGGGAAGCTTTTCTCAATGGTAACATTTTTCTTCACTATTTCGATTGTCCTTACTGAACTGAAAACAAACTTTTTGTTACTATAATGCTGTTGATAAGAGGGAATATGTTTTTTGCTTCTGCTGCGTCAACAGTGAGTATCTGAAAAAATCACATCAACAGCCTTCAAGGCTTTTGAAGAATAAGACTGCACCGATCATTCTGGTACTATGCACAAAGCGAATAATTTTGTAAGGCAAACTTAGGTTTTGAGACTGGTTGAAACTGTTTGTGTTTGAAAAATGATATTTGTAGTGTTCTATTAGCCATTGTAATTTTCTTTTCCTTTATTTTATTTTAAGCGTTTTAAAGCCTTAAAAACTTGCTGACTGAAATAGGCAGAATATGTGTTGATAAATCATCAAAGTTGAGTCAGAAACATTTGTTGTGTGAAATGTTTTTATTAATAACATATTCTTCCATTTTTTTACTTATTAAATTGTAAACAAAGTATTGTAGTCTCCGTTATTCAAGTAATCTGCAGACGTGCAAAGTTCTAAAAAAATGGTTGTTTGTATTGTTATTTATGTGTGCCCATTAGATAGCTAATCATTTGACAGTGTGTGTTGGTAACCTCATTGGTCTCTCTGATTGTCCATTTGTCCCTTAACATCAGGCAAAATTTTAGTTGAGTGTTTTTAAATTTCAGGTCAAGAGCCAAGTGATGATATTTCCCCAACTTCTGGCTCTCTGTTCTTTGTCACTAATGATGGAAGCTTGAAAATATCACTGAATGTCTTGCCTGATGATGTACCAGAGGGCACTGAGGTAGGTTGAAGCGACGACATAGTGTGAGAGTGTGAGACATGGATGAAAAGACCTCACACTTACAGTACTGTCTGCGACTTTAGTTGCCAAGCCATAGTATGTGCTCACTACTGCTGGGGACTTAAGTCGCCGATGCAACCACATACACTTAACATAATTAAACAACGAATGGATGCACTGCACTGAAGTAAATACCAAAGGAAGTCACTCTATATGATAGCTGAATGGTTGATGAACCTCTATAAATTTTTTAAAGCGTGTTTCTTGGGCTTCCAAGGTTTTTTTAATGTAAAAAATTCTACCTTGGCTTCAGCATTCTAAACTGGTGTGGTACTTGAGGGTTTTTCACTATATGAGCCTTCGGTAGTATAAGTGTTAAAGGCCTTCTTGGAGCTAGAGCCAGTGCAAAAGGAGTAGCCTGTACTGAAAACTTGTTGATATGTTTTTAGTAATGTTTGTATTGTATTTTAATGTTTATTTGTTAAAAATAAAGAGATGCACATTACCGCTGGGATGGTAAAGCAATCTTTAAAAAAACTTCAGTGATTATAACAATTGGTAGAATGATAAAGCTGGACCATATTAGCATTAGCAAAGTCCTGATCTAGCCATCATGCAGCTTATGAGCTTTAACAAGACACTTGGTGAAAAACAAAACAATGGATAATCTTCAATAACCCTCATGTGAAACAAAATCTTCTATCCCTGCTGGGCTTGACCGACCCTGGGATTCTTCTGAGGTGTTCATCTGCCATTGACGTGACTGGATTTTACCTCTGTTATTTCTTGATTATTTTAACAGGTCGTTAGCCTCTTGTTGAATATTTCAGAGGGCAAAGAGTAAAAACTCAATGAAGTTGAATCAGTACCGACAAATTCACGTAAAATATCCAGTAATCAATTTGTTATGTTACGACTTACTTGAGTCTTGGAGTAGTAGATCTAGATGGTAGTTGATGTTGGTGGGGCCCCACCTGCTGGTCGTCTGCTAGTTCTTTGTTAGCCGATGTTACTCGTTTCGGCTTCAGTGAGTAAGTGACCTTCAGATTTCCCGCCGCTTGCACAAAATCACATTAGGTCTCAGTCACGTGATATGTCCCCTAGGCCTATGTCACAATAATTATTATTAAGGTGTGTTCACGCTGCATGTCCTTCTATTCTTAAGGTGCGCTTACACCACACAATTTCACTCAAGGAGACAGGAACATCGCTAATTGATAATATGAATTATTATAGATATTTTGCTCTTGACTTAGAATTAACACCTACGATGAATCCAGGTATGTTTTTATTTTACACTAACAAACTTTAATGCACAAATTCCTTGAAATCATTGTGGTTTTCTTTTGTTTTTCATCTATTGGTCTGTTACTTTCTCTAAATGTGCAATGGAATTGACTTCACTCTGTTTGTTTGCAGACACAAATTTTCCAGGAATTCACCCACCATGTGCATTTCCTTAACCTTTGTTTTCAGTGTATGCTTATCATCAACTCATGTGTTCTTTCCTTGGTTCTTAGAACATTGAGATCCGACTTGTCAATGCAAGCAATGGAGGCCGAATTGGGGACAAAAGTACTTTTGTGCTCACCATCCCCCCAAATGACAGTCCTCATGGCTCCGTTGAACTCTCCTCGGCCGTGTTCTCTGTCCAAGAGGATCCAGCACAAGGACCGCAGTCTGTTCAGATTGTCAGAAGGTAAATCTCGAAAGGAGATGCTTATTGCTTGTTGTGAATAAAGATGTTGAGATCATATAAATCTTATTAATTCAAAGTGAAAGTTTTGATCAGATAGGAGTCATATAAATCTACTAAACTTTTGGGAATTTCCTTATATGGCTGTTTTATTATTAGCGGCCCAAGTTTCATTCTGTTTCGTCCTCAGCCAGCTCGAACTTTTCTCTGCCATTTTTGAAATTTGGGTTGCACAGGAATTAAAAAAAAATCTCTTTTCAACCTCTTGGATTTATCCTTTTAGAGATGCTAGTAAATTCGGAGGAAGTATAATGCAGATTGAATAAGGTGAATTTTGACTAGCTAGAAAATGACCGACATTGTTTTACTGTCCAGTGTATCAAACATGATAAAAAAAGCCAGCAAAGAAATTGTCACATCAGCATTATGTGGATGGAGTGAAGAAAGATGGTGATCACATTTTGGAAGCCAGTGGGGCAGGCAGTAGTAGAAAGAGACTAAAATGAACCACAAATAGCAAAACTTAAAACTGAAGTTAGATAACAAGAATTCAGAAAGCATTCTACCTTAAACTTGTAATTCTGTTTCAGTGGGGGTGTTTTTGGCCAGATCAAAGTATTCTACTCAACGTCTGCTATGACAATTGTAGACATGGTGGAAAGGAACGGTGGGGACAATCTGGACATGTTCCTGGCCCCTGTGGAAGGAGTCGCGCCAGAGCAAGGGACACAGGTGGATGTCAGCAGATCTAATGATACTTTGGAAGTAAGTAGGAAACTATCAAGTTTAACACTTTGCCACCTCATCTCGCCGATCGGCAATCTCTACCACCCACTTTCTTTGGATTTTCCCCAAATTATCTTTACCTTTGATTGCAAGAGTTTTTACTATATGAGCCTTGAGGTGGCAAAGTGTTAATTGATAAGAAAAAATTGTGATTGATCATATGTGTGGTGTTGATGTAGAGCGCAAAGTTATTTTTTTGACTTGTTAACATAGATACAATTTTACGTTTCTTGTTTTCTTTCTTCCAAGTTAGGCTGTTCATTAAATTGATGTCTAAGAAGTAATACTGCATGATGTTAGGGTGTAATACTATTAGCGGAGGGGGGCTACACCCTGAAGTCCCAATTGCTGTAAAAATTTTGGATTTTGATATGTAGGCATTTTTGGCTTGTTCAGCCTCTCTTACAATTATTCCATTGCATAAGAACCCCTAAAGCCTTATTTTTTCACCTACCTCACGAAAAAAAAATCATTAAAAGTTTTCTTATCCATTTAGGAAAAATTTATCTGTCAAAATTGTAGATCTTTTGTCTGCTAGTAGGCATGCAAAATGACAAGGCGTAGGCGTATTCATTTAATAAAACATGTCAACAAAATCCAATATGGCCACCGTCTCCATTGCAGATTTTTAGACTCCTCATTATGCTTGTTATATGTGTGAAATTTGGTAAAATTAGATCCACTAATAGGCGAGATAACCTTCAGTTGTAGGTCCTCTCCCCTCCCCCCCCTCCAAAGTGACCATAATGTTTTATTCTTAAATGGACTAACAAATACAGCACTGGATATGAAGATATTTTCTTTAAACAGAATGCTGTGTACAAAATTATTGTACCCGTTTATTTTTAAACTGTTTCAGCTTAACCCTCCAAGCACTATAACTAACTTGGTAGGTGAGCCCAGTGTAAATGAAAACTGCTGTGGGCTGCTTATTACTTAATTTTTCAGTTGACTTTAGCAGTATAAGGATGATATTACAGACTTACTGCTTTTAACACGAACTTTATAATCTCATGAAACCTTTGCTTTTTTTGTTGTTGCTGTGAAAAGTCTTTGAGCCCATACTAGTGCAGCCACAGACCCATTGAATGCTCAGTATGAACCTTGCTTTTTTGACACTTTGTGAATACTTTATTTTGTTTGTCTGATCACAGTATTATTTTAAATGTGAGGTGTGCTGACAAAATGAGTTACTTCTTTCGGATTTTAGCCATATGGAAATTGATACATCAACCTAATGGGTGGAGTTTGTACAATTTGAAAGTGTGGAATAATAAAAGACACGGTAGACTTGAACAAAATGGCATCAACTAAAAATCCTATAAATCTGACCCCAGTGTTGCTTTTCAGCCGACATCTCCATTCTTGGATCGCGAGAAGTAACTCATTTTGTCAGCACGCCTCACAAATGGATCTTATGCATGGATAGATCTAAATTTTGAGGTTTTTTTGTCTTCAGAGTTGTTCTGCAGCATGCATTATGACTTCACAGTGCAGTAGTTTTCAACACCAGAGGACTGAGACTGGAATTATATGCTCATGGTTTTCCACAACATTTGCCGCCTCGTCTCTATTGGCTGGAGCAAATTCAAGCTATTATGAAAAAGAAATGGATAAAGTAAGTCTTTACTGTTGTTTCTTGCATTGAAAGTTTCACAAATGAAACTAATTAGAAATGATATCATAATTGTTTGTGTGTGATTACATTCAGCTTTGCTTCTTTGCTTACAGTAGTTCCTTTTCAGAAACTGTTTATACTTTGCTGCTTATACGAATAATAATTTGCTTTATTTTGTATAGATCAAGGAACTTGAAATGGTGCAAGCCAGACCTGGAGAAGACTTTGATGTCGTCACTCAAAACTCAGTCCTGATGGAGGACGGTCAATCTACGAGAAGCATCCCTGTCCCTGTCATCAACGACGCTTTGCCAGAACTTGACGAACGTTTCTTCCTGAGGCTCACAAGGATTGAGGTTAATGACCAGGACCTGACCTCTAGTGATGCACCGACCTTGGGTGAGCAGACGGAATCCATTGTTGTAATCAGTACCAACGACAACGCTTTTGGTGCCTTCCGAGTGTTCAGCCCATCAGCTGGTGAAGGAGTGCGCCGGGTGGAGGTCCAAGAGACGGACAGACTTGCTGTGGATCTGATAATTGAGCGGCAAGGTCAGTCAAATGCTTAGCTTTTGTAACTGGTGAATTAATCATTTTGTTGTCAGTTGTAATGCACTGGGTTGTATTTTTTTTTTGCTGCTTTTGTTTTGTTGCTATAAAATGAAAATTTTTAGTTCGTAAAGATTTTGATTACATAAGAATATCTAAGTGAAATGATTATGTAATTTTGAAATATTAAGAAGTAATATATGATAGTTGAGTCGATGGGTCAAAAGGATCAGTTGAGAATTTATTATTTCCAAGCCCTCAACTCGTTATTCTTTGGCGAAATTATTTGAATTTGATATAATTATATTTTTGTTTATGGGGCTGAAAAACATGATCTTGAGTTGCCAATCTTTGACAATGATATATTTCTCTGCAGGTGGAAGCATTGGATTAGTGTCTGTGGAGTGGGGAGTCAGCCTGTCAGGGAGAACTGCCACATATGGTCAAGACTACATTGCAGATGGAGCCACACTGATATTTGACATTGAGCAGACCAGAAAAGGTATATATTTTTGTCATAATGGCCATTCTCTATTGAGAGGAAGATACGATTTATGTAGTCTAACTATTTTCGTTCTCTTTTTTCATTTTTATTCTTCTGAACAGAGCCCAGACTGAACCGTGTAATGCTGTTTCGAAGAACTTCCTATCAGGAAATGTATACTCCTTCTTAAATAACTAAGAATTAATGCTAACCTCTTATTGCCATGTTTTAAAGTCCTCTCTTGACTGATAACAACAATAGCATCAAAGTCCTCTGAGATTGCCTGACATTATTGATTTGGCTTTGATTTATTGTGAAAATAATCCTGATGAAGGCTCATTGAACATTTAGAAATAATTTGTATGATCTTTGAAAAAATTTAGAGTCATATTCTTAAAATTACTCTTTTTATTTCGTTCAGGGCTCAAATTTGTAAAAGAGATGAAAATTAAAACAATTCTTGCTTAGTGGCTTTAGAATCTGCAGTGTTCCTTGTCACGGATGTAGAATTTGATTTCTTCAAAATGGCATTGAAAAGGGAATATACTGAAATTGCACCATTACTACCTGCTGAGTGATGAGCATAACATCTTTTTATTAGAAATTTTTAAAAACCTATCTGATCTATAAAAGTCCCATTGTGATCAAAGTTCTTACTCCTTTAAGAACTGTAGAAAACAAAAAGGTTTGAGATCTGAGAAAAAATCTCCTGGCAGAAGCCACAACTTCATTCTGCGTGTTATATGGCGTTTGCTCCAGCAACCAAGGGTGCAGATTTTTAAAAAAGTGTAGTCTGGTGCAAGGTGTACTATTTTTTTTTTTTAAATTCTTGTCACTGTATCAGTCCGTTTCTTTCTTTCATTTTTGTTTTTTTTTAGCAATAAATAATCCGCTGTCGGCTTGTTAGGTCGAAAAAATATTTCTCAGAACTCTTGAATGCCACTCATAAGCTAACAAACAAAGAATTCCAACCAAGTCACCCAGAGGAAGAAGAACCAACCATCCTACCATCGGATGAGAGACAAGCAGTTAAAACCAACCCAAAAAACAGAAACGCAGGAATAGATGAGCTCACCACGAGGACCTAGCATGTGGTGAAACTGGAATAACTTGGCTCATAAAAATCTTCTAGAAAGCATGGACAGAAAGAAAAGTTCCCGGGGACTGGCAAAAGGCGGTCATAGTACCGATCTGGAAGAAGAAAGGCAGTAAGAGAGACTGGAATGTATAGAGGCATTCTACTGCTAAGCCATTTGGGGAAGATGTTCGCCAAGATATTGGAATGGCGAACAAAACACAAAGTTGAACTATTTCTGAATGAGGCCCAAATGGGATTTAGAAAGACAAGATGATGCACCGACACAATTTTTGCCCTACGACAAATGTGTGAAAGGGTAATAGAACTCAACAGGGAACTAAATATAGTGTTTATCAACCAGGAGAAAGCGTTTGACAGAGAGAACAGAAACAAACTGTGGAAAGAACTCGCAAACTACACTGTAAAAGGGAAAATTCTAGATAACATCCGTGCCATTTACGAGAACAGCATAAATACAGTAAGAACGTCAAAGGGACTCACAGAATAGTTCGAGATAATATCCGGAGTAAGACAAGGTTGTGTCCTATCACCACTACTATTTATGATATATATGGATAGAATTACAAAAGAGGCCAACACAGAACCAGACGCCCTAAATGAATTACTCTTCACTGACGACCAAAGCCTGGCTCACAAAGATGAACGAAGTCTCCAACACCACACCACCAGATTAAACGAAGAATGTAACAACTACGACATGAAGATCAACATCTACAAAACAGAGACAATGAAAGTAAGCAGAAAGCCAGGACCACTCAGGATACACATCAACAACAACAGTCTCAGACAGGTCCAAGAATTTAAGTACCTCGGAAGTATATTCACTGAGGATGGGCGACTGAATAGAGAAATTGAAACACAAGTACATAAGGCCAATAATGTTAGTTACCGGCTTACTCCACTACTGGAACATCCTAACATCCCCATGACAACAAAACTCAAAATGATTAACTCCATACTCATCCCAACACTCACCTATCAATGCCGAACATGGACCATGAACAAGACATTAGAGCAAAGAATTACAACATAGCAATGGTGCGTATTTTGTAACTCTTTTCTGTGATGGGTTACTCAAGGGTTTTGTCAACAAATTTTCATCACGCTTTCGTTTCACTTTATGAAAAGTACAGCTGAACCTTCTCTAACGGCCACTTCAATCTTCCTCCTTTGTGTACATTTTACGTTATAATAACTCTGTGTAAGACGGTCACCTATTTAAGACAGCCACTTCTTTCCTTGATAATGAGTAGCTGTCTTACACAGTTTTGACTATAATGATTCCTGCTCATGTCTTCACTCACAGTGATCACGCTGACCATTTTGGACGACAACATTCCGGAGGATGATGAGGAACTGACCGTGGTTCTGAGTAGCCCTCGAGGTGGGGCAACACTGAGTACGGAGAACACCATCACCGTGGTCATCCTAGCCAACGATATTGTGGCGGGACAGCTTTCCTTTGAGCCCACATCTGTCTTAGCAAATGAAGGTCTGTTATATGTATTCTTTGCGAGTTTTAAAGGTGAAGCTACACTTCTTTCATTATGTATAAAAAGACACTAATGTGAAAGTTCAGGTAAATGCATTGGAACTTAATGCTGCATTGTCTTTTGACCATTTATTGATGACTGCCTTCATGATAATGATTACTCTTGAATATCCTCTTTCAATTAAATGAAAAGAAGGTATTTACTGAAGGGCCTTATGAAGCACAAGTTTTTTCATGGATGAGGAAAAAGTTTCTCCCAACATCAGTACCACACTAGGGCATGGATTCTACCAAGGTTGTTTGTTTGTTTGGTGATTTTTAAATTATCAAAACTTTGAATGTCTCGAATGTGGTTCATCTAAGGTGCAAATTGACTTCTTTTGTATAATAATAATAAATAGCACTTGTATAGCGCATATCCCGGCTCGACAGCAAGTCATTGGAGTCATGGAATGAAGCTCTGAAATATATATATATATATTTTTTTTTATTGTTGTTTTTGTTGTTATCCAACAAGCAACTTCTGAGCTCTGGCCTAGTATCATGCTGACATTCACAGTTGTGGAGCAGCTTTGATATTCTATATGAGGGTATAGGGGAGAGCCTAATTTTATAGATGAGGGGATAATCAGATGAATGGTGTCTAACAGTCTCCTCTCAGTGTCAGCACAGGTAGACAGCTGACTCATTTTCATGCCAGTTCAAGGGAAGTGTTGAATCTTCAGATGGAAGATAATAGCTTGTTCTCTTCTACGTAACTGATTCATGGAGTTCATTTTGGTGCTGTAATGTGTTGTAATAGATTTTTTCCTATCATTCCATATGACCATCTTCAGGCTTGATGGCTCTTATAATTGCAGAATTTGTAACAACCCAGAACCATTCTCTGTTTGTTTTAAACTCAAGTTCAGCATGCTTATCTCTTTATGTGAAAACTAAGATGTGATTAAAAAATTATTTGTGTTGCCTGCCTCTGTGTGTTAAAGTATTCGCAACACCATTGTTTATTATCTCATCAAGAAGAGGGCATGCCAAAATTAGCTTCTTGTTCTTCTCTGAAATATACTTTTGGCTTCTAGAAATATACAATTTCGGTTGGAATCACCTTTGGTATTTGTCCTTTTCCCCCAGGGGATTCTGCGGAGTTGAAGGTTAAAAGATCCAGTCCAGCACACGGCACAGTAACAGCTGATTGGTTTATTGAGGGCAAGAATGGTCTCAACCCTGCTCAGGGATTTCAGACTATTTCTGGATCTCTGACCTATTTGCCCGTAAGTAAACAAACATTTCAGTTTGAAATTATGCAGCAATGATGCAAGAGCTATTTAGCCGTGTCTGGGTTTTTTTTTGTTTTCTGGAACATTCAGTGGTTTTGAAATTTCAGTAAAGTTACCAAATCTTTTGTGAATTCATGAGCTACATACAAAGTATTTTGGCGTTAGTTCTTTGAGGAAATGTTTGGTGTAAAAACAATCTGTGAACTGTTTTAGTTTAATTTTGTTTATGTTTTTGAGTTTGTGATAATTATTCCTAAACTATAGGCTTATTTTGACAAAACTGTTCTCTGAGAATGATATTTCAACTTGACGTTGATTGGTATTATACAGCATACCACATTGACAGCTAGTTTATAAATTTTGTCCTGTTATGAAAATGGCAAGAACTATGATCTCAGAAATATTTTTACCTATTGTGCTTGTATAAGTATTTAACTTTGAGCTTATCTCTTGATGTACATATTGGAAAAGCTCTGTTGATTTCAAGTGCTTTTCTTTATACAGGGGGAAACTGAGAAAACTGTGCAATTAGTTACACTCTCTGATGACACTCCTGAGGTTGATGAAGAGTACACAATCACCTTGAGGAATATTCAGACACAAGGTACTGTATAGTGTTCTTTTTGGCTGTACCATTGCAAAAGAACTAAATATATTAATGGCTGAGCGCAAGAAGTAATCCTCTTTTCACAGTTTCGTGAAAAACGAGTTCGAAATTTTGATGAAACAGTAAAAAAAAAAGAAATGTTACCATCTTGCTACTGTTAAACATCTTACTACCCATATTGATTACTCCATTTTGACCAAAAGTAGGTATAGTCACTTCTTGCGCTCAGCCATCGATATAATTGTTATGTGCTGTTATGGCACATTTGGACATCATGTATGAAGGTGATTTAGAAAATATGAATTCAGCAGACTGTTGTATCTCTCTAAACCCTGTTTGTTGTTAAATGTATATCTTTTGATAAAAGGTATCGGGCCCAAAACATTCTATGTTGATATGAATAATTGTAATGGAAAGTAGCCTTCTAGTTATCTATTTCAATTCAAGCCTGAGAGTAGTTTAATTCGAACAGAAGAGACTGCAGTGCAAGAGATGGGAATTATGCTCCTTTCTATTTGTTTTGTATGATAAATCATTACGCTCGTAAGATAACTGCCTAAGTCATTTTTGTCCAGCTTGGAGTTTTTGGTTCTGAAATGAAGAGCAGAGCCAGCTTGGTAATATAGTTCACTTGGACAAAATATAAAATCAATTGAGTGGACCAAAATTCAAGCATTTCTCAGAGTCAATTGTTCAAAAGAAACCGTTTTTTTTCTCATTTTCTCAAAATGGCTAAAATGACTTCGGCATTTACCTTATGAGCATGACAAAATATATTGTGTAAATTTGGCGGTAAGCAGAAGGGTAGACTGAATATATTAACTCATTTACAGTTTTATAAATGATATATTAACTCTTTGAACCCCATCAGACGCTGGGAGCGTCCAGTACTAGATACCTAGCGACAACTGTTTCGTTTTATTTAGTGCTAGATTTTGCTTGTTTTTCGGAACTATTCCCAAACCAAGTTTTTTAGTAATATGCTTTTGTGGTTATAATGAGACATAGTGCACTAGATTTAGGTGACTGCAGAAAAAAAAAGTCCGGGAAACGATGGAAAAAACTCAGGGCTTAAAGATTTAATGCATCTTTTATATGTACGGCAATAATCATTTGTTTTTGAAAATCTTGCTGTTAACAGGCAAGTTGTTTTTCTCTTCCCATGTAACTGATACTGTTTATCTGATGAAGGTTGTTGCTCATGGTGAACAATTAATTGACAAGACTGGGTTTCTTTCAGGTGTTGGGCCCACTGGTGCAGCTGAGCTGGATCCATCATTTGGCACCGTGCTACTTACCATTGCTGGCAGCAATAACCCTCATGGCATCTTTCAGCTGTCATTGACGTCTCCCCAGATTAAAATTCAAGAGAGTGACATTGAACCCAGTATCCAGGTTGACCGCAAATTTGGAGCCATAGGTAAATTATATGGGTTTGTTCAGCTTCTGATCACAAGTTGAGGAGCATTTAAAGATGGAAAGTGTATGGGTACATTCTAGTACATTCTGAATTTAAGTTTTGGTGCTTATCTCCTCCCCTTCCCCCTTTTACCCTTTTATTTTAAAACTATTTTTGCAAGGGATTCCTCTTTGAGGTGCACTAATTCTGAATCTCAATATTTTACATCTATAACATCAAGGAACCCCTGAGACTATCCATCATCTGTAATATTTCAATATATAGTATGAGGTTGTTTTTTTTTAGGGGGGGGGGGAGGAGTCGTTCAGTCCCTAACGAATGAAAGGAAGTATATTTTGAAGTTTTGTTGTAACCATTGGTTCTGCGCGTGTGTCTGAAAGTGGTAATGTAACATTGATGCAAGCCAAGGTATTTGCTAGCCGTTATGCTCAAATACGAGCGTAGGTTATGTGAAGAGCAGAAAATATGGAAATGTACGTTGCATCTATACCTAAGATTTATGGCTATATACTATTTTTAGAAAGATAACAATATATTATATAATTTTCAGAATAATCTATCTGTATGTATTTGTAATTTCTATTTTCTCACAGGTGTTGTGCGTGTGTATTATGAAGTTGTTCAAGGTGCTCTGAAGCCCTTTGGCACACAGCGTAGTCCAGCCAATGCAGGGCAAGATTTTGTGGCTGTCAATCCAGGCTTTATTGATGTCCAAGACGGTGAAGCTTCCGGAACAATTGTATTCACTGTCATAGATGATGTCATTCCGGAGATTGATGAGGTGATTTTGTCTCTTTTTTGTTCCCCCCCCCCCCCGGAAAAAAAAAGCCAATGAGGGAGGAAGGGCAAATATATAAATTTGCATATCTATGAGAAAAATTTTTTATTATTGGAGTCAGTGGATATCATTAAGAATCATTCAGCTGTATGTTTTTGGCCTTCTGGTATGGTTATGTGAGATTTGAAGTTATGGGTTGCTTTCCATTGCATCATTCTTTGTATTTTGTCATGAAGCACTTTGTGTTGTGTCTTTCGGATCAGAGAAACAATTTTTTGGTTTTAAGTTTTTATTTAATAGCTAGGATCAGTATTGAATACTTTGTTAGTCCGTTTTCATGAATATTGTTGAAAAAACTCAGTCCCACGACGGTAATTTCTAAATCACTGGTTTTAATAACTAGGCTACAATTTTTTTAGGTTCTATTATTCATGTACAAAATGCTGATATAGATATGTTGTTATTCTTGGACAACAGTTTGTCAAGTCAAATTATCAATGGTCATTTTCACTCTCATCCTCTGACCAACAGATATGAGAATGAATGAATAGCTGAGCCAACATTACTGTCAGTGGATATAACAAGAGATTTTGTCTTTTCTCAGGTGTTTGTTCTGCGTTTGACCCGAGTAGAGCTTATTGACTCAACAAACAATGAATCCCCTCCTGCTCTTGCTACAAATGGAACGGAAACAGAAATCATCATTGGTGCTAATGATGGAGCTCAGGGCATCATACAGTTTGCACCAGATTCACGAAAGTAAGCAGAATTTAACTAGCTTTGTTGACTCTTGACAGTTCTGCCATTACTGATTTCTGTATTTTTGTGACTGACAATGTGACCATGTCTGGTCCTAACTTACATTATGATGAAATCATTGGGACCTCTCACAGTTAGTATTTACCTGCAGAACTTTCGAATAAAAAGTTGTCTTCAACATGCACTTTGTATTAAATATTTAGATACTACTCGATCACTGTGTGTTAACATATATGCCAATTTTTGGTTGGCTGTAGTCCTGAGACTGATGAATATATGTTGATTTACTCACCTATTTTTGAAAATGAATAATTATATTGTGAAGATGAATGTTGCAACAGGTAAATTTTTCTTTGGGTTCTCTTACCTATTTGTGTCTGTCCTTGTATCATCAATTGAACAAATAATTAATGAACTCCCTAGTGGCATGAATGAACTAACCTTATCACTTTTTTTTATCATACAGTGTTACAGTTAGTGAACAAGGACAAAACATATCTCTGACAGTACTGAGGGGAGGAGGCACTTTTGGCCAAGTGTCTGTTTTCTACTACAGTCAAGCAATAACTGAAACGACTGTACAGTCAGCTGACTTCGAAATGATGGCTTCTGTAAGAATAATTTAATTGAACTTAAGAAAATGATGTGAAACTATAATTTTGTACATTGGTTTTTTTACAAGTCCAAATCTGGAAACAATTTTTTCTACATGCTTCGAAAGTAACTGAAAGCTCTTTGAATATGAGAGGTTTAGTGCGACCATTTAGTTTTAGCAAGGAAACTTGGAAGCATTGAGACAAACCCCTCTACTAATGTGAAATAATTTCCTTATGCGTTTGTTTTTTTGCATGGTTTTTGTGTTTTGACTGAATTGCTGCTGCTTTGCTCATCTCTTGAATATATGTCTACCTTTAGTTGTTTTGTTTTAAGTTGTTTTATTTAAATGCTCCACTATACTGAAACAGATCTTTTCAAAGATGGGTCTCCTAGAGTTTATCAAAATTCCTTTCAAGTGTATGATATGGTATCAAATACTTTTTAAAAAACTTGGTTATGGTAGCTGAACTGTGTCAGAGAGAACACTTAAATATCTGTGGTTTCATATTCTTCCACAATCGTTTCCTTCAGGAACTGGAGTTTGCAGAGGGAGAATCACGAAAAAGCATTGTGATCACGATCATTGATGACACTGAACCAGAACCGGATGAAGTGTTTGAGGTGATTCTTGCAAGTCCGAAGAATGGAGCTGTTCTAGGAGATAAAGTCAGGGGTAAGTCGGAACAGAATACTTGAGCAGTCTTTTTAAGATTTGTTTGAGGTAGTATAACAACAAATAGTTATAAAGTAGAATTACCTCTCTGTTCTAAGTAAGTTATGTTTGCATCTTTGTTTAAAAAATTCCTGTATGCTGTCTGCTTGATACTCATTGTATAAATAGGTATGTTGGCTACTATTTTTTTCAACTTCATGTGTGATATTTTGGATAAAGCGACTCACAGATTCAGTTATTCTCCTACAGCTTTCTTTGTAATACTATGATTCCGGGAATAATAATTATCTTTTGATGAGATTCATGGCATATGTATTGTACCAAATAAAATTCTGTAACTTTTAAGTAAAGGTTTGGCTTAGGTCACCCTTCTTCAAGTAAGTTAAAATCATCTTTCATGTACAGTGTCATGGCTACATCTAAGTTGGATCCACAGAGAGTGAAGACCCAGAATATGTGTAGTAGAATGAGTAAGTTCCAAATGGAGACTTCAAGTAGACTGGTAACACATTCGTTGTGAATTCATTTTTGTGATATGAATATCTAAATAAATGAAACATTATTGTAGGTATATGTTACATACCTTGCAATGTGCCTAATTATCTATTCATTTTGTTTTTAAAAAGTGTTCAATAAGATTTACAAAATTTTGTCACTCTCACTTTGTTTCCAGCTTCTGTTACAATACTGGAAAATGATGTTTCTGGAGGCGTGATTTCTTTTGACACAGTTGATACCATTGAACTTTCTGAGCTTTCAGATGGCAATCCTTCCAACTCAAAGGTGAGTATGCTCTCATGTGTGTGTATCATGAATGACTTTTCCTCTTCACAAGTCACCAAAATAGTCCTTTCTTTTGGCTCTTTCTTTTGTTTGTTGACAAGTTCTTTTAATGAAGTCGTTTCTGTTTTTAAATTAATAAGATGAATATTTGGAATAATTTTCTTTAGTCAGAACACAACGTTTTATGTTACTCATGTTGTATGTTGTACTGTGCTGTTAAGTGCTCAGAGCCTGTGTACTTTATTCGGGGTTGAGCGCTATATAAATGTCATTTATTATTAATACACTGCCCTCTCTGACTAGGAGTTTGAGAACTCCTTTTAATTTATTACTGCAAAGTCAAACCACCTTTTCAACAATGAATAATGGTGTAAATTTTATGTTACAGGAATAATATGGCCTTTGTGTTTACATTTTTATGTCGTTTTATGTGATAATAGAAAAATATTGTATTCTTTTGATCCTTTTTACCTCATTCTGCATGACAAAGGGGCACTTTTTATTTTATTTTATAGTAGTTAGTTTTCTGATGATGGCTTATGATCTTTTATGTTTCTACCATAGGCTGAAATTTTGATAACCCGTGGACCAGGGTCGTTCGGAGAAGTCAATGTGGCTTTTACAGTCACAACTCCACTGGGCCAAGTTTCTCAAGATGTGTCACCATCTGTTGGGACCGTGACATTAACAGACAGACAAGTAAGATTTCTGCATTTATTTCCTAGCCTAAAGTATTATACTGATTGGGTTATTTCTGTAATCTCTTTTGTGAATTAAAAAAATCTCAACTTATTATAATTTAGTCATCATTTTTCTCTATTTTTGTTTTTTATTCGAGACCTCCTAGTTCGGTCTCAAAGTGTAATAAGGACTGCTATTATTTAGGAAAGTTGTGAAGTACCATAGATTTGTGACAGACAAAACTGACTCCTAAATGGATGTTTTGTTATGCTATTTATCTTTTTTTGGAGCAAATCTTTAAGCTTTGAAAACCAAAAACAATCTGGCTATTGTATCTCTATAGTAAATCGATGCTGGAATATTTTTCATTCAAATCTTTTTCCCAAAAAAAAGGAGAGAAATGGGCCACTAATTGCCACAATACAGTGGATCAATGTTTCTGATTGTACTGTTCTGATGTGTTGTTTCAGACAAGTGCTGTCCTCACGCTGGAGGCTGTGGATGACGATGAGCCAGAGACAGAGGAGGACTTCACCCTCAGCCTGCAGTCAGTGACAGGGACTGCTGTGCTGGGACAGATCACATCCAGGGCAGTGAAGGTAGCCGCCAGCGATGCCCCCTATGGTCTGCTGGAAATGTTTACAACTGATGGCAGGTGAGGTGTCAGTATTTTCAGGACGTGTGACTGTTTTGCTTTTTTTTTTCATGAAAACCAAGATTTGTCATTTGCTTCAGAATGATTCAAAGCTCACCAGAATAACATTGGTTGCGGTCCATCTGTATACTGTTATTAGAAATACCTTGCAAATACCTGTCATTGTAAAGTAGCTTTTTTCTTATGCATTTCCCTGCAAGACTTCAAGTATGCTTGAGTTTATTGTAGATTGTTCAACCCAAACCCCTCCTGTTTGTTTGTATGTGTCCTTTATTAAAACTTGAACACCATTTCTGCTGCCTTCAGTAATACCCAGGAAAAGAGACGGGAAGTCTCAGAACGGAATTGAGAAAAAAATTCCCTTGTTTCAAATACTCCAATGAAGATGAGGTGTCACTCTTTTTCTAAGAATGTTTTTTGATTAAGGATAGTTTCAGTCTTCTATTTGAAGTAATAGAACAGAAATTCTTTGCTGACAGTTATTAGTTATCCGTTCTTTACTCTTCAGAGCATCTAGTGTCTCTGTGGAGGAAACCTTTGACTGGCTGAAGTTTGATGTGGTGAGGACGCAGGGAGTGCGTGGCCGGACAACGGTAGATGTTGTCACACTGCCCGGCTCTGCCACCACAGGAATTGACCCGTCACGGGTTGTGTTGGCTCCAATGGCTGAAGCTGAAGGTGTCATGACGACCTGCTGGCATCAGATCAATGTGGAGGACAATGTCTACTTGGTTATGCTGACTTCTCTGCCATCTGACACCCAGCTGGCTGCGCTTTTACCCACAAGTGCTTCTGTAGGGCCAGGGCAGTCGGTGCTGTACAGATGGCAGGGGCAGCTGGCCTATGTGAAGGTGAGTGCCTTGTGTAGAAATAAAGACTCTTTGCCTGTCTAGTCTTTAGTGACACAACTCTGCTCAAAATCAAGATGATACTTAATTAGGTTATAGTTTTGAGGCACTAGTTTTCATTAAATGACACAGTGTGTCATAAAAGAGTACAGTTATGAAACAAAATTGATTATCCGGCATGGCCAAAACTATGGTTTTCCTCATGATGTACATGGAATTGTTTTGTGTTTCTCATTCTTTACTCATGTCCCTAGCAGTCTTTCTGCTGAAGGTTGTTGGATTCTCTGCACGCTGTTGGTGATGCAACTCTTATCATTGTACTTTAAAAATCACATAAATGTCTGTGTTCAAATGTACAGAGATAATTCTGTTCTTGCATCATCTCCCCTTTCCTTGCTTCTTTCATTCAATTACCACTGCGTATTGTGTTCTTTTTCAACCGCCATTTATGGGTCTTGCAGACTTTTAAATTCTCTCAAAAACAAAACGGTAATGACTTCAATTATTAGCAATAAGCGTGAGGTGTAAGGCAAAGTGGAGTGTTTAACATTATATTATAAAGCACTTCAGTATCTGACAGTGTAGTGTTTTGACTTTCTGTTTGTTAAAATTTTGGAGTTTTTTGCTTTGTTGTTGTTTTTATTTCTATCACATTACTATTTCCATCAGTGTGAGTGATTTGATTACTATGAATAACAAAATTTTGTTTTCCTTCCTTCTCAAGAGTTTCAATACTGATGGTGCCACTGCAGCTACCTCGTTTGACATTGGAGACAGCACATACCTTGTGGTGGCTAACAGTGGCCGGGAGGGAAAGAGACAAGTTTCATCTTTAGTTTACAGAATTTCTCCTGAAGGGGACATGGAACAGGTATATTATGTTTCTACTAGGTAAAAATGCTGTAAGCCTTCAATTTTATTCAAACTATCAGTGCAACATACCCATAGAATTGTGACATTAAGAATTTCCAAAACTTGTGCAAGACCAAAGGCAGGAAAATTATTTTTGACCAAGAAACACTTACTTTCTTTCAAATGATTCAGCTGAACATAACGCAAGCACTAAACATCATCAAAGCATTGAGAAGGCGCAATTTCAAAAAAAATATTGTAGAAACTGTTTGCCTGAAAATTAAAAAAAAAATTACGTTCAATGTTCTTTATTTTTGTTTTTGAAGTACTCTGGAATCTGGCTTGAAGTTACTTGAAGTCTTAATAATAATAATATATGACATTTACATAGTGCTCAACCCTGATTAAAAAATTCAGGCTATGAGCGTTTTACAAATACGGTATCAACACATGAATAGTACACAGGGTTCTGACTAAAACTCTAGATCTCTGTAACTATAAATCTTGTACTACATGAATAATTGTAAACTTTGACCATTGACCCTAAACTACAACCTTTTTGCAATTTTCATATCTTTTTAGAAAGTGTCTTCTTATGTAATTTTCATTCAGTAATAAGTTATTATTTGTCTCAATCTCAGGTCCAAGGCCTTCCTACCAGTGGTGCCACAGATGTAGAGTATTTCAACCATGGTTCTGCACACTTCCTGTTTGTCACCAACTCAATGGATGACCAGTCCCGGTCGGCCATCGCCAGCCATCTTTACGAGTGGGATTCAGCTCTTGCTCGGTTCACTTCTGCTCCGAAGCAGTTGGTGCCCACTCTGTATGCCCAAAGTGTGACCAGTTTCAAAACGGATGGATTCACTTTTGTTGCTGTTGCAAACTACAGGGATATGAGCACTGGCTCCTATGAGATAAGGTGAAGAGCAAAGTAATGATAGATCTATGCTCTGTGTGTAATGCTTGGACATTTAGTGTGCATCTTGTACTGTCATGGGATCTATGTGTCACAATGTGGTGGAATCAGGCACTTATCAATATTTTAGCATATGGAGTTATTGGTAAAGTTATTGAGAAAAAGATGCTTCCCAGTATCTGCTCAATATTATTATCTTAGAAAATCTTACATGTAGTGCATTGGACTAAAACTTATTTTTCCAAATTTTGTTTGATTAAAAGTTGCAGCTATATTGTATATGAAACAGAGCTTCACAGTTCTCATTGTTTGCTCAATATTTCCACGTGTTGTTTCATTTATCATTAAAATCCAGTAATTTTCCTATCTCTCTTTCAACTGCTTAATGTAAGGCTCCATCATGTGCCATTTTTCAAAATGGCGTATTGCAGAGTCTTACATAAAGCAGTTGATTTGTGTTATGTTATATGCAAGCAGAATTTTATGCTTCCCAAGATAAACTGACTCGTGATAACATTTGCTCCCCCCCCCCCCCCCACCAACCCTCTCTCCCCCTCCCCCCCCCCCCCACCAGCTCTGTGGTGTACCAGATGGAGTCGGACTTCTCCCTTGTCCAGCACCAGCAGCTGAGCACACAAGGCGCCATCAGCATCACTCATGCAGCCGGACAGGGCAGCCATCTTTTAGTGGTGGCCTGTAACCAGCAAAATGAGGTCTCAACACCACAGGATTCTGCTGTTTACAGGTATTAATTTATTTCTCCCCTTAGCCAAAGCAAAGTAATTTTTGCAAACCAGTTGGATGTTGTTGATTTTAAGTCTACTGTGAGTTACCATGATATGGATAAATGCCACGTTTTTACGGAAAGGACAGATTAAAAGGAGGAAAGAAGCACTATCTACAAAAGTAACGAGCAGACTGCCCCAGAATGATCGCCAGTCACCTGATTCTTACCAACTATGATGAGTTGTTTGAGAATATAACTTATAGCAATGTTTTAAATACCACTATCTTCGTCATGGAAAAGAAATGCTAAATGTATAGAATTGAATCTAAAGCAATCATCAAGATCCTATGAAATTAATCTCTACTAGACCAGAAGTTAGCAGCTTACAGCCCCAAATCCTGCTGATGAAGAGATTTCTCACTTGCCTTCTTTGGTTAACTGCAAAATGTAACCAGATGTATGACCAATGGATATGATATTGGGTCGTTTGGCTGACTATCTATTTTCTATAATGTGAAATGTTTCTATCCCTGAACTCAACAAAATTAATAAGATAAACAAAAAGGAGGGAGCCACTTTTATTACTGTGAGTTTGAAATTAGAGTAGTTTGCATGTTGTGTGGAAATGAAGTCTGGAGGCTGTGGAACCTTTTATTTGTATCGTTAATGACACTGATACTGTTATCATCATCCTCATCACTATCATCTTCCTCATCACCATCACCACCACCATCATCATCATCATCATCATCATCATCATCATCATCATCATCATCATCATCATCATCATCATCATCATCATCAGAGCTTCAGACGACCAACAACATACAGAGGAGTCTTTCCAATGATCAAGAGGGAAATCAGAGACCCACCATGTAGAACTAAGTACCAGCACCTGGAAGATGTGTATTCTGGATACACCTATAAGCAGGAACAAAAGTCTATCACATCTCGCTGGGACCAGGTTGAGCTAGCGAGACTGCGGTCGGATCATCATTGGAGTTTTAAGATGGTATAAGAACTTTGTAAATGAAGAGCTCAGCCCATGTTGCCGAAGATGCGGCCATGAAAAGGAAGATGTCAAACATATGTTTGAATGTCCAGGAACAATGGCAATTCGAATGGAGTTATTTGGACGAGTGGAGGTGCCGCTAAGCATATTGACAATGGAGCCGAAAAAGAACCTCGCTCTTGCTCGAAGATTTCTTCGTGGAGTCTGTCAGGCCCATTAAGGAAAAAAAAAAATCATCATCATCATCATCATCATCATCATCATCATCATCATCATCATCATCATTATCATCATCAACATCAGAGCTTCATCAGCAGGAACAAAGTATCACATGTTGCTGGGACGAGGTTGAGCTAGCGAGACTGCAGTCGGACCATCATTGGAGCTTGAGATGGTATAAGAACTTTGTAAATGAAGAGCTCAGCCCACGTTGCCGAAGATGCAGCCATGAAAAGGAGGATGTCAAACATATGTTTGAATGTCCTGGAACAATGGCAATTTGAATGGAGTTATTTGGACGAGTGGAGGTGCCTCTAAGTATATTGACAACGGAGCCGAAAAAGGGCCTCGCTCTCGCTTGAAGATTTCTTTGTGGAGTCCACCAGGCCCATTAAGGAAACCCAAAAAAAATATCATCATTATCACGGCAGAAAAAGCAAAGTAGGGAGGGAGAGTCTGAAGTAATTTTAATCAGCATATATAAATTAATTTTTTTAAAACTAAAAAAGCTCATTGTTTCACCCTGAAAGCATCTTCAGGAGCATCATCACCATGAGTGTTATCTCACAAAGTTTGAACACTAGAAATGTGGGTGATGCAGTCATTTATTACTGTAACACATCATCATCATCATCATCATCAATATCATATATGTATGTATTTATTTATTCAGGTGGGACTCCCTTTCAAGAGCTTTTGTCTTGCACCAGTCAATAGCAACAAGCAGAGCACAGAAAGTTACATCTTTGACCACCAATGCTGGTTCAGGTAAATGCCAAGGAAGTGTGAACAATTGTCAACATTCTGTGAGTGAATTTGATAGTCTCAACCTATCGCCACTTGAATGGAAAGGCATGTTTGGCTGTTTGACATATTTGGTTGGGTGCTGTCTTTGTGAATAAATTTCATGCAAAACGTTACCCATTTTTATTTAGATGCTACAGTATCCATTAATATGATTTTGTTTGTTTTCTTCAAACTTTGATTAGAAGCTATTGACACGAAGGAATAATCGTTATTTACGGTACAACAACATGTACAAGTTTTCTGTTGTCGAGGCTTTTCACTTGAGTAGACTTTCTGAAGTTCATGTAATGTCACGGGAATTGTTTATGGTCGCAAGTATTGCTGTCAAAATATACATTTAAACTAGACAAAGAGAAAAAAGTTCCTACTACCCGAAGGCTAGAGAATAAAAAACCCACAGCTGTGATGCTGTCTTTATGTGTGTGTTTGAGCAAGGGAAATTATGTTTAGTGAGCTGGTATATGAGCAGAACGTGGGACTGTTCCTGTCTTTTAAGCTGCTGATCAAATCCAAAATTCTTTTACCCCAGTGCTAAAACAGATGGTGCCACACCGAATTGCTGCATTTTGTGTTTGCTCAAATAATTTGTTGTTATATTATTTTTAATTCCCAACTGAGCACAAAATTGTCTCTTCTTTTGCAGATTTTCTGATATTTGCTAATGCTGTTGGCAAGTCCGAAATGTTTGTGTGGGATATAGAAACCAGTCTGTTCAGATCTGCTTGGAAAGGAAGCCCATATTTGTCGCTTGACCCTCTGTCCATCCGCCAGCGAACAGACTCTCTCTACCTGATTGCTGCCTCCAGTAACGATGGACGAGAGACTCCAGTGATTTATCAGATTGCTCAAGTTTCAGAAAAAAGTGACTATGTGCCTCGGTATGCCCACTATCCTCTTTGTTTTATTACAAATTAATTCAGTTTTGTATGATTTCTGCAAGTGTGTTTTTTAAATTTAAACTGAGGACAATACCACTTCCAAATTGTTAGGTAAGGAGTTACAATTATGACTGAGGTAGAGTTTTATGTGACAATGAGATGAAAGTATACAGACAACAGAGTTGTGAATAGAATCAGGAGCATCTTGCTTGCTTCATTTATTTGACATCTCAGCCAAAAGAAGGGTTTGAATATAATTTTTCAAGTTTCTCATGTTTTATATAGGCCCTATTATGAAAAAAATTAGACATAAAAGTTGGGAATAAGATCTAAGATCAAAGAATTCTTTTATTACAGTTATACATTCCCAGATTTGAAGTCTTTCCCTGGATATATATAGTAATTTTTTTTCTAATTTCAGTCGAGTGACAATGATCTTTGAACCTGGTCAGACTTCTTTGCAAACTTCTGTGGTCATCTTGACCGATGAAGTACCAGAGGATACAGACAACTTTTCAGTGGCTCTGACTTCTCCGACTGGAGGTGCTGAATTGGGGGAGAGAACAACAGTCTCAGTGGATATACTGTCCAATGATGATGCTCATGGAGTCATAGAGTTTTCTCAGGTGAAATTTGGAATGAGTTGGTTTTTACCGTTGGTCTTTGTAAATTGTTCGTACTTTATTTATGACATAAACCACCAATACAATTATGAATATTGAAAGAAGATGCAGTCAAACCTGCTCTGTCCAAGACAATCACCTGTACCAACAACCACTTCCCACTCCCCGGTCATGCGATTTTTCGATATTATAATGACACTGTCCAAGATGTTCACCTGTCTAAGACAACCACTTTTTTTTCTAACAATAGATGGCTGTCTTGGACAATTTTGACTGTACTGACAAGTCTCTCTTTACGTTTTTTCCACAAGCAAAGACTGACTGCATGGCAAAAAACAAGCCTTTCACTATCACTTTGGTTATCTTCGTACCATGATAGATGTCCTCCTGTTAACTTACAGTTTCATGGTCCTTGTAGGCAGCCCCTGATACATCCTCTGCAGCATGCCTAATTTCCCTTTTGTCTATAGTTATGTTGAGTATTTTGTCGTGTGAACCTTGAATTTTACTGACTAAAAAGAGATAAAAACTTCATAGATGATTTGTTATGAATTGCTTTATCCATTGTAAGCAAGGCTTAGCAGTTTCCTTTGACAGAAACAGGTTGTATGGATACATATCATGTCCAAACAGAAGTACATCTGTCCAGATCTGACCAATACTAACTGCTGTAACTAAAGAATTACATCTTATTGTTTACAGGATTCCTTGTCTATGGCTGTTGAGGAAACAGATGATGCAGACAACACTGTACATTTGATTGTCATCCGAAGGCTGGGGTACTACGGTCGTGTGACAATTGCATGGCAGGCCACAGGGGATCATAGTGGAGTAGGAGACATTACCCCTTTGGCAGGACAGGTACCCCCTACTCTTCAAATAGGTTGCGATGAATGAAATTTGAGTAGCAAGTTGTGCTCAGCAGTTTCGTGATGTCAGGCAAAAACTCAGATTTTCTCAAAACTCTTGGGGTTTTTTTATTTCTCAATTTCAGTTGAGTATAACTTTGGTACCAAAGTAGTTAGACTAATACTGTATGCTCTCACTTGTAATACTTTCATATGTCTTTAAGATAGAGTCTAAACTAAAGGGGTAAAAAGAAACTAGCTTAAGCATACAAAAAGCTGAGAGCAAATCATTTGATTGGTTAACTGTGCGAATCTAGAGTCTTAAGAAAGAAAGGCAAAATAGGCAGTTCTGAAACAATGGAAGTTCTGAACAGACTCTAGGATAAACAGACTATCCAATTTGCGCAGTCAACACATGAAATAGAAAACATAATTATTTATGAAGTAACACAACATAATGAGTCACATCCCATTTTCCAATGTACCACTGTGTAAATCAAATTAAGATTCTTCTTTGATTGACTTGTTGAAGTGAGGAAGCTAGATAAGGAACATTGTTGACCAAAACTTGCTTTCTGACCCTTTGTCTGACTTCCCGTTGAACAATTTGTTCATGTACAAATTTTTCTCTTTGAAAAAAAGGTTTTGTTTTTAAAAAATATAGAACTCGGCTTGATTTTTGCTAACCCAGATGTATCTCTGCTTTGTGTGCAGGCTATTGTTTTAAATTCATAACTGTGTTTCCTTTAATGCTTTGTGCATTGCTGTGCAGGTTGAGTTTGGAAATGGTCAGACTGTAGCTACGATCAGCCTGACCATCAGAGACGATCAAGAAGCAGAGTTTGCAGAAGTGACTTATGTGAGGTTGACAGAGGTTGTGGAATCTGGCACTGATTTGGATGCTCGGGGTGCTAAACTGGGTAAAGCTCTTGAGATATTGATTGGTATCGAGGAAGTATACATGTTCTGGAATTGTTTTTTTTGTTTTGTTTTTAAGAAAATGTTCAGAGTTTCTCTGCTTTTAGTATAATTTATGTTTGTATCCTAACACAATACTTTTAGATGGAATTTTTCTCTGTAAAATGAGATTCTTACTGTATTCATTGGAACCCTCTATGTTGACCAATCCCTGGCAACACTTTAGGAAACAAGTTTTTATTTCTCCGATTTTTTTTTCTGCCCTTTCCTCCATATGGCAACCACCTGTGTTATGCAGTTGCTACCACTTTCAATCTAACCCCATTTATTATTAAAGCAGACGAGTTTACCTTGCATACCCGGAATGCCAATATTTGAACAAGGTCACTGATTTGACATTTTCAGTTTGCTAGTAATAAGCCACATGCTCTGATAACTCCACTTTAAAAAAAAAGAACATATTTGCACAAAAAAATTCCACATTAACAGTAAAGTCCTTTGTAATGGGCCAGTTGCATTTTCAAGCCTACAGCCAAATGTGCACAATCTCGACTAGTTATTTGTGGTTCAAAAGGACCATTGTTTTGTTTTTTTTACAGATCCTACAAATTAGAATGCTCTTTTATTAGACAAACACCCTTTTATGGAAACAGGCATTGGCCATTTTATGAAAGAAAGGAGGTTACTTTGCTTGAGTTTTTCTGCATTAATCTGACCTTGTTGTATCTATCTACCATTTCATCACTGTTGTACAAATATATTTTCATTCACTGTGCTGTGTCAAGAGTTCTACTTGCACGATTAAATACTTTAAAGGACTGCAGTTTAAATGATGCTATTGAGAGTGTTTTTATGCGCTAGGATAATGATATACATTTTTTTATATCTTGAAGTTTTCATTCAAATTTGTCCCTCTTTTAACATCCACTTTGCTCGTAATTCCTATATTCTTCTGAGTTTAAATTGAAAAAAGTTTTTATTTGTTAGACTCAAAACTCTTATGTGTGTTCTGGGTTTTTTTTTCAGGTGATAATACTTTAGCAGTGGTCACTGTCCTGGCTAATGACTCTCCACATGGGGTGGTAGCATGGGAGACAACCGGTGTCACAGTTTTGGAGCCAGACGGAACAGATCAGTCTGTACAGTTGATAGTGACTCGCAAACAAGGCTTGGAGCGGAGCATTCGGATCTACTATGTGTTAGTGCTCTAGAGTACTTTGTGATTTGTTATTGCTTTTTTTGTTTTCCAAACTAAAGATCAATAGCAGAAAATTACAAGTTTTGTATGCTTTTGGTGAATATGGGATGGTCTTTGTAACATCATTATTATGAATGCTGAACAGATCACCTTTTAACCAAACTCTGTATTTAAAAAAATAATGAAATAAGAATATGGTCTTTGATACAGCTATAGAGAATCTTATAAATCAAAGCTAGGAATCAAATGTCGAGTTTGAACCTTTGGAGTGTGTGATCAATTCTCAAACATCATTGTGTACCTGAAAGAATATTCTATTTTACTGAGAGAGAAGAGAACCTGAATGAGTGACAATGTCTGCATGCCCCACTTTTGAATGCAGAAAATATACAGCTGTCAAAAGCAATGGAAGCCTAAACTAATCTTCCATAAATTGTGTGTTTGTGTCCTTCTTAGAAAGGATAAATTCAAGCAAAAGAACTGTGAAAACTCGCATGATCAAAGTTCCTGAATGCACACATTGTGACAATCAAGGTGTGAAGAGTAGGTAAATTTTTTTAATCTGGTAGAATACAGGGCAAACATATTGTTAAAGTATTTCCATGGAGTCTATTAGGTTGATGCTCTTCCCAGGCGGAGGTTTTCCCTGTGAAAATGGTTTTTCTTCTCTTTTCTTTCTCCCCAAAAGCTCTGATACTCTTCCTCTTTCGAGGGGGGGGTCAGTTGTGGAGGGATTGTTTAACTCATTCGCTACGTATTATTTTCGGCTTGTGGACGAATTTTTATTTGGGAGGGCGAATGAGATGGTGACTATTGGGCAGTTAAAAGGTCTTTGGGGCCACAAATTCAAATAAATATCAACGTATTATAAATCAATATTTTCAGTATGGTTTGTAGAATACATCTGTAATGTTTATTTATGTATTTTTCAACTTTGGTTCATGTAAGAGGCGATTATGCAACGCAATTTTGATTGGATGCTGTTAAAATTTGAAAATAAAAAAATGTATAATCTTTGGTGAAACTCACAAAATATTTTTTCACCTAGTCAAATGATACATCAAAATAACCATAAATGAATATAGAACTGGAAAATATTGAAAAGTTTGCAGTTATTTACATACATTCCATAATATTTGTACATTTGGATCATAACATCCGATATTGAAAAAAATTTTTTTTTATTATCTTGAAAAACAATCACAAACAGAAAAAAACACACTCGTATCTTTTTCTGGAATTATTCAGAATTGCATTTGGAATAAACCTATACATGTCTTGAGTGGCACTTTTTGTGTAATTTCATCAAAAAGTAGTGATTTGGGGGAGAAAATTATATTTTTACAATTAAGATCTAGACCTAGATCTGGCACTCAAAAATATTGATTTCTTAATAACATTGCATTGACAACATGAGTCCAATCATATCAATATTATAAAAAAGAGTCCTACACTTCTTTAGTGGGCAAAATAATGTTAGATTTTGTTGCGTAAAATTACTAAGACTGGTGTCTGGGCTATAATTTTGGCATCGCAATAAAACGAAGTCGAATAAACTACGAAATCGCGTTTCAAAACTGAATCTAAACTTCCGATATTAAGTGGAAATGCTTGACCCGGAAGTCAACATTATATTATGACCTTTATTTTAACATGGATATACGGCTCGGTGTAGCAAATGAGTTAACTCAGGTTCAGAGAGAATGTCAAGGAAGGTGAAGGAAATATCTTTTAGGTAGGTGGTTTAAAAAAATGTGTTCTAGAGTAGCACATTTTAACATGTATAAAAAAACAGGGGCTGTCAAAAGTGTGTGTCACTGTTTGAGATTGTTTTGACTATTTTGTTATGTTCTGTTTATTGTGATGCAAGACATTGTAAACAAATCTCTTTGAAGTGAGCAAAGAAATTGCTTTGTTTTTTTGTTCTTTTCTTTTAAATGTTGTTTATTTCACAGCTTGCTACTTTTTAATATTAAGTCATTTGTTCGTCTTATTCTTTTTAGCACTTCAGTGTCCCCAAGACTGCCCGAATCTGAGCAAGCAATATCAGGAGAGGACTTTGTAGCCTCACAAGGTTCTGTGGTCATGGAGGAAGGAGTTTCAAAAACAGCTATTGTTGTGGTCATCAAACAGGTAAATGGCTCCATCCTCATCATCATCGTCATCATCATAATCATCATCATCATGGAAACACTGGTAATTTACTGGAAACAGTTAAATAATAATTTCCAGTTGCAAAATTTCTCAACATATCAGCAATGTTTCATCAGGAAAAAGCAACAAAACAGTAACTGATTTCATCATCATAATGTTGGTTGAAAAATGGATAGTTTATTAAAAAGTCATGAAAAATGGTAAAGTCTTTGATATTTATTCACAAATTGAACTTTGCCCTCTATAAATGGGCTGTTTGTGTTACGTTCATTGCTTGATTGGGAGTGCTCAGGTATATCATGAACAATTGTTTTCATCATCATCATTCTCATCAGCACCACTTTGTACCCACGACCACCACCATTTCATACTAGTCCTCACCATTATTTACAAGGATGACATCTTTCCTCACTTTTTATGAAATTCCTTTTGCTCCGCTGTTCTAACTACTATTTAAAAAGTGCTTGAAGTCCAATTTCTTTGTAACATATCATTCATTAAAGAATTCTCTATCTTTTACAGGACAGCATCCCTGAAGCAGCCGAGACATTCCTGGTCAACCTGACGTCAGTGACCCTTCTTGGCGCCGATGCTGGAGATGCCGGTCCAAGCATAGCTGTGGGAGAGGGCGTCATGGAAGTGACCATCACAGAGAATGATAACGCTAGAGGTGTTGTGGAGATGGATGTCAAAACGGTGGGTTATTAGAGAGAGATGTGTTTTTGGCAGTGGTGGGCACCTTTCTTGCTTTGGAGGCAGGATTTCAAGTTTGGGTTGATTGATTCTTTTTACTGGGAGAACAGTGGATGCTGATATAATATGCCTACATCCATGCTGATATAATATGCCTACATCCATGCTTACACTCTTGTTTATCCTAAATGTTGGAAGTAAATAAAACACTCATGCAAATGTAAATAAGGAATCATGTTTAGCATATTTAGTATTTTTGCCTGATTTCTCTCTTCAGCAAAAGTGAGTTTGTGTAGAAAAAGATTCTATACTATGAACACACGTAACTCCTTTATTTATTCTATCTCTTACCAGACCCCAAGTCATTGCATATCTTACATCTTACTCCCACTCACAAACATTAACACATAATCTACTGTCGTTTGATTTGCAATTTTTATTTGGGATTTAAATGCTATATACTTTGATTTGTTTTCAGAACATAGAGGGCCGCCTTGATGTGTACGAGGAATACAACAAGAACGTCACTATCACTTTGCCTTTGAAGAGACTCGTCGGTTTCTTTGGCTCTGTCACAGTGACATGGCAGGCAGATCCAGGGGAAGCAGATGCCCTTGACTACACCCCAGGGGGAGGTACCGTTAAATTTGATGACCAGCAGAAGACAGCAAATATTTCCATCACCATCCTTGACGATAGTTTGCCTGAGGATATGGAGGTAAAAATCCGTAGAATTTTGCTTTCTTAAATGTTTTAAAAATGATTAATATACGCAAATTCAAATCCATTTTAAAAAATCTGCCTCTCTTTTCTTTAAGGTGCCTGAGCTTGCCTTATGATATGGAGGTAAAATCAGAAGAATTTTTCTTGCTTACTTGTTTTTGAAATGATCAACAAATCCAGATGCATTGAAAAAAATATGTTTGTCTTTTTTGTAGGTGCCTGGTTTATTTTCATGAACATGTTCACCTTCTTCTCAAGTTTTGAATATGTGTGTTGACAGGAGTAAGAATCTTTTTTCTTTCAGACATTTGAGGTGAAGCTGATACAAGTGAGTGGAGATGCTGGCTTGGGCATTTCTCGCAGTGTGCGGATAGCTATATTGAAAAATGACTCCCCGTCTGGTCTCTTCAGATTTGCTACCTCAGAGGTCAGTATTTGTTCCCTGTCGTAATCTATTTTTATCATCAACTACTTCATGGTTTGTTTACTGAGGCTTGTATGTATACTATTTGAAATAGGTGAATGGAGTGGACAATGGCATTTGAATAGTTTTATGGCTTGTTTGATGAAGCATGCAAGAATCTTAGATTGTCTATATTGCAAATTTTGATCATACTGACTTATACATTCTCTGAAAAGTGTAATGGAATTAAAGAATATACGGTCTATTCTTTGTAAACAACAAAAGATCGTTTTTTATTCATGTATGACTGTTTTTTGTACTCAAAACGATTTGTCTCATAAAATACTTTCTTATATTTGTTATCCTTTACTTGATCTGAAACTCTCTTGAATCACCCAGTTCTTTTTTTATCATCCCACATTCTCCAGGTGGAAACAAAAGAGTCGTTGACGACCTCAGATGAGCAAGGTCAAGCTATATTAGTTGTCCAACGTATCCAAGGTACTCAGGGACTGGTCAATGTAAAGTGGAGACTTAGTGCGGATGGAGCTTCAGACTTCATGCCACCACTAGAGGGAGAGGTGGCCTTTATCCAGGTGAAAATATGGCAGATTGGGCACTGCTTTCAGTTAGAGTTGATGCCTTTAGTATGTTCAGTTACGTTAGTGAAAGTCATTTGTTTATCCCATCCATTCTCCAAAAATAAAAATTGTTACACACAACCCTTTCTTTGGACCTACTTATGGCCACCATCTTGTGTCATTTTGAACTCCTGATGCCTGCCTTTTGGAACGGCTAACTGGATAAAACTTGTAGTCATTGTTTTAAAATTGTAAATATAAATGTATATTGTACTGTGCTGACATGTTCTAGTTGACTGAGATCTACTATCCTCCTTTTGCCACATATCTATCCAACAGTTAGTTGCCAAAAGTTAGATATGTAGGAGTAAAAGAGTACCAAGGAGAATGTCCCTGCTGTCTTTGTTGATGTTAGTTAAGGCAAAAAAAGTCAGAGCTTGCCCAAGTTTGCGTATCATGAAGTGGAACCGTTGACACACAATCCATTCTGGGACCTGATAAATTTTGCTACAGGTTTGAATCACCAGCTTGGGCAAATGTCTTATTCACACCAGAGTGGAAGGAAAAATATTTTAAATGTTTTTTCATGGGAGGCAGTATTAAACAGTAGGCCTACTTTCATTAATCAAAACCCACAACATTTTGATCAGGAACTCAGATTAGTCTCTCTGTAGCACCACTGCTGATGTAATAATAAAGGTATTGTGTTGTGTTCGTGCATAATCTCATGTTTACTCACTTTTGTGTATTTGTCCAGGGTGAGGTTGAGAAGACAATGGTCTTGCAGACTCGCCCAGACACTGTGCTGGAGGGAAGAAAAGAGTTTGTTGTGTCTTTAGTATCGGCCAGTAATAATGCGGACATTTCACCAACAGGTTTGATATCACATTTTTATACCTTTTCCTGTGCAGGTTGATTTTACTTTAATTCTGCTTTTGTTTCTGTCTAGGACAGAAAAGACATAACAGTGTGAAGATAAAAAAATCAGTCAGTTTTCTTGTCACTTTGAGTAATATTTTTGTTCCCATTTTTTTTATCATGTCCTAAGAATCTGTTAACGGGACAGTTATATAGCATTACGGTAACTATCAAATAAACAGTTGATTACTTGGATTATGTCTAATTCAAAAGTCTATTAACCATGTCATTGTCAGTAACGTTTCCGTTTTCTGAATTGTTAAGGAAGAAAGTGTCTTTATTTGGGTAATTCCTTTAAAAGAGAAATGGAACAACTCATGCAGTTTATTTGGATCATCAGGTACAGAATTCTCTAGTTATTTGGTCACAGAAC
Source organism: Aplysia californica (assembly GCF_000002075.1). Taxonomy (NCBI): domain Eukaryota; kingdom Metazoa; phylum Mollusca; class Gastropoda; order Aplysiida; family Aplysiidae; genus Aplysia; species Aplysia californica. The sequence goes on along the minus strand of NW_004797313.1, from coordinate 704,115 downwards.
TGTTCAAGATAATAGATTGTTGATTAAAGACTCCGAAGTGTTTTACTGCCTTCCCTGGAAATGAGGGGGTTTTTTTTTTTCTTTTACAAAACACTACCTCTCTATTCATAACCAGTCAAAGAAAATTTCTTTCCATTTTCAGATGGGGACTGCAAAGTGATCATCCTTCCAGACCCTGGTGCCAGTGGAAGAGTCTCTATTTTACCAGAATTCAGGACTGTATTTATTGGAGAACCAGGTGAATCGAGCCCAGGTTATGCTGGAGAAGCTGAAGTGAGACTCACAAGAGGGACAGGGATCTTTGGGGAAATTCTCGTCACTTGGGCCATCACTCCGCGGGATGTCTCTGCTTTCCTACAGGTGGAGGGTACTGTCAAGTTCTTGGACTTACAGCAGACAGCTTCCATTATTCTACAGGTACTCAAAGTCACTGTAGGCCAATTTATTGTTCCTACTTTGCAGCAGGTTGATATAGGGAGGGACGTGGGAGTTGGAGTTCCTTCATGTTAAAGGTTTTTATGTTTTAGATTATCCATGCAACTTAATACTGATGTGCAGTGGCCTGAATTTTTTTTTCTTGTGACATACTTTCTGAAGTTCTTTTTACTTCCTAGATTCTCTGTTATTGGTTGGGTTTCTTTTTTTTTCATTTTCAGATGTGTCTTTTTTGGATGATCTAGAGCTGCTGTAGACCATCATAATTCTGTTGAAAGAATGTTGAAAATAGCTTTGTCTGACTCCAGATGTGTTATTCTTTGCATGTTCTTTTCCCCCTGATAGAAGGTGCCAAGTCAAAATACTGTTTTGTCAGGACTGCATTTTATTGAAAGCAATAATTCTGCATTAATCATCTTGCAACAACAGTTGCAAAAAAATTGAGAAAGAAATTAAATGTTTAGTAGTTATCATCTTTTTGTGAATTCCACTGTGCAGAAATGTCCATAAATGTTGAGTAGACATGTGATAATTGATTTTATGACATGGGGTATTTGCCATGATTTACTGAAGGTTTGAATTCTGTTTTAGGAGATAATATATTCAACATCATGTTTTAACAGAAGTTTTGTGTATATTTTCCAAACTTAGACCAGAGATGACAACATTCCAGAGCTGCAGAAAAGCTTTACCCTCCAGATCAGTTCAGCGTCTGGTGGGGCGGTTGTGTCAAGTGTGTCCGGAGAGTACACAGCAAACATTGTGTTTGTTGCCAGTGACTACCCTCACGGCCTGGTTCAGTTCTCCCTACCTGAAATTGTCACAGTCACAGAAGATCAAGGACAGGTGAATACCATAAAAGTGCTGATCTATGCTGTTTGAGTTAGTCTATTTCCTCCTTAATACCAAGGGAATTTTTTTCTGGAGATTTTCAATCTGGAAACTGATGAATATACAGGAGAGATTGCCAATTTTGGAGAAAAATCTTGTGTAGTTTAGCCTTTAGTTTCATCAACTTGACAGGACTAAAATATCTGATGTGAGTTTGTTATCAGTATATTCTGAAAGATAATAAAATGTAACAAATCATTGTCTGATATTTTATGTATTCAAAAGAGCATTAAACACTTACACTTTAAATTCCTGATTTTTCCATTCTTTTCTATTTAATGAATTCTCAGAGGTCAGTGATTGTGTGTGGAATATTTCAGGTGCGTCTCACAGCCACGAGAGGCAAAGGGCTCCACGGGGAGCTGCGGGTGGCCTACACAACAACCGCTGACACAGCCAAGGCATACGAGGATTTCCTCCCCAGTGCTGGCACTCTGACATTCCTGCCCTCTGTCAGCTCTCAGACTATTGACGTCAGTCTAGTGCCTGACGATATTCCAGAAGGACCTGAAGACTTTTATGTCTACCTGACCTCTGTCGTGCTTGTGAATGATAAGTGAGTTGTGTAAAACATACTGAGCTTTAAGAATAGCTGATCAAGATAGGTGATTATTGCCATTCAGGTACAGTTTGTTTCTTTACTAGTAAATATGCGGATTGTGGTTTGTTTTTCTTTCCTTCAAGAAAGTTTTAGATTAAGGGATAAACAGTCTGACTGTATCAGAAATTACGCATTCTGCTCTTTTATGATAATTGTTTATGTCCCAAGTTGATGAGACTAAAATTTAAAGAAAAAAAGTACATCTTAGTCTTCTGGGTAAAAGATTTCATAAGTCATAAATAGTCAAAAGATAGTAGAATAGAATCTGCTTAGTGAGAAAGAGACAGTGAGAGGGAGAGCAACAGACAGACAGACAGACAGACAGACAGACAGACAGACAGACAGACAGACAGACAGACTGACATTTGTAATCATTACCTCACCCGTCCACAGCAACGACTACAGTATGGTGTCAGGGCTGAGCAGAGATATGGCTCCAGCCCTGGGGACTCTGGTTGTAAAAGTTGTACGCATCGACATAAACGACAATGCACAAGGAACCATTCAGTTTGAATCTGAAAATTTTGAAGGCAATTTCTTTGTTTATTACTTTCTTATATATTATAATAAATGCATGCCTAGTCTGTTATGGGATAGAAGGGTGCTTTTCAGTTTTGTCTTGTGCTGACAATGCTCACCGTCCTTTTGATTTTGGTTGAGGAAATCTTAGTTTAATTTTGTCAAGGATATTTCTGTCTTTATCACATTCATATTTGCTTATCCTTTTGGTATAAATGACTATTCTTTCTTCACAGAAACTGTCAGCAAACCATACGAGCAATGATTACTACGCAAAATAGAACCTCATTTGGACTGCTTAATGAAAATTGAGATGTATATTCCAGAGAACTTTAGTGAGCTCTAGTTAAACTTTGCATCAGTAATGAGCCTTTTTCCCCCCAGAATTTAAATGTCTTACTAAGTCAGAGCAGACAGCTCAATTTGGTGTGTCAAAATTATAATTTCTTGTTCTTAAATTTATCACTGTTAATTTGTTTAAGAATTCACCTTATTTTTTCTTCACAGTTTCAATGGTAACTTCTTTTTTTCTGAGGTAATGGGTGCTCCAGTACCACTATATTTATTATGGTTTACAAATCAAATTTACCTTTGTATCTATTTGTCACTTGACTGAGTCCTAAAAAAAAGGAATAGCTTAATTGAAAGAGGTCTCTGTTGCTAAGGGTAAGGTTAACATACATGAACTTATCTTGACCATCTTTAAAGAGAATTTACAATTATTTTGTCTGTACTGTTAACATCCTTAACTTGCTAGACTGAATTTTCAGGTTGCTAAAAGCTACAGATATAGTAAGTCATGGTGAATATGGTGGTACGTTAATGGCCAGTTCGTTTTGCTGCAATTTTTTTTATACACCTGTGTGGTCTATGTTAGTTAAGTCATTAAGTTTCTTGTCTTTTATATGCACAAGTCCGCAATGCTTTAAAAGAAATGAATTTTTTGTATGTGGAAGGTCTTTTGCTTTCCAGCTATAGTTTGATGAATAATGATGGAATTTCTTCCATTTACCGTAAAATAAAGTGAGGGTGTTTCTGAAGTTGTCATTGTCCAGACAGCTGAATTATTGTATAAAAGTTCCAATAACTTTATTTTCTCAATGTGCATTTATTTCATCAAGCATACTTATTCATATAACAATGAGAATTTAACAATGTTGGGAGCAATTTTGTTATGGGATTGCTCAGATTTGGTCATACATAGGGGAAAAGGTATTATGTGTTGATGATTTATTATGAGCCTTTCCTTTTTGGTAGTATTTTACCATGAAACATTTTATCTGCTTTTGGATTTATTTTTGTTTCTCAGTTTCTTGCTTTAGTCTTATTTAGACTTAAGACTTTTTAACTCAGGTGGCTGTTCTTTTTGTTGTTGTAGGTTGTTGTTTTTTTCAATTTATTTTGGTGGGTCTTCTCTTTGTACAAAATACCCGCCTTACTTTTGTATCAGTGTAGCTATATAGCTTGTTGCCTGATCTTACTTGGGAGTCTTGTGTCTCACAGTTCGAGAAGAGAGTGGTCTGGCCAGTATCCCTGTGGTGAGAGTTGGTGGCAGGTTTGGGAGGGTGACTGTGGAGTACGCCACTGAGATGCTGACCGCTACTGTTGATGTTGACTATCTGGAGGCCAGTGGAGATCTGATTCTGGACGATGGAGTGGACATGGTCAAAATCAATGTCACGCTCCGAGATGATACGGAGATGGAACCCAGTGAGACCTTCAAAGTTGTATTGACAGCTCCAACAGGTAATTGAAAGATACACAAACAGGTTTCAAGATTTAGTTCTAGCAGTTTAGGTAGTTTGTATTATTTTTTTTTCTTTTTGATGTCAAGTCCTCAATGGTTTATACAATTTGTGGATGTATGAGCCATGCTTTTGTAAGTCCAGATAAGATGGGGTGGATTTAGAAACTCAAAAAAAAAAAAAGATAAACTTTTGATAGTGAGCCAAAGATCTCTCTCACAGATTAAAGAAAAGCTGTGCATTGTTAAAAATAATAGACTGAATGGAGAAAAAGATGTATGTTCTTTTGCTAATTTTGAAAGAATCTGTTTGCTGAAAGATGATAAAACAATGTTAATTTTACAGAATGATATTTCTAAATTATTCTTTGAAAATGTGTATTTTGTCCAGGTGGTGCCTCTCTTGGAGATGCGTCCACATGCATGGTGACCATCCTGAAGTCTGATTTTCCTAATGGGAGATTTGCTTTCCGTGGAGACACAGAACTCTCCTTAGAAAACCCAGAGCAAGAACGCCGAGAGGCTCTGTTCATTGAGAGGACCGGGGGAGTTTTAGGCCAACAGCAGGTTAGAAAGACAGTTATCAGGATCAGTCACATGTACAAGTACGAGTACTTTTTAAGAGAAATGCACCAAAAAAAGTTAAGTGTTTTTCTGGAACAAATTGGAATTATCTGACAACCATGGCAAGGGTATAAATACTGGGTGGAGTTGGCAAAAATAATTATTTCAGGACAATTTTGAGATACATTCTTGAATATGATCAGGACACATGTTTGTGAGAAAGGCCACAGTCTTAAGACATTTTTTCTATCATTTGGAAATCACTGAAGATAAAAATTCTGTTTTGTGGATTTCTGGCCAAGAAAAAAATATTTCAAAGATGTGCATTTCCTTTTTTGTATTAAATAAAGAATGAGGGTAAAACCTTAACAGTTTTTGGTCCTACTTCACCAGTCTGAGAGCCATGGTCTGGGTAACAAATATAATGTTGATGACTGCATTCCAATTGCTGTTGGATTGTTAGTGTACTGAACATGTGCATATGATCATCAGGCAAGAGAAAGTTAAGCCATACTGATTGAAGTACATTTATTTATCACCTGCAAAATTACATCAAGCTAAACATGATCATAAATGGTCTCAATGTGATGCACATAGGAGAAGTGTAGGGAGAGAGAATTGTAATGCATTTTTTAAAAAGTTGTCAAAAGTCTGCATTAGTCTCAAATTAAGTTCCTTTTACATTTATTAAGAAAGTTAAAACAAAAAGGAAAAAACGTTAAATACTTAAAACACAGTCAAATATTTCACATATATATATGTAGTGAAAACAGCTCCTAGTTAGTGTCAAATAATTTTTTCTCCTTGATACTCTGTCTTAGCACTGAGGTTTCTTTTGTTGACAAATCAGTGGGAGTTAACAGTTAAAGGTTAATATGTTTGAAAAATTACGCTTTAATGAAGCGGTGAAACTGAATTGTGGCTTTCAATAAAGTGTTTCTTAGAAAATGGAAAACTACACCAATGTTCAAGGCTCAGTGAAAACGGTACTCCACAACGGGGTTTCCATGAAAACGAAGCCATAGTTCCTGTTCATGTTAACATGACAAATGAAAGCAGATTATCAGTGTATGTTTTAATGTAAACCATAAGACAAATATTTATGTGAATGTTTCCGTAAAAAATGAAAGCTTTATCTGAACATATACGTTTCTCTGAAAACTGTATTTCAATGTGTACGTGTGTGGCCAGGTGTTTTGGCGCATCATGGGTCCCAACAACCCAGACCTGCAGCTGGAAGACACGAGTGACATCAGCAGCACAAATGGTGACCGTCAGGTGACCTCAGGCTCCCTGATGTGGAGTAGCGGAGAGGCGGGGGAGAAGTCTCTGTCCCTGGACATCAAACCCTACACCACCTGGGAGGTGGAGAAATCTTTTGTTGTGGAGCTGTACAGAGTGACAGGCTCACCGGCTGGTATAGGGGATGGAGATGTGGATGAGGAAATGGGTCATGTTATAATCAAGGTGAGACATAGGACAAATTGAAGTGGTAGTTTTACTTTAATCTAGCTGCAACAGGTTAGATGTATGTAATGTAAGTAGGGAAATGGCATTTACAGGTTGGTAAGTTTCTTTTCCAGTAATCTGGTTTCTTTGTTCTACTGAAAATTTATCATCAAAAGATGTTCTTGGGCAGTGTTTTTATGGTTCAAAATTGACTTCAAAGCTGAGTTTCAAGGCTCTACCCAAAGTAATTTGAAATCTTGACTGATGCCATTATTGCAGTAACATAAATTCAAATCGTCAAAATTGTTAATACCTTTGATGCTGTTTACAGTGCAGAAGAGTGACTAACTTAATATATGTCATGAGATCCAGCACTGAAACTTACAAAAGTGTTAAGTTTGTAACAAGCCCTTTAAAATTCTCTGGCACTCATATTGTTCATTTAAGTCAAAGATAAGAAGAACGTCATTGCTATTTATTGTACTTTAATGCTAAAAACAAGCATGACTATAGCAAAAAATAGCAGAGTGTAGGAAAGACTCATACCTGCAACCTGTGTCCTCCTTTCAACCCTCAGGACAGTAATGAAAACATTCATTTACCCTTAGGTCCAGTTTTATTTAACGTTATCTTTATAAGGGTTGTACGTTCACTAGTTTCTGAAATATGGAGTCGGTGATATCTATAAAATTATAAATGTGATATTGTTTTCAAGAGTGTAAAAATGTTGAAAAAAATACCTTTAATATTTTCAGTTTTATCATAACTATCGTAAAGAGTTATCATGCAAATATCACAGAATCCAACAGTTTGTGAAAACTGCTTGACCTGATTGTAAACTACTTTCAAAAGTATGATGTTACTAAGTAATACTTTGGCATGGAAGATGAGCAGTTTTCTATTCCTACTTTATTACTTGCCTATAAATTGTCGTGATCAGATTCAACGATTTGGAGATCCAAATGGAATTATTGGATTCACTGGTGCAGCTGCTCAGAACAGACAAGTTGTGGAGCCAGACGGTGTTTCCTCTTTGACCCTGCTCTTCCCAATAGCTCGTCGTTCTGCCACAGGTGTCACGGGCAACATGCAGGTTAGTGATGCCTTACTTTGTTTTACTCAATGCATAAGTCAGTAGCTATACTTCCTTTGTTTGTCTTTAATTTGTAAAAATCCACCAAAAATTTAGATTTTTTAATTTTTAGATCTTTATTGCAAGTCACATTTTATCTTAGCACGATGTGGTCAGGTATGCTCAATGTCCCTGCTCTTTTGTCAATAGGGTACATGCCTTTAAAAAGTCATTTTTAACTTTAAAACAAAATTTTCTTGAGCAGATTTACTGGGAGGTGAGAGGTGCCAAGCTGGAGGACTCTGACATACAACCTCTGGAAGGTTCCATTATTCTAGCAGAAGGCAAGAGAGAAGGACAGATTAGCTTACAGATTTTGCCCGATGAGCTTCCTGAGTTGACTGAGACATACACTGTGGCCTTGGTCCGGATCGAGGGAGGAGCAAACATCGACAGCGAACACAACACTTCGACCTTCAGCATAAGGTAAAAATAATGAGATGGCAATGTGAGCAATATTCAGCATCCTCATTTTGACTTAATTATGTGCTCAGCCATAAGGTGGGAGGAGTATGCTTCTAATGAAATCATTTGTGAGGCATCGTGGTGAAATCAGGCGCTTGTGAAAATGATGAAATCGAAGAAACCGGAATTTTTCTGCTGGTGTGGCAAATTTTATCAAATTTTTGTTTTTGGGCTCAATATCTTTTATGTCCATTTAAAAACACATTTCTGTATGGATTTGAATGAAAAACGTTGATTAAAGGCACAAAAACTGTAAATTTCAAGTTCTCAAGGACTCTCAAGCTGTGGAAGCGACCTATCCTTAGCGATCTTTTTCTTACTAATTTTACCTCTAAAAGCAGGTAACCCCAATTACCTCCTTCAATCGCAAATATCCTTCTATTTAAGATAGAAGAGTATTTTTTTTTCATCCGCACCAAGGCAAATGACGAGGCTTTATGATGATACCAATAAATCCATATGCCTAAAAATTGACGGGCACCTGATTCCACGTAGTAACACATTTGGTGAACAAAGAAAAGAAATGGTTGAAAATATAAGCCTTCAAATTTTGAAAATGTCAAGAACAGTTATGTCGTGTTTGTTGATTTATTCAAACTTCATGGTTTGCCAGTCTGCTTTTGTAATTAAAAGTTGTTCATTGTAAATGATATTATTTAGCAATTGACAATGACATAGTTTTCACTCAGATATTATCTGGAATGTGTTTTAAAGTTGTTCCAATAATTTTTGTCTTTATGTCTTTTTCCCCTTATAAAAGATTCAACGACCATCCTCATGGTGAGTTTGGAATACTGCCACAGTTTCAGATGATTGAAGTGGATGCCTCGGATCTGTCTAGAAAAGTTAGACTGAACTTCACACGCTACTATGGAACCTTTGGAGATGTGATTCTCACCTTTACGATTTCATATGATGTTGTGAGTAAACTTATCATGTAGGCCCATTTGTTAATTAAAATTATGTTGTTCTGACTCGTGTGTATTTCATGTAGGCCTATAAGTATTGCATAGTCTCAAAATGTTTCTCACCAATATCACTGGACCACTAGAGGTGTCATCTCTGACTCAAAGACTGATGTGTAATGACCCTCCACTGTTCACGGTCGCCAGCAGCCGTGTTACATTTTGCCGTGCTCAGGCTAGCCCATAATTTGATATTGTCCATCCTCATTGTTCTTTGTCCACCCTTGGCCCACTTGCCCCACATCTTGCCTTTAAGCTCACCAAGATACTTTTCTGCACAAGTTTAATATGAAGTTTCTGAAGTTGTTCTCCTTTTGTATTTTTTTGGCTCAAATCTTGCATATTTTCAGATGTTGTTTAATTTACATCTTTCATGTACGTATAATGTTATTTTCAAGAGAAATTGATCTTAGTTCCTTTTATGTTTATTCTAGCAATTAATTAATTCAGACTCTCTATCAAGATATTGCAACATTCTCATTGACTTGATATCTTTGTCTTGCGTACAGAGTAGTTCTGGGGTTGCCTTGGAGCTGAACACAGGCACCTTGAGGTTTGCTGAAGGCCAGCGGGAGGGCATAACTCTTGTTGGCATCACAGGCAATGGTTTTCTAAGGCTGGGCTCCACCTTCACAGTGTACATCACAGAAGTACAGTATCTTGGGGCTGGAAGTGAGTGTCAGTGCAGAATTGCTGACCTGCAATGTATTTCACCTTTCTCTTAACCTATTCTTTAACCTCTAAAATAATAGGAGGTGCAGGTTTATAATCTGTATGAGGTACTTACTACCATTTGTGCGAGAAGGGGGGAAAAGGGGGGGGGGGGAATTACAGAGCTATTATTCTGAACTATCTGGGTACCCGTTCGATGAATGGACTCCAAAGAATCGATCGTCAAGTCATTGTGGCCTAACTACTGCTTGTTAACGGACGCCTCACTTGTTTACAATGGCGTCTTAGAAGACGGACTTTCCTAAGATTAGGTCTAAATGAACCTAATGAAAAACTGAAATTTAAACTACAGTGACTTCAGACTCCTTAATATAACTGTGCACCCTTTAAAAGGCTCTGAACCACTGTTATTTTTTTTTAAATTCGAAAGTTAATTGATTCGGAAGTTTTAGGCGACCAAAGTGACGAACTTTCACAAATATAATATGTATAGATATAGATGACTGAATAATAAGCTCCACACAATGGATTAAGCTGAACTGAGTTTCAAGAAAAGCAGTGTTCAAGACAAAGTGATACCAACCCGTCCTATCAGACCTATATTTTGAAGATGAATCTTTTCTTTTCACATTTCTCTTGTGGTAAGATTATTATTATTATCATTATTATTATTATTATTATTATTATTATTATTATTATTATTATTATTATAATATTATTATTGTTATGATGATGCTTTACAGTGGCAGAAGCACCAAGTATCAGAGCTGGAGAGTCCAAGGCTCAGGTGGAGGTCCCAGCTTTGGCAGCAAACACAGAGCTAAGCTTTGCCTCTGACATAGCTTTCGTGAAAGAAGGTGAATTTATAGGGTTGTTGGTGAACTTTTTTTTGTGTTCTGACCTTGAAATGGTGAACTGTTTTTCTGTTGCATTATTTTATGTCTTGGCACTTGTCTTGAACTCACTCTGTCATATGCTATGAATTTCTGCCCGTCTCTTTCCTTTTGATGTTCTGTATCTATTGCTGATGTTCTGTATCTATTGCACTCATCTTGTAGCTTGGCATAGATTAACTTTTTTGGCTTCATTTCTTTCTTGGGATTAAAGCACACTTTGAAGATTACCTCATTAAAATTTTTTATAGGGCCTTAATGTCCTTATGCATATAAACATCTTTATATAATATATGCGTATCGTGCATTTTACTTTTTGTTCTGAGCATGCTGATCTGATACTTGTGGTGTTCATTACCCTGCTGTATGCTGTGAATATTGGTTTCACTTATTATTTTTCGAGAATGAGGAAGAAGAAGATCAAGAACTTATTATTCTGAAAAAAGTCCCTTTAGCTGTGGTCCTACGAGGTTAACCGGAAGAGCGTTCATATCGATCGATGACCCACTTACATCGTCTGTGAGCTTGGCGAGTGTGCCGCCGGAGTCAATAGTGAAAGAGAACAATGAAAAACATGCCTCGTCTTTTGTAGCAATTTGATGCGATCTATGAATAAGTGCTACGACTGCATGAATAATCCCCTTATCCCCTTGTCGGTTGATCAGACGCTAAGAGTGGAAGTTACACCAAATCAAATAACTTTTCTGGAGTTTTCCAAATTTCACACCTGGTATGAACTTGTGAACAGCTGCTTATCATTTGATGAACATTTCTACCAGTGTTTTGCGTTTCAAAACAACACAGTTTCTTGAAGGGCACACAGGCACAAGCAGACTGATGCACACACATATTAGGGTAACGATGCAGACCCGCATGAAACAAAATGTCATTACCTGCTTGGGACGACAGACTTATCGGGGATCAGCTGGGTCATGCTGCGCAGGAATGCACTTATTGGCGAACATTTATCCGGAACCAGAATTTTAAGGTTAAAGGAGAAAATACGACATTTTTGGTAAGTTGAAATGTTTGTTTTTACAAATCTTGCAAAACATCATAGATATTCAACAGATTTTTCTTTGCTTTGACAGAAGATCGAATCCTAACAGTACAACTGAAACGTTTTGGGACATATGGAAATCTGGTTGCTGACTGGCTTAGTGGCTACTCTGCTGCGGGCCGGCCCGATGGAGTGGCTAATGGAGAGACTAACCCTAGTATTGGCTCTGTAAACTTTGCCCATGGACAAGAGGAGGCCAGTGTCTCGGTGCAGGTAAGAGACGCAAAGAAAGTTTTAGATCAAGTTCAAGCAAACACCGCAGGTGACCCACGGGAAACGAAGTGGCTGTTAGAAAAAATCTCATTAGCGATTATTATGTTGGCAATTCCTCTAGCGCCTGAGTGATGGATCATGGCTCTGGGGACATCAGTTGACAGGCTGTCACAGGAAGCTGAATCTGTAAACAGTTAAGAAAATGATGTTTTATCTTCACAGGTAGAGTGGCAAGGAGTGTGCAAATGGAGGGGTTGCCGGCAAAATTTAGTTTTGCTGATGTCTGCCCTTTTAAAAAGTTTTCGTTGTGTATCAGGGATTTTTAATAACAATATTTCTGACAGGAAAAACGGATGCATTTTGTTGTTATATAGAGAAAAATAGCTTGTACATTTTTGGTTGTATTGAAATATTTACTTTTACTTTGATGATCTGGATATGTATTTATCCAGTCTTTGATAGTTGATGTAAGAATTGTTTTAATTAATGCGTGGTATGGTATGTTTTTGTATGTGAAAAAGTATTTCCTTGTAATTTGTTGGTCTTGTTATTTGGTTGTTTTTTGTAGCTAGCTATGAAATGTCTCGTGTATAAACCTTATTATCCGGACCACATGGTTACTGATTTGTCTATTAGTGTAGGCCCCCACAGAAAACTCATATCAGATATACAGTCTTGTTTATTACCTCACTGTACAAGTTGTCAAAAAAGTACAGAAATGTAGTTTTGCACAGTTTTATCTAAATATTCAATGTTTTTTCAAACATGAGAGTTTGTTTAGTTTCGAGTGAAACAAAAGCTTGAGCAATGCAAAACGGAGGCAGTTCTTCACAAAATGGTATTGGAAGCTGAGAGTGTGATATTGGTTTGAAAGTGATTAAGAATTGAGTGCTGGGTTGAAAGTGGTTTAGAATCGAGTGTTGAACATTGTTTTGTGGTAATTTTGAGCTTGGTTTAGGTGGAGAAACCAGAACTGGAATTCACTGGTTGGCTAGATCTTTGGGAAGGGTTAGGCTCCCAGCTGTCTCCATCACTGTAGCAGTTGAACATTGGTTTCTTTTTTCTGATGACTACCTAAACCTAAGAGCTTTGGACGGTATAGTTGTATCCTGACATGTCTTCTCTGTCAGGTTTTACCTCAAGTTGAGCAAGCCGAAGTGTTTGTTCTGAGACTTCCTCGTGCGCCTCAGTCCCTGGTCAGTGGGGGAGCTCGTCTTGCCATGACTGACCTCATAGTTCGAGCAGATCCATCCGGCCTCATTCGCTTCTCTGATGATTCTCTGACACCTCAAGTTTCAGAGCTGGATGGGCAGGTAAGGTCTTTATTTGCTTTGTTCATTTGCATTTTAATGTGAATCATCTTTTTCATTTCATATTTGTCATCAAAGTGTGAAAACCTAGCCTTGTCTTACCTTCATAGTGTTTTTATTAGTTGGGTTTTTTTTGGGTAAATTGTTGTCAGTTTTCATGCTAGAGCTTTCCTCTTGCACTGTATAGATACTGTTTTAATCTTATTTAATAAAATGTTTACTAAGCAATAATTCAATATTAATCTTACACATTTGAAATCATGCTTTAGAAATGGTGCAAATGCTACCATGCTCTCTAGGTGAGGCAAAATCAAGATTAAAGCAGTATGATTAGTGTTGGAATGGCATATGAAAAGGCATGTGCTCATATTGTGTGCAGGGAACAAAGGGAGAGGTAGAGAAAGGATAGAAGTAAGCAGGAGTAAATAGCTGTATTTGATTCATTTCAGATCACCTTGACCATTTGGCGACTGTATGGATCAGAAGGACGCATTGCTGTCTACTACCAAACAGTGGCCGACACATCGTTATCCGGCCTGGATTACCAATCTGTTCCTGACAGTGTAGTTTCCATGGACCCTTTGCAGACTGTGGCCACCATTTCTGTCCAGGTTGATAAACTAACTTACTGCACCTTCCTCATATACATCAACTTCAATTAGTCTAATCTTAGAGAAAAGAGAAAAGCTTGTTTAATTTTTAACGCAAAATTACACAAAAAGTATACAGTAAAACCTTGGTGTAACGTACATGGCATAAACAGTTGTAATACGGGATGCCCACTACGGATGGGATCGGCAGATCGGGCCGATCGCCAGACTCGATCGCCTCAAAAACAAACGTGTTTGTTTTCAGTTTCAGGCGATCGAGTCGGGCGATCGGCCTGATCCAGCCATAGTGGGCACCCCGTATAACACTGGCTTTCTGAAGCCCCAAGTCCCATGCAGTAGTTTAACTCTGTTTGGCTATTACATAATTAAGCTAAGACATTAAAAATGTTGGGTCCGAAAGGAGTACATTGTGCCAAGGTTAAATAGTATTTGCTGTTATGGGGCTAAACATTTTAGAAATTTGGTTTGTTCAGGAACATCCATAGCCTCATTGCTATGTGGATCATCTTCACTATTATCATCATTATCCGCATCATCGACTCCATCAAAGTTAATCTCACCTCTGCCCTCATGATTCATGTTGTCTTGAACAATACTGACGTATATGCTTGTCCTCAACAAATTATTAATAGGAAAGTGAGAAAATTAATAGTGTGTGTGTGTGTGTTTGTGTGTGTGTGTTTGTGTATGTGTGTGTGTGTGTACATATGTGTGTGTGTGTGTGTGTGTGTGTGTGTGTGTGTGTGTGTGTGTATGTGTGTGTGTGTGTGTGAGAGATGAAGAGGTTGACAGACAGACAGACAGACAGACAGACAGACAGACAGACAGACAGACAGACAGAGGGGGGTGAGAGAGAGAGAGAGATAGAGAGAGAGAGATAGAGAGAGAGAGGGGGAGAGAGAGAGAGAGATAGAGAAAGAGAGAGAGAGAGAGAGAGAGAGAGAGAGAGAGAGAGAGCTATTCCATGTAAAATTTTTTCAATATTGAATTTGTGTTCATTCATTGAAGGTGTACCAAGACAACATTCCAGAACAGGCTGAAAAATTCTATGTGAACCTGACGAGAGTTGAGCTGTTCCCCACTCCTACTCAACCGGGTAAGTCAACAAGGGAGCAAATGTACGCGAACTTCAATTGCACTGAAAAAAATGAAAGAGCCGAGCATCAGACAAGGTGGTAAGAGAAAAATCAAGGAAGAGGAGAAAGGAAAAGAAAAAAACAAATGCTCACCAAGAGCTATAACCATACACTCTCTTTGATAGCTGCTAATAAAGATGATTGAGTGGACATGGGCTTGTCCCTCCTGCCATGAAGTTGGATCTTTGGCATAATCACAGAATAGCTATGGGGGCAAGATATTGTCACTGTCGCAAGAAATCCACTTAGTTCCAAATTTTGAGATTTTCAATTTTTACACCCTCCCAAAGCTCTATTAAAAATGCACCTCTCAACATCAGCAAAATGCAGTTTAATATTATGGTCAAGAAAACTAGTTTTTTGTCTCTGACATAAAAAGTACCCAAATAGACTTGAGTGGATTGCTTGCGACAACAATGATATTTGCCACATCATTTAAGGACTTACAGTCATTTTAAGTTGTGATTATTCAATGTTTTTACATCACCAAAACCTCATCTTTGCTTGAACGTCAGATTAGCCATCTAGACTGTCAACATGCACAGCTTTGTCATTCTGGATACCGACATAAGGTAATCGGGCCTGCCAGTATTATTGGTTTAAAAAAAATAATATTGGTGTTTTATGCCCCCATCGACACAATTGAGATAATTTAGGAAGTGGACTTTGACCCTGCTTATCAGGGCGAACTCAGGCTGAGAGGAATATGACACCCCAGCAGAAAGATGGAGATACTTGATAGAATTCTCCCCATGCAGGAATCAAACTCAGGTCTTTTGTTTGCAATGGCAAAATGCCTAACTGCTACACAACTGACACAGGTAATGCAAGCGGGAGAAACTTGCAATGAAATGTGGCGTCGATGGCCTAGTGGTTAGGCTACTGGACTCGTAATCATGGGGTTATTGGTTTGGGGATTTGAGCCGCGGGCCCGACGTTGTGTCCTTGGGAAAGGCACTTTACACAAATTTTCCTCACTTCACCCAGGTGGGAATGGGTACCCGGCCATAGACAGCGAAAGATCTTGTCAGTATGTTAGTGCTTTAGCGCCTATAAATGGCCGCTTGCACAGTATGCTTCCCAGGAAGTTGAGGTTGTTTCAGAATGCTCTCAGGTCTTCTGGGGTAATAGTATAGATTGTGAAGCGCTTATAGAGCTTGCTGTTGAGTGGGGATTTGCGCTATTCAAATGCTATCTATTTTTATTTATTATTAATATTAAGAGTAAAAAAACCTACAATAGAGAAGGATTAAGATAATTTAAAATGCTAAGTAATAGTTTTTCTTTGTTGATTCTCTTATTTTTGTGTAGTTCAAAGCCCAAGAGTTTCTCGACTGAACAGCCTGAGTCATGTGACTATCAGTGAGAGTAACGACCCTTACGGTATTCTGTGGCTGAGGCCCACGGAGACGAGAGTTGCAGAATCCTTCACATCTGTCACGCTGACCGTGGTCAGAACAGGTGGGTGTTTAGTTTTTCTATGTCAGTGTAAAGAATAAAGTAGTTTTTGTGATTTGTGTTAACATACTTTTAGCTTTGGAAAGGATCAACTTCTTTTTATTATTGTCATTTTGTTCACCTCTTAAATTTGTCATTTCTTAATATTCTATGTTCTCTTCATGGTAGAGAAAGCTTAACGAATTGTTCATAAAGCCCAAAAAGTTATGTTTATAAAGAGGAAAAATGTATTGCTATTGATTGTTTTGCTCATGCATATTCTCAGGTGGTCTTTTTGGTGCTGTGAGTGTAGTGGTGAGGACTGTGGGTGGTGGAGAGAGCTGGACCTCACAGATTGCTGCCAGAGACAGTGGCAATAATGACACCATTGCTGATGTTCTGGGCAAGAGGAACAGCCGAGAGGTAGCTATTGGAGGGCTTGACTATGATGTGCTCAACCAAGCTGTTGAATTTAAGGTAAAAGGCGAGGCTTATTATTTTTTATAAATACCGGCATAGGACAGTTTAGGTTTTGTCTGAAATGATTTTCTGTCTGCAATGATTTTCCTGCTGGGAAAAATATTGAGAGTGAAACTTTGCTGCAGCTATAACTTGTTTTCTTTTCCTAGCCCTTAGACATTAGTTTTAAGGTATTATATAATGACAAACATGTTTCAGCTTAAGGGGGACACCATTCATATTTTTTTTTTAAGTGGGCATTTTCTTTTAGGGATTTCCGTTCTTCTCCTTCAAGTTATATTTAATTAGATATTTCTGTATTTGTTTTGTTTATTGAATATGTACAAGCATCATCAAACACATTGTTTTGAAATATTTGCTTTTTTGTGTTCAAGGCTAATGAGAGGGAACAGCTTGTGACCTTGACCATTCTGGAGGACAACCTGGCAGAGGCTGCAGAGACTGTCCTTGTGTACCTGACACAGCCTGTGGGCGGAGCACGGATTGCTCTTGGAGCCCCCGATGGTGGCCAGAAGGTATCTTTCTGTCTTGTAATTTGATATTTAAAAAATTTATGGATGAGTGATAAATGGATTTAGTACTTGGACTTTGACCATCAAGCCGTATCACAATATCTGTAGCAAACATTTTGTCTGTGCGGCAAGTTTGATGGAGGCACTGTTGTCTATCACTGCACTCCGCAACTGCTACTCCTGTTGTGATGCGACCATACTTCTTAAAGCTATTGTTGTTGTAAACCTCGACAGAAGAAAGAAAAACAATGGTTGACACTTTTATGTTCATATTTGTTATAACTCATTGAACACTTTATAATGCAAAATTATAAAAAAAAGAAGATAGCAAATGAGTCATGAAGTTGGAAAGTCTATCAAAATGGCAGTACCTAGTTATATATATATATATATATATATATATATATATATATATATATATATATATATATATATATATATATATATATATATATATATATATATATATATATATATATATTTTCAACAGTCTTTAGCCTTACTCATTTTTGCCACACATTAAGCAAAATAAATGTTTAGTAAGCAAGACTCTTCATTAAGACACAGGTAATTTTTATATATATATATTACATTGTAAATATTTCTTTTGGAGGTTCAAAAAGAGAGATATGTTGGGATTAAATTTTTTTTTTTTGGTGAAACACCTTGACTGGCATTGAAAAAAGTGAATAGCAGTAGGTTCAGTGGTTTGGACTGTTGGAATTGTTTACTTTTGAAGTGTTAATGAAGATAACTGTGTGGTTTGTTACGCTACAAGCAGGCAAGTAGCCATATGTCTTCGTAATTCACAATTGGTCCCATTTTATTTTGTATAAATTATTATTCAGCAGACACAGCAATTAAATATGGAGCACAAAGAGAGCTAAAAATTACATTTTTGGTAGGTGCAGTACTTAACCTCCAAGCTCTGTGACCTTCAAGTCTATTTGATCCATGCACCTGAGCTCTTGTATGTCAATTGTTCTATGCCCGGCCCAATCCTTTGGTGCATGTTCAATGCATGGAAGAGTAAAAGTAGCCATGCTCAGGTGTTGGCTTGGGTCCATTTGGTTAAAGTGTAGTTCAGTCTTCAGAACAGAATTAGAATTGTGCTTTGATTATTTCAAAGAGTTCGAAATATTCAGCTATCTTTCATCGTTGCATCATTTTAGTCTTTTTTTGTACTTGCATTTCTATTGCAAAGAAATTTACTGATATACCAAAAGAAGAAAATCGAGTACAATGATATCTGTCATCAAATTCTGCAGGGTTATGCCATTGTGACTATAGAAGCAAGTGACTTGAGCAATGGGCTCATCGGATTCCGAGAGTCGTCTAAAAAGGTGGAGGTGGATGAGGACAGTTCTCCAAGGTTTGCACTTAAGCTCATCCGATTACAGTCATACTTCGGCACAGTTGTGGTAAGTATTCTCAGTTCTTCCCTCTCCCCCCCCCCTCCCACTCAACATTGTCTTTTAAGACTGTAAAGATGTGAAATGGTATTGTTAAATTGTTTATCCTAGATGTTTTACTTATCTTTTCATTTAATAATGTGGTTATCAATAGATTTAAAAAATACATTTGTAGGGTTTTGATTTTCTCCAACCTAGCACAATATTCATGGGACAGAAGTTGTGGAGAATGGGGGAGGGCTTGTTTTAAAGATTATTTAATCTGAAGGATGAAATAGCTAAAGTGTAAAAAAAAAAAAGAGAAAAAAAGTTTAACTTGTCTCATGACGAGTTTCAGTAGACTGCCGCCCAGAAGATTCTGTATGATCTGTTGATTCCAACTTTGTGTTCTTTGGATAAACAGTTTAGATGATTTCTCCTGACTCCTTTCATGTGTGCATTGGGTATCATTGCTTACAGGGACATATTGAGTGTTAACAGATTACTGCTCTGCTCTGTCTAAAGGTGTTCTGACATCCTTTATGTTTTACTGTGCTGGAATGAGCTCTGCCTCTGTGGGATTAACTGATCTTGAAGGAACTTGATTTATTATTAATGCAATGCAGCAGACTTTGTTTGAAATAAATTATGGTAGATACTAGAATGATGCCCTCTGTGGTAGAGACGGCGGAAAGCGCTTTTTCCCTCCAGAGCGAGAAGACCGAGAAGCTGACCTACTTCCCGCCAGGACCGGTCCCGAGAACGAGAAATATTTCCCGTCTCATGTCTAGGGCAATGCTT
This sequence comes from Aplysia californica, assembly GCF_000002075.1. Lineage (NCBI taxonomy): Eukaryota > Metazoa > Mollusca > Gastropoda > Aplysiida > Aplysiidae > Aplysia > Aplysia californica. The sequence continues at coordinate 684,834 of NW_004797313.1, read as the reverse complement.
CTCGTCTCGTGACCAATTTGTCTTCTCGCCCCGCAGTTCGAGCCACTCGTTCAGCGAGAAGGCCGGCTGTGGCCGAGATTTCTCTTCTCGCCCCATAGAATGAGCAGCTCGTTTAGCAGGAAGGCCGGCCGTGGCGGGGATCTAAACTTAGAAACTATGCTTGCCCTGTTGCGCTGGTGCAGGCGGTGAAGGAAGGTAGGGAGACCAAGGCCTAGGCCCTGATCAACTCCCCACTCGCCTCGTCTCGCCACCCTCTCCCCTCCCTTTTAAGTTTCACACACAGGACGGCACGGTGATGGGTGGCACTGTCTGTGTTGTCATTTCTCGCCTCTCACTCTCTCCCTCTCGTTACTGTTAGTCGTTATGTCAAGCCAACGAGCAGTATCACGTCTTGGTACCGAGCAGTAGTTTAGTGCTCGGGCAGAGACGGGAACGGCGTTTCTCGCGAGAAACGAGTTCTCAGCTCGTCTCGTGCCCGCCCCTACTCTGTGGTCTCTTCACTGTGTATTAAAAAATATTTGGGGAAACTCATAAACAATATTTCTGTTCTGCTCAATTAATGTTTTTTCTGTGACCTCTTGACCACATCCAAGCAAAGTATAATCATTGTTTGCACAGGTTAAGTGGCGAGCAAAGAGTAGTTTGTCTGGGACAGTCACTGCAGAGCTGGTCAACCAACTGAATAAGACAGAGGGGGAAGTCTTATGTGCTCCTGATGAAACAGAATGTGACCTCTACATTGAGCTCAAAGATGACACGGTTCGTGTTAGCTTGTAATATATCATGGAAAGATAATTTCTGCTAGCCAACAGTTTTGCATAATTTTAATTGAGGAGAAATTTCAATCTGAGCTCTTACATTTTCTTAACAGGTAAAGAGTTCTCTTACCTCATGAAATCTTAACATTTTCTGTGCTCTTGAACATTATTTTAACGGATAACTTCCCATTGGTCTTAAGCTTAAATAGGCGGTTCATAAAGATATACCTAAAACATATGAAGATTTGAGTTCACAGCATGACTCAATAGATGTATCATGTCATAGGCTGTATCAGATTCAAGTGAAAATGTATTTGTCCATTTAGAAACTTGAGGACAAAAATACAGTATTCAATTTAGTCAAATTTGTTGTTGAGTATTTATCTACACTGAAAATCCGCCTAGAATTTTATTAAAATTCAAAATTTGTGTAGAACTCCCATCTCCTCCGTTTTTAGATGAGATAATCATTTTTTGCAGCAAATGATCATCTTTTACTTAAGACTTGAATAACAAAATTCAAATAATACATGGCCAATTGTTTTGCTCACTCTTGGACTTTCTTTCAGGATCCTGAAGAAAAATTCACCTTTTATGTGGAGCTGATGAGTGCTGCCACTGATGCACGACTTATTGAAGATAGCACAATAGCAGAAGTCACCATCCTGCCAAGTGATGATGTTAGAGGACTCATTCAGTTTGCTCCAAATTACAGGTGTGAATCTTTGAGTATTTACGCAGTGTGAAAAAGAAACAGGATTTTGAAATAATTTGAATGAAGTTTTATTTGCCATCAAATTGTTGCTCAGCATAAATCAGCTTTGGGAAAGCAAGTTGTAGGAATTACAGAACAATCAGACAAAGAGCTAGAAAAATAACAGATTAGAAAGAGGTTCCAAACAACGAAAAGTAAATTTTTTTTTAGTCTAAAGAATGAAAGGTCAGTAATATATCATTTCTATTTCTGGGATAAGTCAGTGTTTTGATGATTAAGAATTTCTTGGACTTATTATATGCTGTCTTTCAGTCTGTCTTTCCTGTCTGATTCAACGGATATCATCTTGTCAGAAGACAAAGTTCAGAAAGTTTAAATCCATTTGAAAACAATTATCTCTCAGTAACTAATTTTGAATGACTTCTGCTACAGTTGAATGTTTGGTAAAAAAAGCTAAGGGAGCTCATGAAGTATCGATGTTGTGTTTGGGTTTTTTAACCATACTGTATCATCCTGTATAGGTAAGACATTAGTGCCAAAGGATTGTACAGGCAAATATTATTCTTAATTCTTTAAAACTTTGGTTAATGTCAAAAGGGGAAAAATGATACATCACTGATGATTCAGTTTCAGACACTGAATTTTAGACTTCTCAGTTTGGGGCTCAATTTAAAGAATAAGAGAGCACCTTGCTGTAGAATGATGTTGTCTTTACGTTTGTTTTTTGTTCTAGAGGTATCATCTCTGACTCAGAGGTTGACGTGTATATACCCTACATCTTTCATGGTCGCGAGCTTCTGTTGCACATTCTGCTGTATCCAGGCTTATGTTGTCCCTCCACATTATTCTTTGCTGTCCTCTAGCTCTGCTGCCCCACATCTTTCCTTCAAGCTCCTGTTTCACTATGGTCTCGTGGCGTCTTAAGTGGCAATATTATTGTATTTTTCTATTTTTCTTTAGTATTGTATTATTTTGTTCTTTTTGTTTCTTTAAATGTGTAAATAGCTGTTTATAATTTGTGTATATATTTAAACAGACTGGTGACTGTCGGAGAGAATGACCGCACTGTCCGGTTGGCAGTGGAAAGGACTAAAGGGCGAGACTATGAGGTGTCTGCAACCTACACCACTGTACAGATGTCTCAGCGAGTGTTGGTGGCTGGCACTTATGTGTACCCTGCCCTCGATGCTCAGGACTTCAGGGGTCAGACAGGGTCACTGTTGTTTCCTCCACAATCACAGGTCAGAATATGAAAATCTTGATCATTTTGTGATTTGTATATTGTGAGTGAACACACTTAATGGAGAGAGAGAAGAAAGACAGACGGACAGAGAGAGACAGACAGACAGACAGACAGACAGACAGACAGACAGAAGGACAGACAGACAGACAAAAATCCATTGACTTATATGTATATTTCATTGCATCCAAAGTAATTTCCAGCCCTGAATGCATCAGTTTGCTACTCTGATTTTCTAGCTTCCTGCTTTGCTTGCTCTCTTATATATTCTATCCATCACCATCCGCTATTCAGTCCTTCTTATTATACTGCCATGATAGTCTTATTTAAGTGTTCCCTATAACTCTACTGATAATGATTATGATGTGGTCTGGACAGTAGGTCTGTTGCAGAGGTTTTTGGGTGAAGGATGTCCAGCTCAGTCTTTGTCTTTCCATCTGTCTTACAAAACGTTTCGAATCAAGAGTTTCTCATTGTATACCGCAGTGACTATCCTGTAGTAATTTTGAACTGACACATAACAAAATTTGTCAAGATATTTACCAGATTTTTGTGCTATGGTATTAAGCTCCTACATATGGGGTTGATATAATTTTTTTTTAAAATAAGCTTTCTTCATTGTTCCGAACATATTTGCATTTTAATTTTGATAAGTTAGTGTGGCTTGTCACTGTGGAAAAAAAATGCGGAGTGGCTAGCGTTTAGCTACAAGAACGAATTTGGTCGTTTAGCCTGACGCTACTGGCCCGAGGGGATTTCTGCGCATGTTCCGTGTTCTGGCCTGTAGGGGTCTCTCTCTCTTTCTCTCTCTCTCTCTCCTCTTTTTTTCTCTTTCTCACTCTTTCTTTCTCGCTTTCTCCCCCCCCCCCCCCTTTCTCTCTCTGCCTGCAGACAAAATTGTTCACTTTGACCTCAGCGCTGGAACGTTTGTTTACACTCGTATCACGGGCCGTCACGCGCTAAGATAAGGTCGCGCTCAAGTTTCGCTGAGGCGCAAGATAGGGTAATTGAAATATCTTGGTAGGCTTAGTAGAGCATCTTTGATAACATTACAACGCTGCTTTTCTATTTTTAGTAACTTTGTCACCGGCATTCCAATGAATAATAAAAAAGGGTGATAAATCTAGTCAACTTGCGAGGGAAGCCCCGTAGAAAGTTGCCTTTGAGAATAGCTAAAATTGCAAGAAATATTAGCAAAAGTTGCGCTGATGGCAAAAGTTGTGCACAAAAGTTGTGGGTTGCGGGCACAATTTCCTCTGAGGACAGAAAAAAATAGATGCCGGAAATACGTCATCTATATTTTAACCAATCACAGAGATTTGCTAGGTGCGCTTTATAGCTTCGTGTTGGTCAGTAGGTCGCGAGGCCGTGTTTACACTACCTAGTACTAGATCTAGGTAATCAGCTCTGGGTGGGCAGAAAAATGCTAGCCACCCGAGGTCGCAGAAATCCCCACGGGCCAGTAGAGTCAGGCTAATCGACCGAATTTGTTCGAGTAGCAAAATGCTAGCCACCTCACATCTGGTGGCTAGCACCGGCCAAAAAAAATTACACTAAAATCACTTCTTTGATTGAGAAGTATTTACCTTTCCACACTCATTGTGGTGAAATTTTTTTTTCATTGTGCCCGCTTGCTGTACAACAAAGTCAACTCAACACCTGGCATGCCTTCCACTTAATGTTGCTTGATCTATCAAACTCTTTTTTATGTTACTCTTTATCTTACCACTCATCTTTGCTTTCAAAGAACAAAATGTTTCGTCAAAACTAAGTTTAAAGCTGTTCATGACTTGACAGGAGCTTGAGTTTATGGACGTCAGCTTGACTCCTGTGCTGGCTTCAGATAACCCTTTGCCCAAACAGTTCTTCATCACTCTCTCATCACCTACTAATGGGGCCAGGTAAGTACACACAGGCTTCTGCTTTTAATTAATCTATTAATTCATTTTTTTGGTTTATTTATTTATTTATTTATCACTCTCTCATCACCTACTAATGGGGCCAGGTAAGTACACACAGGCTTCTGCTTTTAATTCATTTATTTATTCATTTTTTTGGTTTATTTATTGTTTTTTTCATTCATTCATTCATTCATTCATTCATTCATTCATTCATTCATTCATTCATTTCTTTATGTTAGCGTGTTTATTTGTTTGCTCATTATTTCTTAAATTTATTTATGTATTGAGCAATAATATGTTTAAAAAAATTACTATTGTCCATTCATAGAGTTATCTATAGTTAATTTTATATAGGCCTACCTTTTTATCGTTATTAATTAATTCATCAATGAATTTACTTTTTCTTCATTTATTGTTTTAATTATCTTGTTTACTTTCTTATGCACTACCCAGTCTGTTTATCTACTGTGCCAGTATATTTATTTAA
>NW_004797313.1:674835-679633 GCF_000002075.1 Aplysia californica | reverse complement strand
GGGGGCTGGTGGTGTCATGAAAGAAAAATTAACTGAATTCTATGGTATGTTTTCATTTCTGTTGGAAATACTTTGGCTTCTTGACACAGAATAGATCATTTCAAATTTTTTTTAAATGGTAGTCCATAGTCTGTATTTGGAATCAATTGAGCTGTGAGTGATCTGAAAAAGTGAGGGGAGTATTTGCATTTTGCCTGTTGCCGTAGACTTTTCGTTTTTATTCATATTCAAACATACTAAGACATTGAATGAGTCTTTGGTTAAGAAAAAAGTTTCATGGAAGTCATTACTAACTTTACACAATGCAAAAAAAAAATTAATATTCTTACAGAGAAAATAGATGCTTTCACATTTGGATCATCAAAAGGATATGAACTTGTTTGTAAAAAGCAAGAGAGAAGAAGAAAACAGTAGCAACCAAACAGTTGTTGCCATATCAGAAATTATGTAGAAAGTAGTTTTTTTCTCAGTCAATCAGTATCCAAGGAAAAGAATACTCTTTACTTTAATAAGAAGGCATTCACTGACTGATTCAGTATTGCTCATTACACATAGTTTTTCTTCTACCATTCTACTCAATATAATTCAACGTTCATGGTGTTTGCGATTTGCTTTTCTTGCTTACACCACAGTGGTTTCAGAACCTCAATATGCAAGACTAGCTGGAGGAGATGCTATTCTAAGTTCCAGCTGGATGATTTCTTTGTTGTTTCTCGTGTCTGTCATTCAGAGTAAACCAAGACGCAAACACTGCAATTGTGAGGATCGTAAAGGAAGATGATGTGGGCATCTGGAACATATTACCACTTGGTGGTGGTGATGGTAACCTTGACAATGCAGAAATCATGTAAGTTCACCAAGGTTCTTAAGTCAGTGTGTAAAATTGTGAAATCCCTTGCGTCAAAAGAGTTAAACAGTGCATGTGCAATGGTTTTAGTAATTGGAATAGTAACGTTCAAGCAAAGCATTTCCGAAATTTTAGAACCCTGTGCCTTTTTGCATCAGTCTCTGATCAATGGGGCATTGCATCGGTCTCTCAAAACTGAGAGGTCTGAATTCAGTTAACACTTTTTACCAGCTTGACCAATTTTGAACAGATATAGTGATAACATGTACAAGGTGATTCTTGAATTGGGTGTTCTGTGATTGAATGTGAGTTTTAATCTATGCTACTGAATTCCTCAGCACGGCCGTGGGTCAGTTAGATCAAATAGCTGAGGATGATGACCTGTCTAAGGAGAATCTGAATCTGATTGAAGATGTTCTTGATCAAGTCAATACAGAAGGAGTTCAAAGGAAGTGAGTTCAGCCAACAGACTGTACACGATAAGTCTTATATTATTATTATGATCACTAGCACAAACTTGAATGTAACTTACTTAACTTCGCATTTTTGTCAACATTTTTTTGTCATTACTCATGTGACAGCATAAAGAAAATAATACACATTGAAATTTGCATAATACTGATTTGTCACTATTGTTTGAACTTTTTTTTTTTCTGTAGCGGAATAAAAAAAATAAGGTCTAGGTGCCAATTTGATCCTCAACAACCTGCTTAGCCAAATTTTTTCGAATATATTTGTGATAATTCTATATTTCTTTTTGCATAAAGAGAGGTATTGAGTTATTTTCACATTGATTTGTTTTCCATACAAAGGTCATATTTGTTTATTTACTTTGTTTCAACATCTTGTTTGTTTTTTGTATCTGTATAGCCCTTCGTGGTGTTCTCTTTTTTTCCTACTTTTACTGCATCCAATTTTTGTTAGTCAGGATAGTGCAGTTTAAGTAATTTTTTGGTCTCCGTCAAAATCGAAGCTTTACGTAATTTGTACATTTTCATTATCACAAATTTCAAATCTTACTTCAGTTTTCTGGAAAACTTCATTTCAAAGCTATTGTTGTACAGTTATAAACCATATGGCGCATGTCTTATAGTCTACACAATTGCCAAAAAAGGCTTATTTTAGGATGTACATTGTATGGGAGGACAGAGTCATGGTTCACAATGTTTGATGTACGGTGCACAAGAACTATCACGAAAGGGTTAATGAAGGCAAGAGCAGTCTCTCCACATTTCATGGATGGCCAGGTGTATTCAAAAATTTTCTTTTGGCTATGTCTTCATGCTTTCGGCATTACTCTATGAAAGTGCCCCTATTTTTATCCACCTGGTGAAAGATTTCGTGTCTTGTTTCTTTTACTATTTTAAGAGTTTTTAACTTATACTACCCTCTGAGTGTTGTTTTGAAACTTGATAAACCAACGTAAAATCGTATTTTTCTGATTACTGGTAGTCATGGAACGTTGATCTAAGATGGTTTTGTTCCTTAGATTTCCCCAAGAAGTTACCACTGCTGTGCGGAACCTCTACTGCAAATTGTTGGACCCTGAAAGTGCAGATGCCCGCAAGGGACGTAACTCTCTCACTGACCGCTTGGAAGGTTTTGCTTATACCCTCCTGACAGGCATTTCTTGTCCACCTCCTGTCAACTTTGACATGTGAGTCTCTTGCATGGAAACATTGAATTTGATTTTTTTTTAAAATTAGAAGGACACACGTACATACATGATACACTGTAGACATATCAATGCACACATTATATCATAGTTCCCTAACATAAATTATAAACATAGTGCTTGAAACATTGAATTTTGATTTTGTACAATTTTAGTTGAGCTAAAGTTATTCTTTATGTCAGTTGATAAGAATTGTGATTTGTTTTATGTTGTTGATCCATTGGCTTGGAGAGGAAGAAGAAGTATGAATGTACCCATGGCATTCCAACAGGCCATGGGTACATCCTTTCACATGGTGGAATAACACGCTTGAAAAAATAATTTGTAGTCAGATGTAAGTGTTTGATATTTGCTGCACTTAAAACATTTTTTGCCTTTCTTTATTCCCACTGCACCAGGTGACCTATTTGCTTCTAGTGCAGTGTTAAACTCACTCAACCACAATGACTATTGTGTCATGATACTGACTTGGCTTAACAATGTCAATAGATATTCAAATATATCAGTCAGCCGCCATTTTTACATTTGGTTTGCTTGTGTCAGCTTTTTGTTTCTTTTTTCTTCTTCTACTTTTAACCATTTTGTTTTGATACTGTCTTCACAGGGAAAGTACCCAGTGTGCTAACGTGAAGATCTCAGCAGGACGGTGGACTCCTGATCGACTGACCAACCATCGGTTCAATGTCCAGTAAGTTGAATATGAAGATGTTTTATGTCACACCATGCCATCTGTCGAAATAAAAAATATTTTTACTTTCAAGGAAGGGCTAAAGAAGATAAGAAAGAAAATGTTCTTCTTAAAATGCAAGGTGAAACTCTACTTGGGCAGCGGGGAAAGAGAGAGAGAGAGAGAGAGAGAGAGAGAGAGAGAGAGAGAGAGAGAGAGAGAGAGAGAGAGAGGGAGGGGGGGGGGAGGGGGGGGGGGGTGAGGGAGCAAGGGGAAAAGAAGAGAATCCTTAATTAATATTAGAATATTAGAATGCATTTTTATAGTATGTGCCAGCTTAAATGTAGGCTCTATGTTTTCATTTGTTAATGAACCCTGTTTGATTAAAATAGTATTAGAGTGTAAATAAAGTTTTCATTGTGTCACTAACGATATTCTAGATTGGACTCCTCCTTTGAGCTCAGCACTTTTTTGCAAGCTGCCATATCACCATTTTTACAGGTTTTTGAGAAATATGTAATTATTTGAATGCCGTGGTGATCTATATAATGCTCATTATGATTTTGAGGTATGTGTAAAATAATAAAGTTTATATTTGAGACCATGAGGAAGGCGGAATATTCTGATTTATTTTCATAGATCAGAGGACAACCTGAGGGCCCCTGAAGTTCTCCCAGTCTCTGACACCTCCCAAGATGGAACAAATGATGAGGTATTGTGTGACTCTCTAGTTCAATGTTATTGATAAATCAGTGGCATGCGCTAAATCTATGATGACGAAGGTTATGCGCTTCCTCTCCCATAGGCAGGTTGAACTTTGGCACTTATCCAAATGGCACAGGTTGGTTACTGAAAAATAAATAATAGTTATCACATAAACAAATGTATCAGTTGTGGTTCCCCATTTAGTAAAATGAGGTTTGGATTGTGAAAAGGAAATAAGAATTCACGTTCACTCAAAGGTCTGTGACTTAAAAGAAGAGCAAAGTTAGTTTTTGAAAAAAATGTCATGATCATAATTCCTGATACCAGTGTGTACGTTGACCTGTCAACATGATTTGCATGCCTCTCAAGTCATTACCACTGCCTTTAATTATAGAGATGACAAGGTGTTGAATTCAAATTTTCGAACATTGTGCCTTATTACTGGAATACTTCACCCAACTGTTAATGATTTTTTTTTCTGAAATTTGGTCTGTTTGTGGTCCAGTTAATTCATTCTGAATGTAAACCAAAGACAATCCGAAGTTGAGGGTTAACTTGTCTTTTCAATTGTCTTTCTAGATATCTCCAATTAAAGAAACCAGTGCTTACTTAATGAGTGTGTTATATAACTTAACACTTGGTAGTTTTCCTGTTGATTTGACTCAATTTTTATTGATTCCTTTTTTGACTAGTCATAAATTTTCCTTATCTTGATTATTGAGTAGTTTCTTAGTTAAACAAGCTTCGCGTTCTTTGCAATAGAAACATGTAAAGAGTCATGTTTTACCATCATCCTTATTACTCTTGTCATGAAGGTTTTGGCAACCTCATTTCTCTCTCTCTCTCCCTTTCTCTCTCTCCCCCCCCCCTCTCTCTCTCTCTCTCTCTCTCTCTCTCTGTCTGT
>NW_004797313.1:658113-674735 GCF_000002075.1 Aplysia californica | reverse complement strand
CTCCCTGTCTGTCTCTGTCTCTGTCTCTCTCTCTCTCTCTCTCTCTCTCTCTCTCTCTCTCTCTCTCTTCCTCTCTCTTTGTCTCTCTGTCTCTGTTTCCGTCTCGGTGTGTCTGTGTGTCTTTGTGTCTGTCTGTCTGTCCGTCTGTCTGTCTCTTTCTCCCTCTTAGATCTCTGTGCCTTTCTTACTTGCTCGCTTTCTTTCTGTTTCTGTTTATTATTATTATTATGTAAAACATACCTATCTACTAACTGTTGTCTATTTTATGTTCGCAGTACTCGTATTCTTGGAAGGCTGTCCAAGAATTAATAGCAGAATTGCCATTGTTCAGGCACGTCACGGGTCTTGGAAACACGAAGTTGTGATTTAATGTTCCTTTTCTCTCTCTCTCTCTCTCTCTCTCTCTCTCTCTCTCTCTCTCTCTCTCTCTCTCTGTCTCTCTCTTTATAGCACAGTGAAACAGGCTTGGTTGATATGTGACTATCTTGAATATTACAGTGTGTAGATTTTCATCTATTGGAGTATTCAAGTCAGACATGGTTTGATAACGGTGAGAATGGAGACCCCATACTGAATGAACGGGTGAGTTTATGTAAATATGTGTGAAGACTCATTGGAATCAGAAGCTCGTCAGTATTTGGGCATATGGAGTTATTGATATCATCTTATAGCCTGTTTATTTGCCTTGCCTTTGATAAAAAAAATATCCATCTATCTTGAACAGAAATCGAAATATTTGTGATTGGAGGAGGTGGGGATCGCCCGATTTCAGAGGTAAAATCAATGAGAAAATGGCCGCCAAAGTTATGTGACTTCCATAGTTTGAGAGTCCTTGGTAACTGAAAATATACATTCTGTGTGCCTTTAAACACTGTTTTTCTGTAACTTCCATACAGAAATGTGTTTTTAAATGGACATAAAAGGTGTTGAGACAAAAAAAGAAAATTCGGAAAAAATTACCCGACGGCCAGAAAAATGCCAATTTCTTTGATTTCATTATTTTGACGAGTGCCTGATTTCACTACGTTTTGTCACATATTGAGCCTTTCCCCACCTTTAATCTCTACAAAATTCTGGAGCTTCACGACATTCTTGGAATAAAATCTTGCTTTCCAGTCCTAGAGTATATCTCTCAGTATTAATAGTATGTGAATTTCTTTATGACTACTTTCAATGGAATTGCTAAGGTTCTGTTAGAATTTGGTCACTGAAGATTTTCAGTTCTCTTACAATATTAGCACTGTGTCTATTAAACAGTGAAAGAGTCTGGCCTCCTGAAGTACCAGTTTCAGAAATTTTACTTTGGTTTGTATGTTTTGAGTTGACAACCCTATCACCACAGTAATTGCTTTCAACAGTAAAACGAAACTTCCTCTTTATGTTAGGGGTTTTGTTTTGTGTAAATGTTTTAGCTTCATCAAGAAATGATTCCCTTAAACAAATACAATTAGACCATCCTACTCAATAAGAGAAAAATGCAGTTTAGAATGACTTTGTACGATGTTTATATTTGTTACCCTTTTTAAAATCTAACTTGTGAATGAGTTTTTTTTAAAATTATTTGTTTGTGGTCATTGTAAGCTGATCGGAAGTCCTTGACTGTTCTGGCTCAGAATGGCAGGCTGAACTGTTTCATTGTTGTTGCAGGTCTTAGGTTTTGGTCTAAAGGATGTTCCCTCCCAGAGGACACAGGACCCTGTCAAATTTCGGATACACACCCAGCGCCGACGAGTGGCTGCCAAGAGTGCAGAGTAAGGAATCGCTTACAAAATGCTCTTTCCCATGCTAAAAATCTTGTGCAAAAGGCCGAGGAAGAGTTTCATCAGACTCGCTGTATATAAAACCAAACTTTGCAATCTATTTACATGTATAAGAACTGATGAATGAGACTCCAAGCTTTCTTGCCTAAGGCTTTATCAGACAAAATACCCAGTAGCAGTCTGATCATTGCATGTTCTTTAACTTGGTTGAGTCTTGAAAGATGATATAACATCTTAAATTCGCCCAACTGTTTTAAAGCATTTTCTTGTGCTACAATGCTGAAGTATAGAAAAAATGAAATAAGTTTATTCAATTTTTTTATTTTACTCATACAATACACTCACTTGGTGGAACTAAAAGAAATGCATCTTTTCCTTATTTTCTTGTGGATTAAATGACTAAGAGGTAAGTATACTCTTTGGAAGTGAGAATAATGTAAAGTTCTCTCGCTAGCGATTGGTTGTCTTTGAACAAACATGAATGGAGGTGGATGTATTTGCTGTTGTTCAACATTCAAACTTCTTTTTTGGTCTCTAAATAAAACTGGCTCCCAAATATTAGCCAACACCCAGTTGAAATCAAGGTTTTGTAGATCAATAGTAGTTCACTACATAACTGTAAAAGCAAGAAAATTACATATCAAGTAAGATGATACTAACACTATAACTAAATAGTCCCTTCGTGTGGTGAAAGTCAAGACTTATTATCTTCCAGATGCGTCTACTTTGACACGGGATCCGAAAAGTGGGTGAACCCTACTGATGTCTGCAAAGTGACCAATGACCTGAGTTCTGGAGATGATGACTTTGTGGACTGTGAGTGCAATCATATGTCAAGCTACGCCGTTGTAGCCACAACCAGAGATGAAGACATCATAGGATATGTGGTCTGGTTTTATGTGACCTGCTTTATATGTATGGTAAGTTGATTACATATAAAATGATTGTGAAGTCAGTACAATGAGGGACAAATAGTAAATATTTTTTGCATGTCTTATATGTTACAATTACTCATTTCCATGGTAGTGTTAGGCCATATATGTAATTTTCTGTTTTAGGTTGATCAAAATAAAGATTTTGTGATACATGCGAGGAAAAAATAGGAAATAAAAGAAATCAATGCTTATTTCTCCATTATAACTTACTGCATACAAGACTCTAAAAGAAATATGAATAATTTGACACATTTTTGTCCTCGTTTTATGTTTATGTGACCAAAGCATAGTAAAAATTCTCAACAGTAGCTTTTTTTGTACATATGAACAAGGCTTGATAGTCTTTCACATTTTGTGATGGTATATTTGACTCAATTTTTTAACATAGAAAAAAATCAGCTGCAGCATTCCTAAATAGACTGCTCTCAAGAAACAGTGGACCCTCACCTTTTCGCCTGCCAATATTTTGAAATTTGAAATCATGGGGACTGAAAAGACACTGTCTTATATAGACAATACCCTTTTCTTCAAGCAGAGAAAGGATGACACAGAAATGTTTTGACTGTGGCAAGAAAAATTAAATTTGATGTTGGTGGATCTTACTGCTAAAAATATGACTCATAAAGATAAATCAAACAAAAACTGCAGTACTTTGGTTTTAACTAAGCTCATTCATGACTAGTTGCCACACGGTGCAGCACTCATTCAATCAGAGGGTCAAACTATAGCACACCACTGAGACTGAGCCATTACTTCTTTTATTCAAACTTCTTCAGTAGGGTCAGATCAAAAGACAAACGTCTGATCTAGAGCTGGGCTTTGCTGAATTCTTGTATATTCTACATGCAGTGCTATCAGTCTACTTTGAGTGCTGTTTAATATTACACGTGTGAATGTTGTACATCATTGTAGTTAACCTACCTATAAAATTGTGAAAGGTGGTGTAAAGAAGACAGAAATGAGGGTTTCTTTCTGCCTAGATCTAGTCTCTGAGTTCTGGTTCCATAACCCCTTCCCACCCAACTTTGTGAATGAATATTTCATACTTAGCCTTTTAGTTCTTGTATACTGCCCTTCATTTATTATTTTTTATTTTTTTCTGAAGAAATTATTAATTGTTTGCAAAACTACCATGTATAATTCACTTTAATAATACTCTTGTCACTGCTTTTTTGTGAGATGACATGTAGATTTTTCATTCGCTGTCACTTGCCAAGCAAATTGTGGGCATCCGTTTGCGACATTGCCATTGAGATTTGTTCATCGTCACCGCGCTTATCAGAAAGGTAATTATCACTGTTGTTTCATATTTGTTGTACTTTCCATGACTTTCCTACAAAGAGCCAATTTTTTAAACAAATTTTCATTGTCTAAATATTCATTGCCTCAGCTTCTCTTTCCTAACTTGAACTTAGTTGAATGACAAACAGTTTATTACGATAGAGCTGTTCTAGAATTGATTGCCCTTGAGGGAACAAACAGGGACAAATTGTTCTATTTCATTGACTTGTGTATTTACTTGTATCTCTTGCTGTGTGCTACCCATAGAATAAACGCATATTCATTTAATGGTTATCACATTTTCTTGGTGTATATTGTTTTGGCATTTTGTTCATGTGTCAGTATGTAGATTGTAAGAGAAAATATTTTGTTTAAAGTCTTCTTTCACAAACTTTAAATTCAAGTGCATGCTCTCTATAGGTCTTTGTTAGGAACTTTAAGTCTTCAAGATCTTTACACAATTGATCTTTTATCTCACTGTTCTTCTTATATACTTTTCTTTTTCCTCACATTATAATATTTCTACTTCAGATGTCAGTAGGCCTACCACTAGCATTAAAAGAAAATGATATATGATTCCTATAATGAAGCATTCCAATAATGCTCTGTTCACAGGTTGTCTTGTTCTTCATATACAAGCGTGTGTGCAGTCCTAATTCCAAAGTTGCTCATTTGGATGTCTCATGAGGCGACAATTCTTTAAGGCTGGAGATAGGACATACAGACTGCTGCTGATGTTCTTAATAACTGAGGATTCTAAGCTTTTCTCCAAAGACTGATTAGTTGTTTTTAGTGTAGATGCAGTGGTATCTTTTCTATCCGCTTAGTTGGCCAGAGATGTGTGCATGGATGACCAGTGACTTCTAAAATTACCCATAGATTTTGTTGACATTTTATCCGTGGTTATGTGCAATTTCACCATAAGTGCCTTCCTGTGGAATTTTTAGAGGAATTCCTTCTGTGATCAAAATAGAACTCTGCTGTTTCTTGCTATTATTGAGCTGAATGTTATTGTTCTCTTCACTCAAAAAGATCCATTGTCTCCAAAATGTCGTTTTCTTTTATTCAACTTCATTTTCACGTGTACCATAATCTCTAATTAGCCAACTATACATTTCATTACAATGATGTATATTTATTACATTACCTGGGGTTTTTGTTTGTTTTGTTTTTTCTTTTTTTGTTGGGGGGGGGGGAGGGGTACTTGCGAAGTGAACAACTTTTGTGTTTCGTGCTTCTACTGTTTTGCAGTATCATCCTTCTTTGGCTTCCGCTAGATCTATAAATTGAGATATTTGTCATAATTGGTGTAAATGATTACTTTTTATGCCAAGTTCTTGAAACAAGTCTATCTTAAGTCATTGGTACATGCTAGAAGGTTACATCTAATGGCAGAGCAAATGTTTAAAGTACTGTTTAAGTTTATGAGAATCATATAGTACTTATTGTTGAAATGTTGCATATTTTATCATTTTTCTCTTTCTGGTAAAGTTATCTGGAAATGAGGGTAGCATTTTGCTTCTAAAAGAACCTTACAGGGGGGAAAAAATTATACAATGTCAAATTGTTTTTAAAAATTTTCAAGGACAACATGTTATATTGTTCATCCGACTTTAATTCTGCCTTCATAACACTGTTTATCTTTCAGTAATCCTCTGCACATGTTTTGTCTCTTTTTCTGAGCAAATGAATACCAAAAATATTGAAGCCACTTATCATCATGAGATCAGAACAAGCAGAGACATATCACTAGCTGTTTGTTATTACAGAGCTGTATGTTTGCATTGTCTTTTATGTCGATGCTGAGTGGGCACGCGTGGAGTTACATGATTGGCCATTATGTTACATATTTCCATAAATGTTGATTCATGTCAGTCATGTGGCAAGTTATTGCTCTGGCAGCTAGCATGATCAGTGATTTGCATTATCATCTCTTCAACTGACCATTATTTTCAATAGCATGAACAGCCATGCACATCTAGGTGTGTCTGCCTTTAAGGGAACAAAAATGGGCTATGCTTGTTCTGTCTCACTGACATTGAATTGTATGTACTTGTATCTCTGGGGTTTTTGTTTTTTTGTTTTGTTTTGTTGTTGTTGTTTTGTTGTTTGTTTGGTTTTTTTTGGGGGGGAGGGGGGGGGGGGGGATTGGGGCTCATAACATGAACTTGTATCACAATGATTTCTTCTGTGGCTGATATAACTATTTATGACCATTAACTTATTCAGTGAGTTAACCTGTAGCAGTTCCCTGCTGATTGTGTCCTTTTTGTCGATCTAAAACTCTGCTATTTAGATTGATAAAGTTTGTTCCATTTACTTGTCTTATCTTACCTATATACCATTCTCTCAATAAAAACTGTGGATGATTGGAGAGTGCTACTAGTTGGTTCTTCATCTCTTCTTTTTCTCTGTTGTTTCTGTCTGTCTGTCTGTCCTACTTTTTCCATGCACTAAACAACTCTTGTTATGTAGATGTGCTTCACATTACTCAAACGAACAAAAATCAATAAAGAAAAATTCCTATTTGATAGTTTGCCGTGTTGGTATTTTTATTTTCCTTCTCTTAGATCTAGTAATGCCCTATTGTCTCATTTCACTTGAGTACACATGTCATATGGATGACATCTCTTCTTTTCTTCATGTACTGAACAAAGTTGAAGAATTGGGAAGAAAAATGTATTTTGATTTTATGAACTAAAGAAGTAGATGGTGATTGTTGGAAATAAAGGTAAGGTCAATTGTTTTCATTAGCGTTACAAAATTGGCTTAGCATTGTTCTTTTTTTGCTTCTCAAATTTCAAGCAGTAGTATTGTCAAGAAGAAAGCAGTCTTCAAAAGGGAGTAAAGGAAACCCATCACAGTATAACTAAGTAGTCAATAAAAACAAGAACAGACCATGTCTAAGCCAGGAAGGCCAAAGATGAAACAAGAATAGCTAAATGAACACTTCTCTGGTCTCCAAGGAGAAAATTGTCACTCTTTTAGTTTTGAGCAAAATGATATGTGATCTTCTCACCATGAATACAAAAACAAACTCAACAACTGCCGTTGGATTTTCTCTATTGTTAAATAAAAATGTCTCAGTAGTACTTCAATGGGTTTTTTTAGCATCTTATTTCTTTTGTAGTTTGAGGAGGGAAGGATAAGGGGAAAGGGGGGGGGTAACTTGATTTGACTTTTATTCTTGGGATGAGAATGGGTGTTCAATTACCAAGAATAAATCTGTTTTTCTTGTCAAATGTGGATACTGTGTGACCTAGATTAACATAGTATCTAACATAGGGCAGATCCTTGCTAATCAGTAGGGTTTGAGATAGTTGGCATATCGGTTCAACCTTGAGATCACCCAGTTTGCCTTGAAATTGCTTCTTTTGGCATTTTTCTCTTAGAAAAATTAGAGTTGAACCAAAATTCAATTAGTTTTCATACTTTTGATGTTTTTGTTTTGAAAGATTGTTGGGTGCTATTAAAATAGATAGGGGTGTCTTTATCATTCAGACATTGAAAAGAGTTTTACATGTGTTCTTTGTGTGAGAAGTGGAAGGAAAAAAAGGAGAAGTAAAAGATAAGGAGGGAAAGTGGTACATAGGAGAACTTGCAAAAAATTTAGAAGTTCTTAGAAAAAATGCAACTCATGTTTCAATTTTTATGCATTTTAATTTCAGAGCTGCATCATCATCGCTGTCGCAGTCCACCATGTTTGTTTCTCAGCAGCTACTTTCTCTGCCAGCTTGCACATGCATTTCTTGATGGCCATATTTTTTACTCTGGTATGTTCTGCATCTGCGTGTATGCCTGTTTTAAGTGGCAATCTCCATGCTGTTTCATACTAAGGTGTCAGAATCTGGACAATCAAGCTGTAATATCCTATCTGTTTGTCAATGAGGAGGTGATTACTATACTGTTTTGTTGTGTAGAGGGATACAGCTGACTTGGGCAATAGTTGGGTGCCTCCCACTTCATGAGCCAATGGGTGACACAGATTTTTTGTTCCGTTTGAGTTACACTTTTAAAAAGTCAGTGAAAAAAATTGTTTGAAAGTAGATTTCTTGACAGAGTGGAAAGAGTAGAGGAAAGGAATGAAGGAATAGAAAATGTATAAAACCAAAATAATTATTAGTCACATGCATCTGAGCTGTCATTAGACTTAAGAAAAGTATTACTTCTTGCTTTGATGCAGAGATGTACGGGGTGGAGGGATGGACTTTTAAAGATTTGTTGTTTTCTTACTAGTACCTTACTCTTGCTGCCCAATCACATCACCACTTGACATCAATGTGTTGGTAAATGTATGCTGTCTTCTGTACACTTCTTTTGATGCTAGAATAAAATGTTTGGCTCTCTTTTCACCCCCAGCTCTGCCTTGTCATCGATGCTTTCTTGTCTCCGGATGAGATCCTGGCGTTCTCACCTGATGGGGACAATGCAGACTGTATTGCGATGGGAGTGTTCCTTCACTACTTCTTCCTGGCTCAGTACACTTGGATAGCTACACAGGTGAGTCCATTACACCAAGGTCTTTTTTTCCTGTTTTGTGTACATTTTTGCGCCATTTTTTTTCTTTGTTTCGAAGGCTTTACATTTTTCTTTCATCTGGTTGTGTTGTGTATTCACAGGCTATCAATTTCTGGAAAGTTCTAATAATGAATGATGAACACACGGAGAGATACTACATCATCTTTTTCATCATAGGCTGGGGTAAGTATGATCCGACATTATATATGAAATCTTTTTAGTTGTGATATGTCTTCTACATCAAAAGTCAATTATTTGTTTGCTTATTGCATAATGGTGCGCTTTGCTTTTTCTAAATTTACTGTAGATATTCCTGTGTTTTTTTTATGAGGGTGTGTTCAGGGGAAGGAGCATTACAACATGGTAGAATCAACATTACTAAACCTTATGTATTTAAAAATGGTATGTAGACATTCTAAATTATCTTAAAAGATCAAGTCACATGTAAAAAAATGATCTTTTAGTTAAATTTGGTTTCAAGTTGGCATCTTTTGAGTTGTAGACCACTGTAATTCTATATAACCAATCTGAGTTATTGTCTCTGTTCAGAGGTAAGTTATGAATTTTTTAAAAATCCATCATGTGTAGAAAAAGTTATGGTAATAAAGTATTATCTCTTTAGTGGAGTGCGATTTTCTCTTAAGAAATATTCTTTCCTGAAAATAGAACGGTGACTGTAATGATTGTGACAATTGTTCAAAATACTCAATGTTGAGAATCATTGAGTCTAAGGATTTGTTGTCCAATTCTACAGGAGTGCCTCTTATTCTTGTTGCCATATTCTACACTGTGACCTACATCATCTTCAAGAACCACACAGACTTGAATGAGGACTTCATCTACGGAGACGTCAACAGAAATGGTGAAATGTAAGAAATGTTCACATCTTTTGGTGTGGTGTTGAGAGGAAGTTTGTTTCAAAATTCCACGCTCGGTGTGATGCATCATACACATATATATATCTCCGCTGTCATAAAAAAAGGATTGAAACTCCAATTTTCAAAACTTGTATAAGACGGTAAAATTGAGATACCCATTTTTCCTGCTAAAACTCAGATATTTTTGCTGGTGGTTGGAGGGCACCAATGATAGGTCTTACTTCTTTTCTTTCCCTATGTTGTTTCTGTCTTTTTGTTTGTCTTGCTTTTTCCTTGGGCTAAATGACTGTTATCATATTACGTGTAGGGGGTCTCTTTTCTCAAACTAAATTGAAACCAATTTCCCATTTATGCTGGTACATATGTAGTCTACCAGCCTTATGCAAAAACACTATTGTGTTCCGTGCTAGAAGAGTCGAACAGTTATTGTATCATTAGGGAATATACAGTTGTTTAGTCTTTCATAATGAAAAAAATAAGGTTCATAGATAATTTATGGTGCGGCTGTATTAAGAATTGATTCTTTTAATCACAGTCTACAGTTGTTTAATATATAAATATATATATATATATATATATATATATATAAATTTTGACCTTTCACCCCATCTCTGTGTCCTTGCAGCTGTTTCATCACAAATGAGTTTGCAGCTCTGGCCGGTATCCTGGCTCCGGTGCTGCTTGTGCTGCTAGTGCTGGCCTTTGTGTTCATCAAAGCCTACCAGATCTCCTCCCAGTGGATGCTCTATGACGACCTGTACAGGGGCAGGACGAACTCCAGGGGTGAGACACTTGTAGCACACACTCTTTGGTAGTGACCGTCAGGTACTTTGAGTTCTGTTATAGTTCATACAAGAGTGAAGACACTGCCAAACCTGCTCTAACAGCCACCTGTTTATAAGACAATCATCTTTACAAATGGCCTCTTCCCATGTACTCCCTTGCATATTTTTTACAATGTAATAACATTGCGCAAGACATCCACCTGTCTGAGACAACTACTTTTCTCCTAAACACTGGGTGGGCGTTGTAGACCATTCATCTGTAATTCCAAACTCACTCTTGTGAGAGTTTCATTTACCAACACCAGGAAATCTTGTTCTCTGTTATAAGATTTTTTATGATGACCATCTCCTCAGAAATTCCTTTGATCCTGTTGATTTGGGCCCTCCTCCTGCTGTCCAACTTGTGGCTGGGCCTGCACATGATCTATGGGCACCTGTGGATGATGGTGCTTTTTGCCATCACAGCTCTTATTTTGGTATGGGGTTTTTTTTTCCAAGTATCAGATATCGCTATGTTAGTTTTCCTCAAATCTCATACTAACATTATGTTTTTCGAGGATATAGTTAGTTTTCTTTTTAAGCCTACAGAGTGTTTCTGTTGCTGGCAGATAACCATGATTTTTTTTAATGGGCAAAAATGGCCCTTGAAAAACAAATTGGAATGAATGACAATGTACTTACATATACTAATAGTAGTGTAAACCAATCTGAAATTATTTTTGCAGATGTTTTAATTTCTGTTTAGTTATGCTATGGAGTGTTTTTTGAGGCTACGAGTGTTTTTACTTTAATTTCTTTTCAGTTGGGGAGGCAGAGAGCAGGAGGTTAAAAAACAATTAATACGACTAACTGTTTTTTATAAATGTGAATGCAGGCTAATCTAAATTTCTCTTGAGGATAAATACTTAGTTTCCTTTTACTTTCAATGTCTTTTTATTTGTGAAAAGAATGAGAAGTCAAATAAAGATATTAATGTCTCTTTATGGATCTTACCAAAGTAAGGTTCAGAAGTTTGAGATGCCCTAGTATTCATGGCTTTATCCTTTTGTCAAAGCAGTCATTTTTTTCTTTACTTCTAAGAAAAGTGTTTGTAGGATGCTACTGGCAGGTTCTGTTTCCCTGTACCTCATTAGTTCTTGTCAAACTGTCTTCCTTTATTTCCATCCTAAAATAGCCTTTATTTTGGGGATTTGTTTCTCTGTAACTTTGCTGTTTTATTTTTAATCTTCTTTTCAGGCAATTTTGATCCTTGTTATCTATGCTGTGTTCCGCAATCCCTTGTTTGCGAAATGGCTGGGACCCGTCAAGTCCTCGTACTCTTTGAGCAGTGACGTTCCACCTTACCCTCCACAAGATCATCAGTTCAATCATTACGTCAATGCTGCCAGCATCAAGGGTTCTCGAACATCTTTGCTGAATGAGGTAAGTCCTCAAAAAACTTGCATCATATTAGGTTGAAGTCCACTGAAACTGAACATGTTTATTAAGAAAATAGTGGTAATCTGAAAAACATTAAAATATCCCCTTTTTTTTCACAATTTGGGCAATATGTTTAAACCAAAAATGCTGCTTAACTGAAGAAAATCTGACATTTAAGCTGATTCCACTGTATTTTAAATGCCCAAACTGATCGCCTGACATGCAAGCTTGAAAACAGATACGTTAGTTATTGAAGGTAATCATCAGTTTTGTCGGTTTTCTCCCTCTTGTGGAGGACAATTCAGCTAGCCACACAAATCAACAAAACCAAACCAAACCGGACAGATAATGCCAATGGGCACCGCTCATAACACAGCTCTTGCTCGACAGCAGGCAAAGATTCCACACCATGCTGTGTAGCAAAGTCGAACTGCTATGCTTGTGGTACTATAGAACTTTACACACTGAAAGTAATTAAAGTACGATATGAATGAACGTTATAGTAGCACTTAAGTACACTATTTAGATAAGCCTGCATATCCTCGTAGCTTCAATTTGTAAAACTAATATTTTTCTTTCAGTCTGAAATGTGTTTCCATAATATCACTCTTGTTAAGTTTTCCATGAAACTTTTTGTTTTCTTTGGCACAGGCGTGGGAGAGGAACACTGTTGGAGGTCAAAGCAGGATGACAGTGAAGCGAGCCTTGCCCTCTCAGGTCTACATTGACCCACCCATGGCAGTGGTCAGTCCAGCTGCTACCATAGAAAGTGACAGTCCAGATTTTGATGATCTCATCTACGCCTTAAAAATGGGCCGCAGTTTGACGCCAAGTGAACTTTCCAGAAGTTTTGACGATGACATCTCGCAGCTTTCCGTGGTCCTTGACAGATACGAGACAAAACGCATTGACATTGCTGATACTCATCTGTAGTCCTGAAAGAAATGTGTTTTTTATTTATAAAAATAAGCATTCCTTACGATATATGTGAATATTGAGCTTTTATGTGTGTGTAAATAACTCATCCATTTTTCCTGTGTATATATGATCCTCTGACATGCTTTGTAGTTATTTACTTCACTTGTCCACTCCTAAGCTATTTTTTTAAAAACAGTCCCTTTTTATCAATTTTAAGAATAATTTATGATTCTAATCACAGCCTGATGGACTGTAAAATTGGCCAGTCATTGAGTCATATCCATGTCAAATAGCTTATGCAGAAATTTAAAAAAAATATGAAATGCTTTTAATTTAACAAGACAGTATCAAACCATCAATCATATCAGGATTGCATGGGTCAGTTGTTGGATTTACTTCACTGTTCTTTGATAGGTGTGTTCTCAGTGCACAGAAGGGTAGAGGTAGGGCACTTTCAGGTTCAGTGGGTTGAAACTTTTTAAAGTGATGATCAGAGAGTGTTCGAATACTATGAATTGTGAGACTGCATGGCGAAATCAGGCGCTCGTCAAAATAATGAAAGTGAAGAAATCGGCATTTTTTTTGCAGGTTTTTGGAATTTTTTAAATTTTTTTTGGCTCAACACCTTTCATGCCCATAAAAGAACACTTTTTTGTGTTGATTGGTTATCAAGAAACGTTGATTAAAGGTATAAAAATGTAAATTTTCAGGTACCTAGGACTCTCAGGCTATGAAAGTTACCAAACTTTGAAGGCCTAATTTTACCTCTGAAAACAGGCGAACCTGAGCTCCTTCAATCGCAAATATTCCGACTTTAATTCAACATAGACAGATTTTTTTTTCATCAAAAGGAAGGCAAATGAACAGGCTTTAAGATGTTACCAATAACCCTGTATGCCCAAAAACTGACGAGCGCCTGATTCCACCACGTCGTGACACAATTGTATAAATAAATAGAATTGGTAATTCTTTGCTTCTTGTAAATTGGGATGCTAACTAACTTTTTTGAGACACTTCTTTTATTAATTTGTTATTTAGAGTTGTCCTACAAAAAAACTTGATTAATAATAGAGTTAGAACTTTCCTCTGAATGCAGCTAGAGCTGTGTCATATTATGGAAGAAAACAAGACTTATGACTAATGCAATGAATTCATGTGTTGATGTGACATATAGCCTATTTCAGAAGAACTGGTCCTTCTCTTTTATTTTGTGCATCTGGACCTCAGAAGAGTTTTGCTATTATTAAGTCAATGGGGTTTCAGAAAATTGTTGGCTTTGTTTATTAATTTTTCTTGGATTGTTATATTCTTCTGTAGTTTTTCCCTGCTTGAAAAGAAAAAGTTAACTACCTCTTCAGGCTGCAGTTGATCAAGAGTAATTTTGTCTTGAAAACATTATTTCATCTTTTGGTTTACAGATAATCAAGAAACCATTCATTGTTGAGAAATTATTGATACAACGACAGTTCATGTAACAACCCATACTATAGCAGCTATTTTAACTGCTCAAAGCGGCATCCTCCTTTCATTCTTGTCTACTGAGCAATTTCGGCTTCCAGACTTATGTTAGCAGTAACCAGTAGTAAATACAAAATGTTTTGGCAGGGGTGGGTTTCTAGAATTGATATAACGTTACGTTTTCTTTTTCAGAACAGATATTTACCAGTTTCTTTTGAATTGGGATTCACGAGGAAGGCTGAATTATAAAAAAATATTCCCGTTTTTCTTCACGTGCTAAAAGTTTGTAATAATATTGACATGTATTTGAAAAAAAACTATTTAATGACAATGGAAAATAATCATACACTTAAATCTCAGTAATAAATGTTTGCTAGTATTTTCACAAATGCTGAAGTTGTCAGAGCAAAAGATTTAATTTATTATCTATTTTCGTTTTTTCAAAACTATTAATGCTATTCAAATGTATGACTCTTTGTTTTAAGTCACTTTCTTGTGTATTTTCATGTCAGTGGAATACTGCTTTTTAAATGATTGTTGTGGATATTCCCATGGAGACAATGAAATGAAACTGTACTTACAAAGAAGCAATGGGAAGCTTAGACTGCCTGAAAAGCATGATGAGCTTGTATGGTTCAAGGTGCTGACTTTTTAAATGTGCTGATGATTGCCAATGTCTGTTTTAGATCTGGTTCTCAGTGATGATGATAATGTGTGTACGTCCGATTTTATTTTTTCTTTATCAGTTTCTTTTTCATCCGTTAAAGGTACACTTCATTTGCAAATACACATGAACTTATTGCTCTCTCTGTCTACATCAATGGTTGTTAAAAATAATGGTAATGACAACCCTAAAATAAAACGTTTTGGTCATGCAAAGAGGCACAGCAGTTTTGAAAAAAACTTTTTTAGAATGAAAAGTTCCTCGGAAACGTGATAGTGGACACCCTAAATAGCTTAGAATATCAAGTTGAAGGGTATAAGGCTCAGGCGTTGTGATGTTTGAACAGTTCTTGTGTTCTTGAGTCAAATACAAGATTGAAATTCAGCCTATACTCACAATGCAGGAATCTGTATATTCTTCTTCTACAGTTTGACGGACTCTCTGTCTGTAATAACTAATGACCACTCAGTCTACAAACATCTTGACTAGTGCTTCATTTTTGGCAACCAGAGTAGGCTAACTTGTTTGTTGTTTTGTCTTATTTTTCTTCCCTTCCCGTTGTTTGATATATGATTGTTTCGACAACTGATTGAAATTCAGAACAAACTTGACAAAGATCACAAAACATTTTTTGTTGTTTGTATCACCACACTGTCATATACTTCTTGCGAATGGTCTATGCTACATTACTTCTGCTTTTCTCTTTGATCAACTGAAAAATAAATATTTGCAGACAAAGAATTGATCAAGCCTTCTGTAAAACTCCATTCTATGCAAATGCAATATTATTGTCAGTTTAAAATTCTAGATCACATTGATGTGTCAAGTTTTCTCTAGATTGTGAGCATTCTTGTCTTCACATTGAAGCACTGTTTTTGTCATCACATTTTTAATGAGTGCTATGACTTTCTTGAAGTTATGATGCAAATAAGTGTTGTTTTAGTAATAAAATATGTGTTAAATATCTTTGTTGCCTTTTGGGTGTGTTTTGTTTGAGGCAAAGTGTCCTTGGTATTAATAGATAGGCCTACTCTAATTTTGTTGTAGTTGTTGTTATCAATCCTGCAACAGCTGGGCCCTCGTCGCCCATCTTTCCAATGCCATGTGGTGATAAGTACAGGTTTGCTACTGTTGCTGCAATGTTCAATGTTAGGTCTCATCTCGGAGGGATCACTGTTACTCTGATGTCATTTAGGGCTGTGCTATGGAATAGGTGATGATCCACAGTCTCATATGCATGGTCACAAAAAGCACACATTTGGGGAAATATTGTTTTATTCTGTTCAAGTGGAAGTTGAGCTGTCTATTCATAGGCGGAAGATCGTGGTCTGTTTCTTTCTCTGTACATGATTGATATCGTCGTTTTGTTTTCTTGTGGTCATATGTTTGAAAACCGCCCTGCCTGTCTTTCCTAAGGCCCATCTGTTCATCCAATCTTGTTTGTTGTTTTTAATGAATTGTCTTGCAGTGTTGTATGAAGTTGGAATGTTGGGCTGTTTCTGTCTAGATCCCCTTTTGGCACGTGTGT
This sequence comes from Aplysia californica, assembly GCF_000002075.1. Classification (NCBI taxonomy): domain Eukaryota; kingdom Metazoa; phylum Mollusca; class Gastropoda; order Aplysiida; family Aplysiidae; genus Aplysia; species Aplysia californica. The sequence continues at coordinate 658,591 of NW_004797313.1, read as the reverse complement.
CTGCTCTGTCATTTCCAGGTATGTTTGAGTGTCTGGGAATCTACTACATCACCAGGTTGATGCCACAGAATGTTACCAGGTTTTGGGAGCCAAGGAGTAAATGTGTCAAATTTTAGTTTAGATGATGGTCATTTTCTACCGCTTGCAAGACTCAATGTAAGTTGGTGAAAATCAAAATACGTTCTGTGTTTTGTTCGGATGAGTGTCAAAAACTATGAGGAGATGGTACAGTGCTGTTTCAACTGCATAAGGTCATATGAGCGCCATGACAAAAAAATTGAGTTGAGGTGGTGCGATAGCCTCTTCTAATTTTCAATGGTCGCATTTCGCCCTCTCAGCTCAACAGTTGAGTTGGTCAACTAAAAAGTTGTAGTGCGGTACGGGTCTTAGTTCTGCAGGGTCACATTCTTATTTCACCGGCTCCTTTATGCGGAAAGTTTTATGTTCGAGTTATTTGTGTTTGTTGTTTGCGGGGGTG
>NW_004797313.1:654457-657430 GCF_000002075.1 Aplysia californica | reverse complement strand
CTCCTGACTCTTTCTGCAGCCTTTCTAGTGCTACTCCTTGGCTCCTCTTTACTGCTGTCTTTCTGCCACACCCCTGATCTTCTGGTGGGAAAGATCTACAGTGCAAGTTGCGCACGTTAAAGATCCCTTGGTGGTCTAAAATCGATAAGAGTAGGCTTCGGCCGCCACCCGGGCAAAATTCAAAATTTCCTACCAACTGAAAATATTAGGTGTGTCCCGCGCGCTCATATGACCTAAGCAGTTGCGAGCGCCGTAAAACACTTTACAAAAACAAACAAGAGGTCCCATTGACTGCAAAGAGAATCAAAACTTTCTTTGCTCATTCTGTAATATGCGAAAAATATTTTGGGATGATCTCGAAGATCCTGATGATAAAGGCTATAAAACTTCACTTTGAGTAATCGCTGACTTATGACAGGATGAACCCAAAACTTCTTTCGATATTTCTTTTTCCGAGTGGAAAATATCAAAGCACAAACACAAGCAACCTCTGTCGCGTCCATATTTGCAATGACAAAAAAATGTACTACAATTGGAAAAAAAAGACGAACGGTTGAATCATGATGAGTAGGGCTCAGAGTACCTCAACTCGACAACCTAGTTTTAACCATTGAGTTCATCAACTAAAAAGTTGTGCGGTAACGGCCTAAGTCTGCAGCTTTTAAAAGCATTAATTCCTAACCCAGATGATCTAATCCCCATTTACACTAACGGGTCAGCCTATTAAGGGAACTATTTACGCAGGCTTTGGTGTAAGAATAGAACGTCCAGACAAGACGTGTAAAGAAACAAGCTTATTAAAATGTATTAATGCCTGCGTGGTACTTCATGTACAAATTATGTGGCAGAGGTTATCGTCGCTGAAGCACGATCCTCGACCTGGCCTTCATATTTATTGTATAACCAGACAAAATGAAGAACGCTAATCTTCGCAGACGGAATATCCATAATCCTGGCTTCGGAAAACATGAATTTCAAAAGCCCAGCTTGCTTATCTCTGGTACATGTACTAACAAATTAATCAACACTTTCACGCAGATCTATATGCCGTTGACCTGACTTTATAATGGATACCTGTCCGTAGCAACGTCCCGGGAAATGTCAGAGCAGGCACCTTTTCGAAGAAGGGATCATCACAAAAAAACACACAACCAGTACACGTATCACAACTGACAGCCAAGAACATCATCGCAGGAACAATGGCAGAACGGACGGGTAATGAGCCAAACTGGAAGATCTGTATTTATCGATACAAGCCTGCTCTCATCTCAAAAGATGCACAACATTCCCTGAGCAGAACGACAACAGGTTACTATCTTTCGTTTACAAACACAAGACATCCCACTGTATTCCTACCAATCCTACCTGAACAGGATCTGTAAAGATATATATCTCTCCAGCCTGCCCACTGTGTGACTGCCAGAATGAAAATTTCCAACATCTACCCTTTACCTGCTCGCACTTGGTGACTTGCGAATGTATTGGGCCTACCTACCTGCCTGCCTCCGCAAGAGTCGAGAACACTCTTTATAGCGGGAAAAAACACACCAAACCCGAGCTGATAAAAACTGTTAATTCTTTGCCATATCGACAGGCCGAAAGTCTCGAATTCAAATGGGCGCTGGATAAAAGAAAGTAAAAGAAGTACAGTTAGATGAGTAGTTCGAAAATTTTATCCTCTCAAAGGTGATAAACTTTGACGCTGGCTATGAAATCGTTGGCAAGCAGTGGTATACCTGTACTATTGATGTTACAAAGAAGAGCGAGTCTTGCGTAACCCAGACCCCCCCCCCGCCCCCCAATCGAGTTACAACATATGTAACAATATTATGCGTTTCCCAAGACAAAATCGAAAAGAATCACTATAATATTTCGACCAAAAGAAAAGTTCTTTAAAGATGAACTGACAGTCCAGTCGCAGCTTCCTGGAGATCAATACCGCGTAACGTTTCTTGGATAGAAATTGCAATTTGATAATGTTGTTCTCGTTCATTTTTGGAAGCTGTTTGTCTCACGAATCCTTTTTGTTTGTATGATTTGCACAAGCATTGAAGCATTCAAGAGGATAGAAGATGTTGCTGTTTCTGATTTTTGTTTGTCAGTTAAATTTATTATGCCCTCAACTAGTTGGTTATTTCGAAGGCGAGGCGTTTGGCCTAGCATCACCCGTGTGCCTTGTACACAAGAAGTCTGAACAAAGTCATTCATAAAATGTAATTCAAAGTATGTGTTCAAATGGTGATCCGAATTTCTTTTTAAAATTATTCATTCTAAGACTTTGCTGAAAATTCGCAGGAAAGCTTTCAGAGTACAGAACACCTGAGAGTAATCAGTGCATTGCCATGGGTGCGTGGACGAATACGCCATTCCACTCGCAATAATCAATAATCTAACTATTCTAACATTGTGTGAGGATCGGGCCGAAAAATTGCAAGACAACAAAATATAACTAACCTGTTTAATTCACCTCGTGCCAACACCAATCCTTGCTGCTGCCCACCCCCACCCGTTTCCTTGACAGAGAGGGGGCGTTCTGTTTGTCCGCACCTGACAACCGTCACAAACAACCTGGACGAAAAACAGGAAATCAGCTCACTATCAATTCAGTATTAACTTGTCAATCACGTACAGTAATTCGATACCAACACGGCATCAAAGACCGTACCAAAGATAGTACACGTACATAAAATGCATCGCAACCAAACCTTGATCAGGATTTTCCGGAGATCTGCAGAAAAACTTGGAACCTCTGAAAAAAAAGTCCCTTATCCACTTGTTTGAACACTTTAAATGCAAGCGAAATAAACAAACTAAGATCGCGCCAACATCAACTCCGACCGCCATCCCCCCCCCTCCCCCTTTCCTCCACCTGCTGTTCTTTTTGGTTTCCTACCTTGACAGAAACTACCTTTGCCCCTTGTCCTTACTTTATGAACGCGAAATTAATAAATTTCAACAAATCGATTAACCAAA
>NW_004797313.1:648215-653331 GCF_000002075.1 Aplysia californica | reverse complement strand
TGTATGTATGTATGTATGTATGTATGTATGTATGTATGTATGTATGTATGTATGTATGTATGTATGTATGTATGTATTGCGTGCGTGCGTGCGTGTGTGAGTGCGTGCGTGCGTGTGTGAGTGCGTGTGTGTATGTATGTGTATATGCGGATAGATAAATGGATAGATAGATGGATGAATGGATGTACACAATATCATTTCTGTTCGTTTTCGATCCCGTCATGTCAGCTGTTCTGACAAACAATTCATCTGAGCACGCGAAAAACTAACAATGCACTAGTCGCCCTGCCTACGTATAATGTGTGAGGCATCGTGGTGATATCAGTCGCTCGTCAAAATAATGAAATCTTCGAAATAGACATGTTTTTCTGCTCCTTGGGCAGTTTCTGACAAATTAATTGTCTCTATTTTTTAGGTTTAATGCCGTTTAACTCCTTTGAAAAACTCCTTTCTGTGTGGATTTCCCCGAAAAACGCTGATCAATGGAACAGAAAATGTCAAATTGCAGTTTCTAATGACGCTAAAGCTTTGGGAGCCGTCAAACTTTGGCAGGCACTGTCTGGCTAATTTATTCTCTGACACCAGAAGACCCCCATCTCCTTCAGTCGCAGACATCTCCATTTCTATTCAAGAGAGATGGATACTCAGTTTTATCCTTCAGAAGTAAGGCAAAGGAACAGGGTTTTTATATGATACCAATAATAATTCCTCATACCTCAAAACTGACGAGCGCCTGATTCCACCACGACGTGAGAAATAATAATGCATAGCTTGCGGTATGGTAATGTGTTTGCGACAGTTCCTTTCTACTTTCCCCAAAGGCTAAACAGCGGACATTAACAAACAGCGTCATCACTAAGAAAATTAGAAACCGGCAAATCTGCGGCGGGGATAGAAAAAAAATCAATAGATAGCGGAGGTGAAAACAACAATTATTCCAAGGGTTAACGCTCTGGAACCTCGTAGAGTCCACCTTGCAAGGCAGATAGAACTCGTCCATTCCCTTATGTTTGTAACGGCGATACAAGCACAGAATGCGGGAAAGACAGGCTATACTGATTTTTCTAAAGATGTTTTAAAAATGTAGGTACAGAGTGATAAAAAAAACCCAACAACTGTACAACTTTTTTTCTGAATATCCCGTGCAAAAATTGTTCTAGAATGTTGTAATTTGAAGCAGACATAATATATTCAAAAATAATTTGTTTGACATAAAATCCACGAAAAAGAAACCTTTTTTGAAAACGGAAATAGCTTAAAGGAAAAAAGCTCCCAAACACGCAAAGCTCACCAATTTGTTTAAATCTTGTGAAGGAAGTCGTGAAAAGACTAGTTGACTTCTTTCTTTCTTTTCTCTTTGACATTTAATTTTCCATCCCTTTAACATTTAAACAATATTTTATTTCTTTTACAGAGTTTAAAAAAGTAACGATTTCATTATGAAATTCCTAAAAGTAAAAGCAGTACTCTACATGCCCTCCTTTGCACTCGACACATTTGAACGCGTCGTTCGAAATGTTCAAAGGCGCCCAAACACAAGGACCTGCTGCTAAACAATGAGTGTTTAAAGCCACATACACTGTACATATTCAGTATGAAGTGGCTTCTAGAGATGATAGGAAGTGGGGTGCCGAATAGACAGCATTTTTCTGGAGTTAACATGTCCCGAAGGGTGAAAATGGGCTTTGCACTAAACCAAATGTCATCGAGGAAATGATCCCGCTTTTTAAGACAATCGAGGAAACATGAACACATTGCCATTCTCTAATCCACGTCATCTCGGCCTAGTGAAGATAAAAATGGTACAGTCGTAGGTTAAGATCTGCCATAAGAATGCAGACTGTTGAGGTGCGGGGAAAGTCCTAGCTCCAGATCGTCTACGGACAGACGTCTCATAGAGACCCCTGAAAAGCATCATGAGAAAGGCTTTGACGTGGAATCCACAAGGAAAACGTAAGAAAGGAAAACCAAAGATGACATGGAGGCGAGCGGTATAAGTGGAAATAGAAAAGGCGGGGGCATCATGGAAACAGCTAGAAAAGGATGCACACGACAGGCTTCGCTGGAGAAATGTTGTTGATGGCCTATGCTCCACTGGAAGTTAAAAAGGGCAAGAGAGAGATGGTGCGTGTTCGACCTGAAGTGGTCTTTTTTAAAGGAAATTTTTAGTTGTGATTCGCTATAGATCCAAATTGATGGAACTGCTCTACTCATTACACCAAAGGTCTTGAGGGCAGAACTTACTAAATGTCAGGTATGGTGAGTTTGGGAGAGGTAATGTAATGTTCAATACAAAAAAAAAGCTCTTTGCTCTTTACTAAACTTAACAATGATCTCAGCAGGCAAACGAAACTTAGGAAAAATAATATCTGCAAACTTCTTTTGACTTGTTAGACTGCTGTAGCTTGCAAAAGGGCTCGATTGCTGCAACTTTTACCAAAATTGGGACGAGTTTGAATATGGGTTGGGGATTTTTTAAGGCGCCATATAGAGAAAAACCATTCAATGGACTTATCTAAATTGAATATCAGACAAATTCCCTTTGGCTTCCAAAAATTATGTTCATATCTGAAACGAAAAACTTCAGTATGGAGGAAGATTTTTACAAAACAAGTTGTACAGGTTGTTGTTTTTTTATCACCCTGTATATTTTACACCCCTATCGAAACATTTTAGATAAATTATATTTAGAGGGGACGGGGGCAGGGGATAAGAGCTTTACGGCGCTCGCAACTGCATAAGGTCATATGAGGGCGTGAATGTTGATCATTTTAGAGGCAGGCATCCGACCCTGCCTGTGAGGGCCAACCCAGGCAGAGAGGGATACATCATCCCAGCAGAAAGATCTATTAAGATACAAGATAAAAATGTTCTCCCCACTCGGGAATCGAACTCGGGTCACCAGCCTGCGACAGTGTAGTGCCTAACCGCTACACCACAAACGCCGGTTTTTCAGAAGAGCACAAACATGAAGGTTACTTTCAATGAGTGTTTGTTTTTATTAAACGGTTTTCACGTAACCACATAAAAATAATTACCTAAATAGCACGACTCGAGTTGCAGTATATTTCTATCCCTGTAGGGGCCTATCTATTTCCAACTCTTTTGTTTAACACGTGTAATTTAAACCTTTTTGCCATTATTTGTATACTGGTACTTCTATCCGTCCTTTCCGGTTTGCCGTAACATGGCAAATCTCTCTTAATTGCTTTTTTCCTGGGCAGCTGTTGGTAGAAATTTGGTATTTCTAATTCGTGAGGCCTCGTATGATTTTATGGCCTCTCTACGTGATGCTTCCCAACTGGGTCTATAAGGTTCTCTCAAGTTCAAACAAGGTGTCGAACTCGCGTGCCCGCCGGCCACACCCAGCGTGGCCTACAATTACATCCGGCCAGCAAGAGAATTTTAGGGATTGTGGAAGCAGGTGCTCGTTAATTTTTTAATACGGTTATGGAGTTATTGGTGTCATCTTACAGCCTGTTCATTTGCCATGCTTTTTGTGGAAAAAAAATTCGATACCCATCTATCTTGAATAGATATCGAGACTTTTGCGATTGAAGAAGAAAATGGCCGCCAATGCTTGGCGACTTCCAAAGCTTGAGTGTCCTTGGAAACTGCAATTTTACATTCTTGTGTTGGTCAATAAAATACACCCAGAAATGTGTTTTTAAATGGACACAAGGAATGCACTGAGCCAAAAAAAAAAAGGAAGAAAATTCGTTAAAAATTGTTGAAAAGGCGGGAAAATGTCTATTGCTTCGATTTCATTATTATTACGAACACATGAATTCACCACGATGCCACTCATGCTTTAACAGACATCCTCCTGCTGTCTATGAAATAAATACTGGCTCACTGCCAAGATCGCCATCTTCATCCGTGGAGAGGACTCAAATTTGAAGGTTATGAAAAAGAAATACTGGACATGAAATCACTGCATGGAACAACGGCGGGTAAAGACGTTTTTTTGACAACGTATGTCAAAGAGTAACCGATATGAACCTGACTTGTGTCAAAATTGTCAAAGTTTCAACAGATGGGGCACCGGCAATGTGAGGCGAAAATAGTGGATTAGTTGAAAATGCAAAGGTGAGTTGATAAGGTAATAAAATCATATTCTACACCGGGTATCGCTGTGTGATAAAGTCTTCAGTGTGGAACACGTAATGAACAGTATAGCATCAGCAGTCACCTTTATCAGAGCCGAAGGTTTAAATCACCGCCAAATTTATTCTTTTAAGCAGGAAACAGATTTAAAGTTTGGCGACACACCTTATCATACAGAGGTGTGCTGCGAGGAAAAGTTCTCAGTAGAGTTTTCCCAGTTCACCGAGAATATCTATCAGTCAGTTCATGGTCAGCATAAGAAAAGATTCTGCAGGTTTGCGGGGTGAAAAGTGGAAATGTGATTTGGCATTTTTGTCTGACATAATCACTCATTTCAAAGTCAAAAACCTGCAGTTCCATGGACGGAGCCACTTGATCACTGATATGCATTATGTAGTGAAGGTATTTCAAGAGATGCTGCACTTATCTTTTCTTTCCTTCATGGCGTTGTTCGTCCACTCTAGGATGTGTAGAGATGGACGTTAACTCGGAGGTCCCGCCTCTTAAATAACCTTATAGTGTTGATACGGGCGTTAAACCTATACCATTTCACCATTCTGCAGGATGTAGCCCACCAACAACGAGCTTCACTCTGTTTTGTCAGCTGTTTTCCGTGTCCAGGTTGCACCCATCCTCTCCTTGATGTCGTCCTACTACCTTCATTCTGGTTTTCCTCTATATCTTTTTCCTGTTCTTATGGGGAACACAAATGCAACGATGCAGCTTGTCCAACTTTCCTTGTGGCAAAACGATGCTGAACCATGCTCCTGGTATGGTGTTCCTAAATGCACACCTCGATGAAATACTGAGCTCACTTTGCGCGGAGTTCGCACGACGCTTTAGTGACTTTGAAGCACAGACAAGTATTTTTAATGTTTCGAAACCTATTTGCCATCGAAGTAGAAACTGCACTTGTACATTTGTAAATTGAGCTCATAGATGTACAGTAAAACGGGGCACAATTGGCAAAGTATGACGCTGTAGCGTTGTTTGCTTCTACCTCTCGACC
>NW_004797313.1:644789-646516 GCF_000002075.1 Aplysia californica | reverse complement strand
GGGGGTATTAGATGTTCTTAAGCATAGTAGAATTGTAAATGGGCTGATTTATCAACGTCATGCTCATTTTGCGCCGGAACGACATAGGGGGAACTGCTGCTTTTCCCCCCTCATCCTTACTCGTACTATCGTTATTTTTCTTCTACTTCTTTTGTATGTTTGTCACTCTTTTGTGAACTGCTATTTACGGAGTGCCTTGATAGTCGGAGCAGACTTTGTGCCGTTGAGGCTAGAGAGGTGAGCAGAGTAAGCCTGATTCCCCGTTTAGACTTCTCTGTTGACATCCACCCCTTGCTGCTCATATGACCGTTTACAGTTGCCTACGCCGTAAAACCTTACTAAAACAAAAACGAAGGTCAGACAATACTTAGATCTGAAACTCAGTCGGCAAGAGCTCTGTAACCCCACACACACATGCAATTTACCGTTCAACATCAAGGTCTCTGCGCTTTACAATCTATAGTATTGCCCCAGCAGACCTGGTAGCAGTCTGAAACAATCTCAACTTCCTTGGAAGCATTTAGTGCAAGCTGCCGCTATAGGCTCTAAAACACTAGCATACTGACAAGATCTTTTGCTGTCAATAGCTGGTTACCCATTCTCACCAGGGTGAAGTGAGGAAAATTCGTGTAAAGTGTCGATCCCAAGGACACAACGTCGGGCCTGCGGCTCGAACCCCCGAACCCGCAACCCCAAGATTACGAATCGTGTAGTATGTCCTCTAATACTAGACTACCGACGCCACAATAAAATAACCCCGGGCCCAGGCTCCGGGCAATGCGCGTCGACTGGCTGGCGTCCATTTGCTCTTGCGTGTGAGGCTCACTTTCAACAACATCAGCTCCATCGTATGAGTTTTGTGTTATTAACGTTCACGTCTTCATCAACGTAATTCTGATCAATTTGGACGTGGATGCTTCAGCCCTGCCTGCCAGTAAAAAGTGCCAGGGCCAACCCGAGTTGAGTGGAATACAGCATGTCAACAGAAAGACGGAGATACTCAATCAACTATATTGCTCTCATTGCTGGAATCGAACTCACATCTTAGCGTGCAACAGCAAAAAGGCTCACCTGTTGCACCAGACACCAGTGTACAATCTACGAAGAAGTATGAGCAAAGCAAGGACCATTAAAGGGCTCTCAAACTGGTTTGAAGTCACGCCAGGTGTGATGCAAATTTGTCAACTATCGTATTTGCTAGTCACCAATAAAAAGGAAAACCGTTGTCATAAATAGTTAACGTTATTATTATGAACATAATCATACAGAAGTCAATTATAACCAGAAACCCTGCACGCATCAGTGCGTAATTAGTATCTAGCAAACAAATAATAAGAAATGCATGATCCAACGATTAGCTTGACTAATGCAGCGAAATGCACGAAATGAAAATCAACATCAGTAAGTTCGAGACAGTGAAGGTTTATAAAACACCAAGAAACCAGAACATAAAGGCATCAAGAATAAAAAATCTCAAACTAGCTCAGGAGTTTAAAGACTTGGGAGATAACAACAACAACAACAAAAAATAACAAAAAGAAGTCTAACAATGTCTTGTTACCGAAAGACAAAAAAGAGAAACAAAAAATTCAAGATCGCCCTCTCCATCTTTGTTCCAAGTTTCGTATCAACCTCAAACTTGATTATCTGTGTCATTGATACAAAACCTATTGAACACAAAATGACATTATGTGAAGTACAATCTTTGTTAAGGAAAAAAAAAAGGG
>NW_004797313.1:639554-642856 GCF_000002075.1 Aplysia californica | reverse complement strand
GGTGGGGGAGGGGGGGAGAGAGAGAGAAAGAGAAAGAGAGGGGGAGAAGGAAGAGAAAGAGAGAGAGAGGGGGGCGGATAGAAAGAGAGAGAGAAGGAAAGAGAGATAGAGAAAAAGAGAGATAAATGGCTAAAAGATTTCTTCCTTCTCTAATTAATCATTTCATTTTGTTTCCTCATTTGTTCGCTGCTTCTTTAAGTCACATCACTTTTTCCAGTCTGTATTTTGTCTGAAAAATTATACTTTAACTTCAATGACCACAATTAACGTTCTACTAATTTTGCACTGGCCAATATCATTGACATTCTCTACAAAGCAGCTATACATTCACATGGGGATTTTTAAAAAAGGAACCAAATTTTTTAAAACAATTTATAATGGTTCGGCTGACGACAAAACCTTCACGGGAGAGGTAAATTAGTTGTAGAGCAAAGCAAAAACTCTATTAAAATACTGCTATCATGACTATTGACCGTCAAGCGGACGAGCAAAGAGCAACCGAATTAAAAGGACAGCTAGTAAGCATAGAAAGAGAAATGGTCTACGTTGGTAACTGCTAGTCAGAAACTGTGAGGCAGCGTGGTGGAATCAGGCTCTCGTCAAAATAATCAAAGTGAAGAAACTTGCATTTTCCCGCAGATTTGTGAATCGTTATCAAATTTTTATTTTGGGCCCAACAACTTTCATGCCCATTAAAGAACTTATTTCTGTGTGGATTTTTCTGAAAGACATTGATTAAAGGCACAACAAATGTAAATTTTCAGTTTCCACGGACTCTTGAGCTAAGGAAATAACTCATCTTTGGCGGCAATTTTCTCCCTAATTTTACCTCTGAAAACAGGTGACCCCCACCTCCTTCATTCGCAAATATCTCGACTTGTATTCAAGATAAATTGATATTTTATCATCCAAATAAAGGCAAGTGAACAAGCTTTAAGATGATACCAATAACTCCACATGCCCCAAAATTGACGAGAGCCTGATTCCACCACGATGCCTCACAAATAGCTCGGGAGATTGATAAACCTAAGGGGAACAATTTTCAAAGAAAAAATTTAAGTAGTGGGGTGACTGTCAGCTCTGTAAAAAGTAAAACAAGAAATGTGGCACATTGCAGTGGAATCAGGCGCTCGTCAATTTTAGGGCATACTGAGTTATTGGTATCATATTAAAGCTAGTTCGTTTGTCTCGCTTTCAATGAAAAAATTACCCATCTATCTTCATTTGAAGTGGAGATATTTTTTAATTGAAGGGGGTGGGGGATGACCTTGTTTCAGAGGTAAAATTAGCGAGAAAATGACCACCGAAGCTTTCACCGCTGGAGAGTCCATGGAAACTGTAAATTTTCATTTTGTGTGGCTCTAATCAACGTTTTTTGGTAAAAAAAAAATCCATACAGGTATATGTTTCTAAATTGAAATAAAAGGTGTTAAGCCAAAAAAAAAACAACAACAAAAAATTTGATAAAAATTGTCAAACCGGAAGAAAAATGCCATTTTCTTCGATTTCATTATTTTGACGAGCACCTGATTTCACAACAATGCCTCACAAATCAAGGCATCGATTACGGGAGACGGAAATCTTACAACCGTTAGGATTCAAGATAGTATTATTTGGTAAAAGTAAATTTCGACCACGAATGCTTAAAGGAAGTTAAAAGCGTCTTTCTCGCATGATGTCACGCGAACCCACAATGACCTCGCTGAAAATGGAGAGCCCGAATGTGCCAGATGTCAAGAAATTTCCGAATTTGCTTTTACCAGATATTTCTTTGGCGGGTGGAAAAAGCTAAAATTTATTTCTTAATCAGTATTTATTCCCGGTAAAAAGGAAGAGCTCAAATAACGAGTCGATTCTTATTCAGACTTTATCGCTTTAAAAAAAAAGAGAAAAAAAACAACAAACAAATTATGTCTTAACAGATCTCTAAACACGAACAAACAAAGCAAACTAACTTAATTTTGGTCTTTAAAATATATTTATAAATATTAAATGTATGTATTCGGTCTCGTTAACCTCGTTGTTTCAACAGGAAACACCTGACAGATCGGCCAGAATCCGCTCTGTCAAAAATGTTGTAGTGTTGCAGTCAGAATTTAAACTGTAGTTTTAGTTTTAAAGCTTTATCACTACCCAATTCAATCTCTGTAAGAGTGGTTAATGAAGAAGAATACGGACATTTTTAGAATCTGCGATGACTTTGGTGTAGATAGGCTAAACATTTATAAACCCTCCAAAGCAAACCGAAAAGAGTCGAGGCAACAATACTAATAGAGAGATGTGAGGCTTTTGCTGCGCATTGCGCGGAACGCGACGCGATGCGCGGTCTTTTGCGAAATGAATCCGACAAACCTAGTCCAGTGGGCGTTGCAGGCATCGTCAGACTGGTTTCTAAGTTTCGTTATTCTGTTTACGTGTAAACTGACGATTGTGCCACAGAGGCTTGTTTACAGTGGCACTTTCACACCTGGACAGCAGCAGCTCATTTCAATGTGAGCGTACTCCCTTACGTGCTATAGAGGTGAGTTGATTAAGGAGACACGGTTGTCATCATCATCATCATCATCATCATCATCATCATCATCATCATCACTGTTGAAATTGTAGAGTAGGCGGATAGAGTCTTGATACATTTTCAGTCAGAAAATATCTTTTTCATTTTAAATTGTCTATTAAAACGACTCAATGTTTCGGCTCGAAGGCTTCTGCAGGAGCAGTTGAGAGTAATTCTAACAATAGCGCTGTAATTTGTATCATCATCATCATCATCATCATCATCATCATCATCATCATCATCATCATCATCATCATCATCATCATCATCATCATCATCATAGCCTACACCTTTTGTGAAATGTAGAGCATAATTATTAAGGAGATTTAAATAGTTTACAAACAGTTTAGTATTCATTTCTAGCCATTAGATAACCATCGTCATCATCCCCAGTACCAGCACATGCATCCCCATCAGCACTACTATCAACAGCAACAAACACAACAGCAACAACAACAGACAGACAACCAACAGTGACATTAACATTGTTATGACCATCATTAACAACAGCAACAACAGCAACATCAACAACAACAAGCAAACAAACAAATATCAGCAACAACAGCATTGTTATCATCATCATTAACAACAACAGAAACAACAACAACAGCAGCAGCAGCGACCTCCTAATCATCACTACTGTTTTTAGCATAGTTACTTTAATATCAACTGTTCTGTCTATCTCTGCTCCCTGCCAGACAACTATGTGAGGCGACGGCGACTGTGAGCGGGGAAAAGGGTGTGGGGG
>NW_004797313.1:620061-639240 GCF_000002075.1 Aplysia californica | reverse complement strand
GGGGGGGCGTGGGCGTTGAATCCCTCTCAGCCTGGGTTGGTCCTGACAGGCAGAGTTGAAGTTCGATTCGTTTTTTAATGATCTAAATTTTGCCGATTTGGGGGAGGGGGGTGTATATCACTTTTATTTAATTGAGGGGAAAAAACAACATTGGCTTGCGCTGTTCTCCATCCTTTGAACCTCAACATATGCTGCTAGTGTGGCCTCAGGCTCCATACTGGAAGACAAACGTCATATCCACATACATTCAGAAGTTTGGATTCTCCAGGTTAAGAGGAGTTGGGTAAATCATCACCAAATTTCAGTTTGCCAGTTGCAATACCTAACAAAGCAAATTAATGTTGGTGAAACTGCACAGTAGCAGACACTTTACTCCTTAAACTAGAATCGATTCAGAAATCGACGTCAAGCAAGATATTCTGCAACTTTTGACCTGTTTTAGGTCGTTGTGGGGATCTACCAAACAATTTAAATTTTGTTCGGTACAACACACTTATTTTTTATTAGTTGCACGTCTCCAAAGAATCTTCGGTGTCCGTAGATTAGTATGATTGATAGAAGTAAATATATCATTAACGCTGATGGGGAGGCTATGAAGTATGGCGTATGAATAAGGAACATATATTTATTTATAACGACTAACGTGGACGTGCTCAGGTTGTTTTTCTTGTTCTCCGGTATTTTATTCTCCGAACGTGACTTCCCGTTTACCGCTCGGAGGATTTACGTTTCAGTGGAAAAAGTCATTCTCAACTAAACATACCAATATGATACCCACAACTCTGAGTTGACGTGTTCAAATTTTAATAAGACGAAGCAGAGGCGAAAATAATACCCACAGATTAAAAGCAAGAACAGAAAAAGCGAAAACACACAAGTAAATAGCAAAAACAATCATAGATGCTCAAAAGAACACAGGCTGGTTCATGGTTTTTATGATCACAGGTTACCAGAGATATATCATTATATTAATGTTTGAGAGTTCTCATCAAGACCTCAGTGAAGAATTCCGTCTGGAGATAGACAACTTTTTTTTACAGCCATTCAAAGATATATCCTCCTTTCTAAATCTGTTATCATTAGGACCAGGCATTCAGTATCCTCCTAACCTGAAAAGGGTAAACCCTCTGTATGCCTTAGCTTCTTCCTTTGGCTTTGTCCTTCCAAGCCCAAGAATCCCTCAACCCTCAATAAAAAAAAGTGGCCCGGGGGGGGGGGGGGGGGGGCCCTTTTTGGAGGAATACTTCGAACAAAAATTTTCTGAAAGAGCTTCTATTTGGAAAATAAATTCAAAAGTTATTATCAGCACTATAATTGTGCGATTTCTTTTGGTCTCTATTGTTAAAAAGCACATTAACAGTTGTTTAATGTCGCGAGAAAGCGAGACCGACATACAGAAGCAACAGGAAATCAGAAGCAATATGACCCAGCAGTGGCGCCCTCCAATCACCGGGACATGAAGTATTTTGTTCAATGACGTTTGTAAGGGGGCGTGAACATCAGGGCGTGTATCCCAAGACGTCGTTCGGATATCTTGGACATAGTTTTCTTCTTCAAAGGTAGCCATAGGATCGATATCCGGCAGCAAACCAAAGATCGTACACAAGGTAGTGCACAATCTTTAAGCAAACTGCGCATTGTTTTCGAAGACCGTCTAGTCTGATGACGTCACGTCCTGAAACGCATCGGAGAAACGGAGAAATCCCAGTCTGATATTGATTTCTCATCCATTTTCTGTCCAGTCCCCTGTTTCTTCCTGGTCCATTTACGATAAGGCATGCCTTCGTAGTCGATTAATTGATAGGTCTATGTTGTTCAACTACCACGGCGAGACCGCTGTTCGAATTATCGTCTATTCGGTGTCCCATGACAACCGAGCGATTCCCAGTT
This sequence comes from Aplysia californica, assembly GCF_000002075.1. Classification (NCBI taxonomy): domain Eukaryota; kingdom Metazoa; phylum Mollusca; class Gastropoda; order Aplysiida; family Aplysiidae; genus Aplysia; species Aplysia californica. Next base: position 637,350 of record NW_004797313.1, on the reverse strand, counting down.
CAAACAAGGCGATCTTGTAAAATTGTCAGAGACGGGATTTTAATCACAATAATACATGTTTTATGTTTCTGTTTTGAAGAGGAAGCTGGCTTCATGTAACTGTATGGCGGGCCGACGGAGCTTGGTTGTTTCGGAGTGGAATTTTGTGACTGAGGGAGGTCAGGGGTGCTGGATTTTACCCTCATTGCATTTTACATATACTGTATTGTCCATCTCCTAGAAATAATAACATGTACTGTTTCATTGTTGTTGTTTTTTTCAATCCAGTTTTTGATAATTTTTCAGAGGTGGTGTCCCCAATTGTTGTTTATGTCGTGTGTACTCTATAAATACAGTGTATATGTAAAAATATTTTCATGACCAACTTGTGTTTCCAACTGGAATTCCCACCTCTGTTGGCACAGACACCAGAGTTAGCCCAGTTGGCATCATGCTGACAACGGAGCAGCAGGTGGTCCTTGTTCGAATCTCCAACAGGATGTTCTAAACGTGAGTTAGTCAGGGAAGTTTATAAAGCTCTCCAACAATTTGGCTCAGTCCTATCGAATATTGACGTCACATTCGGAAGTGCCACCTCTTAAATAACCTTACAGTGTTGAAAAAGACGTTAAACTTTTTCAATGACTAATGAATGACGATGTCCAGTAAAGGACACAGTTGTCAAAAGATATCTTTAACATAGTGGTCATTCAACGATGATGAGCGTTTAGCAAAGTATTCTATCTGATACAAGGACTATGATTCGACTGATAATAAGGTTAACAGTATTGTGGGGAGCTATCATTCGCACATCAGAGCTGAAATGATATAAACTGGACATCAAAGTTAAAGGTTTCACGGAGATGTAGATTTATTGAAATAGGAGTAAAATTTTAATGTATATCCAAGCAGCGTTAAAGTTAAAATCGTTTTTCGTGCATTGCATGACGTCAAAGCTACCTCCACGTTGCCCCCCTCAGAGAGGGGAGAACCCTGGTTGGCGAAGTAGGTCAAATATGCTCCGAATGGAGTGATTAGGTGAAGTTTTACAGAACTTGAGTACAAATCCTGGACAAAAATACATTCAGTACAGTATAAACTCGTAAGTGGATTTAGTTTTTTGTAGCCAATCCATAGTCTAAAAGTATAACTGCTTCAAAAACAGTGAGTGCGTATCAGCTGTCGAACTAGATACGGCCAAGCGAGGTGCTGCTGATTCTACAGTTTCTTTATTAAAAGTTGACTTGATAAAGCTTTCTCAACCCAGTAGGAGGCTTATCAATATATCTGATCCAGATGTCGTTTTTCCCTCAACAATTTACGTCGGCATTTCTGTTGCCTTGTACTCTACAGTGTGGCAGGGTCCACTGAAGGACCAAGAGACTGAATAGAGAGGTCTGCAAAAGTAGTCCCAGTGGCATTGACGTCTTTGTTCTTCGGATTTAGAAACGCCATAAGAACAGAGGAAGCATCTGAAACTGACAGAGTCTTTCTTGGTTCTGTGTTTGCTATCTGCTATGTTTTAGTTGCCTCTTCCTCCGCCGTTGATTTACGACAAGATGAGCTGCATTTCTATGATGTGCTGCACGCATTCTCTATCTATTTGTAGGGTGTCGTCAGAAGCAGACCAACAAACACACGAATGTGTCCATGTGTCCACAATTCAGTTGGAGCCGACGATATCTTGGGGTACTGGTAAATGTCAATTTCGCCAGCCCGCCCCCATAAAAAAGGAATAAATAAACAAACAAATTAATTAATTAATTAATTAAGAAATTAATTAATTAATTACATTTAGTCTAAAAACATTTAAATACGTAATATAAAAACGTCTCTCTCGAATCATGTCATAACCACCCACAGATGGGCCCGAATGGAGGATAATGTATGTGCAACGTTTCTGTTGTGCCTCAACCGATGTGGGTACTTTCTACCTATCTCTCTAGTGTGGCGGAAACAGCTTGGTGTGCTGTGGATTCTTACTTTTGGCGCTTGGCTTAGGCACTCGTTCTTCGTTTTGTTTGTCCTTTTGTTTAAATCATTAATTATATGCCACCATGATCTAGGTGTCCCTTCTGTTTTTCAAGGACTGGAATCCTGTACCATTCTACAGGATGTGGAAAGGCGTAGGGTGCATGGCCTTCTGTTTTTCAAGGACTGGAATCCTATACCATTCTACATGATGTGGAAAGGCGTAGTGTGTATGACCACAGTTATCATTCTGACAACTTGATTTACTAGCGTCTGTGGTGTAGCGGTTAAGTGCTTCACTGTGACACTCAGGAGATCCTAGTCCGATTCGCGAGTGAGGTCAAATTTTTATCGAGCATCTCGGTCTTTCTGCTGAAATGAATGCCTCTATTGGTCAGCTTGGTTTGGCTTCTCCTGTATGATCTAGATCTAAATTGTGTCGATGACGACGTGAAAACACATACAATTTAAAAAAAGAATAGAATTAACAGCTTGATTTTGTACTCTTAACGACTTTGTCATGTTCTATCTGGCTGCAGACGAGTTTGCAGTCGTTCCTTCAATACTCGATGACTGTCCTGATCTTACCAACGTATAGTTTCTTTAGTACATTCTGGTAGACCCCTCCAATGAGTACATTCGATGTGCTTCATCGTTAGCCTTGGTCTTTGCTCAAACTTGATTTGCATAATTTGATCCCTCCAGGTGAATCGTTTGTCGAATGAGACGCTGGAACTCTTCTTCTTTAAGATCTTGTCCATTTCAGCCCAGGCTCACATTTCAGAGCTTTGACAGAAAAACTGGAACTTTATGTGCTTGTTTTTCTTTTCTTTTGACTACCAACGTTTTAGCCTGTGTTTCAGTCCCTCTGGGAGTTTTCTGATTCGTCCAGTGCGCAGTCACAATATGCTCCTCACTATTTCAATAAGACAGGGCTGTCAGCTCAGATGTCCCATCCCCTTCTTCCCATTTCTAGGTCGGAGTGAAGTCATAATATTTAGGCATATTGTACAGACATGACGAACGGATTCGAGAATACACTTCTTCTCATTGAACTCAATCACGTGATGCAGTTGTTATTCTGTACAGGAATTCTATTTTACCTAATAGTTTTGCTTTGACGCCCACCCCCTAGGCCTTGTCAAAATATGCTTTTTCAAGATCAATCTGGACAACTAGGACAAGGATATTCTTCTTTTTCTACACTTGAAAGCACCTCCCATTGCTTGGTAGTAATTAATTGTAAGTAATCCGGTCCTTTGTTGATCGATCTTGCCTGAAAGCTTCTGAAAGCTGCTTGTCATGGTTTAATGAGCTTCCGTTCTCAGACACACCAAATCAGTCTTGAGCAGATCAGTCTCTCGTTTCCCCACACATCTTATCAAATTGGTTGGTCTTTAGCTCTGTGGTTTTGACGCACGGTACCCTGTACCGGTACCTTTATTGGGAACAGGAATCATGGTGGCGTCCCTTTCTAAATTTGTTGGATTGATTGATTCAGTTTGTCATTTAAAAATAGGAGAATAGGTCTATTTAAGCCCCCATGTTAAAATCGGCTTTCATGCTTGACGTCATCGTTACCAGGCTCGAAATTGAATTGAATTATTGAATAGTGAGCTTTTGTTTGAGTCTAATTTCAAGCATTCCATCAGGAACTTGTTATCTTTTCAGGATGTCACTTAGTTTTTGGCGTTGGTCGTCTAGTAGTTAGGCTGCCGGGCTTGTAATTGTGAGATTGCGGGTTCGGAGGTTTGAGGCTCAACTCCATCCAACGTTGTATTCTTGGGAAAGCCACTTTACAGGAACTGTTTCCCATTTGTCTCGGTCCTGTCGGAGACCGACTTTAAATTCAAGGGTTTTGCCTCGTAAACAACCTTACAGTGTTGCAAAGGACGTTAACCCTTTTCATATCAAATTTTTTACCTAGCTCTCGTTTGGCGAAATGCAAGCTCATCGTCGTTCCTTCTAGCAAGCTCCTGTGGGCTTTACTGAGCTATTTTCGTACCTGTTTGTTTTTGTTTTTTTTAACCGGACACAGGAAGTCCTCCTGCTTCCGTATATTGGTTAAAAATGTGACAGCTGGCTTCACTTATGCCAGCTAATACATGTAGTTCCCCTTTCTGTTTTGTGGGGTTTGGTTTCCGTTCCCTTCACCAATCGTTTTCCATCTTGAATGAATTAGCTTTTGAATTGTTTTGCACTCGCTGTGTTCATAATAATGTTGCTCTCAGTAGCAGGTTCTTCTTTATACATTATCTGGTTTCTGGTCCGTCGTTAGTGCTCTTCTGCCTAGTAAGTTTCAAGTTGTTTGTTTTGTTTTGTTTGATTGGTTTTTGCTTGTTTGTTGGGGGGGGGTCTTTTTCTTGGGTTTTTTTTTTTCACATCGAGGATATGTTTGTTTTTCAGCACCCCACGGTAACAGTTGTGTCCCGTTTGGTAACTTTTCTGCTCGCTCTCTGCCAGAGGTGACATCCAGTCATTGAGAATCGAGATGCCTCTCGTTTGTATAAATGTTCACACAACATCTAGAGATACACCCCTCCCCTGCCCTCACCCCCACCCCCATCCCACACATCGCTTCAGCTTGCTACACTTTAGGCTCAGGATCAGGAGATCAGCCTCGTATGGAAAAAAAAACAAAGAAGGGAAGTCGAAAACTCGCTAGCAGGTCCTTTTCTCACTCAACTCTATCTGTCTGAAACTCTCTAGATCTAGCTGCTTTGCAACATTTAACGGATACAAAGTCGGAAGCAGAATTTGAAATTCGTTCAAAAACATACTTCAAGAAATGTCACCTTGATAAAGTTGATAGTTAGCCCTACTTACGTCCGGAAAATAAAGTGCATATCGTCATCGATTGTGCTGGGATATGCTATACTGCAGCTATACATGTCTGCTTATGCGAAAGTCTTAAGGGTGTACTGTATGCACGTTAATGAACATGTACTTTGTGTTAATATGAAAGGATTATAAAGCGCCTAGAGCTGTATTATTGTTCGAGAATGGGCACTTTACAAATACATGTAACATGTAATGATACAAATAATAATAATAATAATAATAATAATAATAATAATAATAATAATAATAATAATAATAATAATATAAAAAATTAATTATAATTAATCAATTTGCTATAATAATAATGATTATAATAATGATAATAATAGTAATAATAGTTATATAATAATAATGTTATTATACGGCCCTATAATCAATTTATTATTATTATTATTATTATTATTATTATTATTATTATTATTATTATTATTATTATTATTATCATCATCATCATCATCACTAGTACTATTATATTTGTTGTTGTCGTTGTTGTTGCTGTTGTTGTTGTTGCTGTTGTTGTTGTTGCTGTTGTTGTTGTTGCTGTTGTAGTTGTCGTTGCGCTAGCTAGATTTTCTCCAAGAACCGACCCCAGGAGGATTACAGTTTGGAGAAGAAAAGGTGTTATAAGGTAGAAAAGACAAGACACCTGCTTGGCTCAAGAGAAAGCGGGTCGTGTAGGCGGGAGAGGAACATACCCTAATAATAATGTTGGCAGCTCCTAATGATTCCGGCATCGAAAGGGGTCACACCTGCTCCCATTCTGTTGTACCCCACTTGGCAACCGTGTTGTGTATGTGCTCAAGGGGAGGGGGGGGGGCGTAAATTCACTATTCACCACGCGCAAGTGAACAAAAACAAAGATCGTACATAACAATATAGTTTGCTCCTTTTCATAACAATATTAGTTCACGCCAATTAAAAAAGCCAAAATTCGGTAGAGCCCTCTTCGAAAAAGCGCTAGCTTTGCGAACAGTTACCCTATTTGTGTGAAAAACAGTAAAAGTGAAACTAACAAACTGTGCTATTCCTATTCTTCTTCTGGAGAAATGAAAGAGAGCTTCAAAGCAGAGACTGCAGCGCAATTATCTGAAGTAATGTGCGAACTTCCGCGGACACTTTATTTATGTACAATCTTTGACAAAAACAGCGATTGCCACTTAGGCCTTAAGAATTAGTTGACTTCACCAAACGAAGCTATTGTTTGCTTCAGAGCAGGCATGGGGCAAGCGTGTTCAAGTCGTTGGCCTTGTTACGTGATTCCAATTATATCTCGCGGACCAAAGCAAGAGAAAGTTGGATGAGATCGGTTAAAATACCTAAATCTTTCCAAAGTGAGACAACAGGCACCACAGCATAAAAGATAAGGTACATCTTTATTGTCCAGATCCTGGAACATTGGATTGGTGTTTCACCTCGTATACACATTCACAAACATGCACGTACACACACCCACCCATGTACACACACCCACCCATCCACACACACACACACACACACACACACACACACACACACACACACACACACATACGTGTTTTGAGGTCATTATGTGGACATTGCCCCAGACCTACATTATGTGGTCACCCCATATCATCCAAAGTTATGGGTGGAATCAATCAATATTTGCAGTGTCAGTCCAGTATACAAAAACATCATTGTCCACCAAATTTCAAGAAACTATCTAAATTTTTAGTCCAGTATGTTTTTTTACTAACGTTAGTGGGACATTGCATTATGTGGACTTTACGACCTCCTGACCTTTTGCACAAAGGTACGCAAATGGTCCATTATTGAGACTTCCGGAGCATAAATGGTTTTTAAGGGCTTTGGGTGCCTGTAATGTTTATTAATTCACCCATGGGTTGGGGATATATAAACAGACCCACTGTCCCTGGGATCCATGAGCAACATCTTCTTTGGTGCATTTTCCTTTTCTCCATCCTTCTTTCTCCTTCCCCTTCTTCTATCATTTCTTCCATCGCTTACCCCGTGTGCAGCAAAACTAGAGGTCGTCCATCCCACAAAATGGGCGCCTAGTTGATCGTGGGGTGCGACCTGTGGAAACCGGGTACTTGGCAGTTGAAGTGAGATCAGTCTGCGGACTGTCCCTCGCCAACACACCTCTTTGGCCCACTTTTTCCTCTTAGACGGGAGGCTGGGACGGCCTATGCCACTCAATCGATAGGGAGCTGAAGCCCCTCCAGTTTTTCCTTGGGTCAATTTTGATGGGAGGATCTAGTACACTTTCGTGGAGAGTATAACTCCGGAGTAGCCCTGGCTCAGCTCTGGTCATCCGAGCAATGTTCCCCCTGTTTCACTCAGTGGTGGGCGGGGAGCCCCGGAGTTGAAAAGCATTCCAACACACATTGAATCACCGAAAACATTCTGACCCATCCCCAGTCCCCAACGATACAACAAAGTTTCGGCTCGTAGAAGCTTGTGTAGCCACCGAGCCGAGCAGACAACCAGTTACTTGGCCATCCGCAATTTTGATGCACAGAAGAGGATCACTGATCGAACCCTTTTCATGACAGGAGATGCTTTAACACAGACACTGGGATACATCCCCGCCAACGTCTAAAAACTGTCTTCTGGTGCACTCCTTCCTTATGAAACAGAAATAACTGGACCCCTGTATCTCACGACCTTCCATGGTATTCCTGTGAATCTTGGAGACACAAGAAGTTCAACTGCTTGAAGAGCGTCGTCCACAGTCATGAGGTGAAAGGCTGCTCTTCAGAAAAAATTGTAGCTATATTGTGAGGGTGTGGTCAAAGCCCGCCAGATGACTCTTCGGCGGGGCGAGACCGCCCTTGAAAGGAACACAGTTGTTTTGACTTTCGATTCGTGCTGCCCACCAGCCACTGTTCGGGCAGCATACTTGGTACTGGACATGCAACCCTAAGTGCAAAACCTCTGCGCTGCTTCAAGGGCCAGAAGTTTGGCCGTAGCCAGTCGTGATGCCAACACGCAGACGTGTGTACTCGTCGTGGCAAGACCGGGCATCCTGAAAAGGTATGAAAGGCTAGTCCTTTCTTTCTCTCACAATTACCACAGCCAACATTTGGTTCCAAGAACGCACCATCCAAGAGTACAAAGCCCGAAATGGCTGCTCATTTCAGAAGGCTCGAAAGACTGTCTACCCGACAGTTATGACCCCGGTCCCTGGTCGGTTAAACGCAAAGGCAGTCCAGTCCGGCCGGTCTCGTGATCAGCCAGTACTTCTACTGCCAACCTCAAAGAGCTCGTGGTCAACAGGCGAAACTGCAATAAAAGCTAAGAAGGTCCCCCCTACCCCTGTAGTAACCACCTTCGAGGGGCCACTCGCCAACTGTTTCAGAGTTCTAGGGGAGGACGAGGTGGACTCTTCCTCCGTCCCCTCTTTTTCTCTCTCCCCACGCCCCACCCCTCTGATCGTGTGTGAGGTGCCCCCTCCCCCGCATCCAGCCCCTCCTCCTTCTTTCCAACTCCCCCTACCTACCCGTACCCCTCCACCAGATACCCCCCTCCCTTAGGAGGATGACACCCCCTATCCGGGAAGGAAGGAAGCCGTAACTCCCTCCCGAAATCTCCCGGTTGGGTGCTGCTCAATCAAGGGCGGCAGCCGGGCAAACCCTCTTCTTTCTCCACAAGGAGGAGTCAGAGCTCAGAGAAGACGGAACCTCTGTGCTCCAAATCTTTAAAAAAAAAGGTCTAATGGCGGTCCTGCAGTGGAATGCCAGAGGACTCCGACCATCCATTCTAGAATTGCAACACATACAGGTTACACTGTGCCCACTTGTGGCCTGTGTCCAAGAGACAAAGTTCGCCCCGGCTTCAAACATTGACTTAAAAACTTCTCATCATCATATTCACGCCGAGAACCAGATAGCTTCTGGTTGAACCACCATCTACGATACATCGACAACAACACCCTCCTCAGGCAAATACATGTACATCTTAGGACAACCCTCCAGGCTATTGCTGTATGGGTCACCCTGATAAGACCAATCACGATCTGCTCCATATGTCCCATCAAATTATCCCCTCAAAATTACCCAGCTTAATGACTCAAACACCAAGTCCCCAGACCCTTTATTTTAGTAGGCGATTTTAATGTACATAACCTCCTTTTGGGAGACAAATCCACTGGCAACAAGGAAAAAAACAATAGAGGACTTTTTTTAATATTTCAAAACAACATCTGTCTTTTAAATGGTAAATCCTCAACTTACTGAAACAAATCCTTACCACTTCATCCATCGATCTTTCTTTCTACACCCCTGACCTGGTCCCAGATTTTGAGTGGTCTGTGCTGGATGACCGTGCGGATCATTTCCCAATATTTCTCAAGAACAATAGCCTCCAACACGAACCGACCACAGAGCGCTTTAACTTCAAAAAGCATACTGGGACGGGTTTGTTATTGGATGCTTCCATATTTTGAACCAAACTTTCAGCCTCAACTACCACTAATTTCACGAAACGATTCCAGAAATGTATCACAAAGACATACCAAAACCATCAGAATAAAACCCGGAAAACTAGGTACGGTTCTCTGGGGTATGTGGTAATGTCATAGACCCCAAAGAAAAAGAAAACAGCAAAAATGTTCCACCCCGAAGCCTCCATATTTTTCTGCGGAGGCCACTGCTATTGTCTTGGCGTTAGACTCCGTAGAAAATTCTCCCAAATTATCGTTTCTCATTCTGTCCGATGCCTTGTCTTGCCTCACTCCACTCAAAAATCTTCTTCACTTCACCTTCACCTTCACCTATCCCGTAGACTGGGTGTCCGTTGTGGCGCTATTGAAGATTTGGCCACCAGCTTCCTCCACTCCTTCCGCTCTTCAGATTTCCTGAGCGTGTCTTTGACTTTGAGGTCCAGGCCTGTCTGTTCTTTGATTTTGTCCTTCCAACTCTCCTTTGGTCTGTCTCTGCTCCTTTTTCCGTGGACGCTGCCTTGCAAGATCATCTTGGCAAGGCCGGATGAACAGATCAGATGATGTGTCTATACCATTGCAGTTTGCATTTCCTGACCAAAGTGAGAAGGTCAGGGTATGGTCCAATTGCATTTTTGATCCGTTGTTCGACTTCGTCATTTGTGATGTGATCTTTTTATGAGATACGAAAGACTTTTCGGAATTATCTCATCTCCACAGCTTTGATCCTTCTTTCAAGGTCTGCATTCAAGGTCCAGGATTCACATGCATACAAAAATACTGACATGACCAGGGAACAAATGAGTCTGATCTTTGATCTGATGGTGATATTTCTGTCTTTCCAAATGGTTTTTACCTTGGTCATTGTTGCTGAAGTTTGCCCTATTCTGGAGAGTATTTCTGGTTTCGATCCTTGGTCTGTCACTATTGCAAGCAGGTACTTGAAGCTGCGTACGGTCTCAAGCTTCTGATTGTTGACTGGATGTCCACTGTGATGTTTTTGCTGCTATTAGACAATCTGGCACTTTTAAACCCGGCCGAAAATAGTTAAATTGCAGTTAAGAATTATTTCCTTAACTAGATCTCCAAGCTATGGGATAAAAACTAATCTACTTCATTTCACTTTCACCTATCCCGAAGTGTGGATGTTCGTCGGGGTTTTTGAAGATTTGACCACCAGCTTCCTTCACTCCTTCCGCTCTTCAGAGCGTGTCTTTGAGGTCCAGGCCTGTCCATTCCTTGATGTTGTCCTTCCAACTCTTCGTCGGTCTGTCTCTGCTCCTTTTTCCCTGGACGCTGCCTTGCAAGATCATCTTGGCAAGGCCGGATGAACGGGTAATGTGTCTATGCCATTACCGTTTGCCGTTTGCGTTTCCTGACCAAAGTGAGAAGGCCAGGGTATGGTCCAATTGCATTTTTGATCCGTTGTTTGACTTCATCATTTGTGATGTGATCTTTGTATGAGATATTAAGGGTTTTTCGGAAGCATCTCATCTCCACAGCTTTGATCCTTCTTTCAAGGTCGTAATTCAAGGTCCAGAATTCACATGAATACAAAAATACTGACATGACCAGAAATGCATGAGTCTGATCTTTGATCTGATGGTGATATTTCTGTCTTTCCTACTGGTTTTCAACTTGGTCATTGCTGTTGAAGTTTGCCCTATTCTAGAGATTATTTCTGGTTTTGATCCTTAGTCTGTCACTATTGCACGCAGGTATTTGAAGCTGCGTACGGTCTCAAGCCTCTGGTTTTGACCTGGATGTCCATTTTCTTGCTGCTGTTAGACAATCTAAAACTTTTTAACCCGAAAATAGATAATCTAGTTAAATTGCTGTTGAGAATTATTTCCTTCACTATATGATATATCTCCAGGCTGTGGGATAAAAACTAAAGTAAACAACTAACAAGCTTCACAGTGTCCACACTGGACCCACGAAAATCTTCTGGCCTTTCGAGAACAGACGAAGAAGTTTTTACTCGTTTACGTATTTAGATATATTTATGCTTCCGTGACCCATGGATATCTCCTGCGTTGAGATGAGAAACCGCTCTGTGTCAGATGCGATACAGACTTCACCATTAGACACATTAGAATGTCCGGACTTTGGAGAGACCCGATGTAAATTAAATATTTTAAATGCACAAAATTAAAAGGTCTGTTCTCCGTCATTGATCCAAATAGAATTCTCAAATCTATAAAAGTCATTAGCCTGTATTCTAAAATGTAGATAATTTTTGTTAAAAAATGTAAACATCTGTTTTTATTTTCTAACCTTTTTAAAACAAGATTTTTTTTTTACCATGAGATGTTTTCCTTTACTTTTAAAAGTAAAATAAAGCCGTGCAGTGAGGTGTTGTGAATGCAATCAACTTGTGTTACGTGCGTGCATGTGGCCTTAAGAAGTTGCGAGCGCCGTAAAACTCTTATTAAACTAACTGCAGAGCGTTGCTCCATGATGTACAGCAGAGCAAGCTGCTGGATCCGCCACGTGCCGTCTCACACACACACTCGGCGATACACAAATCAGAAAGCTACTGTCGTTATGTGGACACCAAAAATTCTGCACACACTCGAAGTGTGTATAGCGTTGTGTATAGAAATAACGAAATAACAGCGTTATTGGGACCGGAACCAAATTCAAAAATATTTTAACACATGATGTAATTTTTGGCGGGAAATGCGATGGTGACCTTAAAACATTATGTGGACGTCTACATAACGGGGCATGTCCACATAACGTGAGTGTGCAATTATACAATTGTCTACATAACTACGCAAAGGCACACACACACACACACACACACACACACACACACACACACACACACACACACACACATATGCACACACACGCAAGCTTACAGTCACATGCATAATATAAATGAACAGTAATAATATAAACGATATTAATCTTAAGCTAGATTCCAGTATTCTGACTGTAACTCAATATTATTCTGATTCATGCTCTATGGTCATATGAATGCTTGAAACAAGATGGCTAGGATGGAAGAATTTTGAAGGATGATATCTTTCAAATTGATTTTCAGTGGCATTTTTATTTGAAAAATGAATATTAGATCCATTGCTTCAAGCTGGGCCGGAAACTATTCGTTTTAATGTTAAAGACGAAAGTTTGTTTTTATGTATTATCAGCTCGCCACGAGCCACATTAATTATTCATTACTGAGCCAACTCGCGGGCCAGACTGGAACTGTTCGCTCGCCGATCTGGCTCACGAGCAGTGGTTTGTTGTCAGTGCCTGCTTTTGAGCTTTGTGGCAGTTACATGAGTGATGCTCAACTTAAGCGGTATTAGTAGTAGTAGTAGTAGTAGTAGTAGTAGTAGTAGTAGTAGTAGTAGTAGTAGGAGGAGGAGGAGGAGGAGGAGGAGGAGGAGGAGAAGGAGGAGGAGGAGGAGTAGGAGTAGTAGTAGTAGTGCTGCTTCTGCTGCTGCTGTTTCAGCAGCTGCAACACCCATACTATTACCACCATCATCATCTCCTCCCCCACTATACTATCGTCACCGAAGCTCGAATTAATAACAGCATCAGTTTTGCCGTTTCTTGTGCTTTTCAGTATTGGTTTACCATTGAACACATTGCGGGTGTCACTGATTCAATCTTTAGATTTCACCATATTTTTGTTTCTTCTTTCAGATTAGCATTATAACAGAATCAGACCTAGATCCATTCCAAAGAATGCTGGTCTCATACCCAGTCTACCAGTCAGAATCAGGATCGCTCCGTCGCTTCGCGATTTTCAGCCATATTTGTCATCAGACTTTCTTCAAAAGACGACTTTTGCTCTGTTCATACCTTATTCTTTAGACACGGAGTCATTGCTGATCTACCTCGTCCGATGTCATGTGTGCCTCTATCATTGAAACAGATTGACGTCTTCTATTCGCTGCTCGTTCCCTGCAAGAAAAGACTGCTATTTCCAGTAAACCTAGGCCCGAGTGATGCTGGGATGTCCCTCAACAGAAATGGAGTAGAGGACCACAAAGTTGGACCTGAGCACATTCCAGACTTTCCACGGGCGAAGCAGGATGTCGTCATCTGCGTGCTCATTTTGCTCTTCAATAGTTTAGTGACTTTGATAATCTTGTCATTCTCCGTGCTCCGGCGAGAAGCTAAATATAGAATCCTGGTGAGTGTCAGTGTTGCCCTGATCTTATCCTGTTTGCTCTCACTTCCCGCAGACGCAAAGAGAGCTCTGCATGGATATGATCCCGACTGCGGGACTTCTAAATTGTATTACGTTTCTAGAGTGATAGAAAATTTTTCTGCCCCTACGACTGTTGCGCTTAGCCTCTCTGCCCTCGCTGTGCTTCAGCTGGTGCCAATATCAAACCAAGATAACACCAGTAGGAAAAATCTCGTGTCGTTTTGTGGAGTGGCCATTCCGTGGATATTTGGGATCTTGGCGTTCATGCCGTATGGATTTTCACTTTGCAGCAAGAATAAAGATCTTGTAGAGGAAGTAAACATTACATCTTCAAACATTTCTGAGAATTCGACAAAATCCGTTTGTCCAGATATGTCTGACACCAGGTCAGAATGCACCTTTGACAATTCTTGCCCAACAACTGAAGGCCGTGGTAGTGATAGGCTTATTACTCTTATTTTATTGGAGGTACTTTGGGGATTCTCCCCCCAAGTTCTGTCTGTTGTGCTATCGGTGTGTGCAGTCGTGTTGCACTTCGCTCCACGGCAGACGGCCAGTTACAGTACTCCTGGAAGTTTCCACCCAGCCTTGACGTGGGAAGAGAATGTTGAGTCGTTTGTTCGCAAACCCAACGGGATTGACGTTCTGGTGGGCGCGCTGCTGTTAGCCACCTTCAACACCCCCCATCTGGTCAATCTTCTTTTGCTGTACCCTTGCGAGGACCAGATCAGTGGCTGTGGGCCCCCCAACATCCTCTACAGCGCCGGGCGAAGCCTGGAACTTCTCAGGTGGTCAACTTATTTTTTGCTGCCCATCGTGCTACTGCTTGATGGCAAGTTTAAGCACGTATGCGCTGCTGCTTGTGGGAAAATGTTTCTTAAGTCATGTGTGGTATTGTGATCAAAGATATTGGTGAACACATTTTGTCAGTAGTCTCCTCTTTTCGAGACTTTTGTACCGACAGAAAAGTTAAAGACATAGACTATATTGTGTGCTTTTCATAAACAAATGTATTCTGTTAATGTAAGCGCTACAAAGACACCCTGAAAATGTCAAGGAAGGACGTCATCATAAATCCTTCGACATGGGAAAGTCTAGCTTCTGGCAGACCCACTCGGGAGCAGAAGTTATTGTGGCAACAATTTGTATGATTCTTCAAGAATAAGAAATGCTGAAGCCAAGAGAGAAGCCGGTAAGCTGTTCACATCCACCAGTGGAGATGAAGCTTTTACATGCATGCTTAAAATGTGGCAAATTTTTTCTCTGCCAGAATTGGTCTCATAGGCCATAGCAGAAGCGACAAGTCATTTTAACCCTTATTTCTTATATTTCGCTTTAACAATGTTCTCTTCGGCAGATGCATTGCACTGATGGGCAAGCAATTATTACATGTATTGTGTTAAATGTATTAGTCCCTTTCTCAAAGTGGTGATTGTTTGAATTTCTGTTCTTTTTTTTTGGGAGAAAAAGAGAATCATGTTCACACAACACGGTAAACTGTCTGGTCAGGTGACCATTAGCAAGTGCAGCATATAAAACGTCCAATTGATATTATCTAGTTCGAATGGTTTTTTTATCAGTGTCCTCCGGATTGGGAGCTTTGACACTCTCTCCCTTGACAATCTCCTTGGAGGGGAGGAAATTAATAGACCACTGCATATCAGACCATCGGTTCCTCCAGAGATGGAATAAGACTAGAGAAGATATGAGCAGCTATACCCCTTATGAGTAAATCTCTTTAAAAATCCTTCCCCCACCATTCAGTTGGGTTTTTTTAATCCCAAATATTGGGCCTAGCATCTCGTCTTCGAGTACAACTATTTGTGTCCAGTGTGCTGTTCGAACCTTCACCTATCACGTTGTCGGGCACACCGCTTGGGCACCACTGTAGGTTTTACAACCGGCTAATTCCTCTCTTCACGGTTCTCAGCTTTTTGCAGCATGGTGTTTCTGTTACGGCCAGCCCATTATTGAATGTTGTTTTCCCGTCGCTCCCCCTGTCTGTCTCTTCGTCAGTATAGTGTTAAAATCACCCCCCCCCCCCCCCCAAAAAAAAATTAAAAAATGTTTTATTATAAAAATTTTAATGAGTATATATAGAAAGAACAGACATAATTTTTTGGGATGAATTTCAAGGAGATCAGAAAAAGTCATTATTACGTTGAAAGAAGTCTAGGGTGATTAAAAAAAACAACTTTTTTTCTGGATATCTCACACAAAAATTGTCCAAGAATGCTGTGATTTGAAACAGACATAATTCATTCAAAAGGAATTTGTTTGACATAAAATTCACAAAGAAGAAACATTTTGAAAATGGAAATGGCTTACAGAAAAAAGCATCCAAAAACGCAAAGTTCACTAATTTGTAAAAAATATTGTAAAGGAAGTCGTGAACAAATTGGTTCACTTTTTTCTTTATTTTCTCTATGACGATTAATTTTCCATCCCTGTAACATTTTAAAAATATCTAGTTTCTTTTACAGAGTTAAAAAAAAGCTAACGATTTTATTCAGGAATTCCTAGAAGCAGTGCTCTACATATCCTTCTTTGGACTCGCCACATTTTTAACGTGTCGTTCGAAATGTTCAATGGCGCCCAAACACAAGGAGCTGCTAAGCCATGAGTGTTTAAAGCCACATACACTGTACACAATCAGTATGAAGTGGCTTCTAGAAACACTAGGGGGCGGGGTGTCCAACAGACAGCATTTTTTGAGTTAACATATCACGCAGGGTGAAAATGGGCTTTGCACTAATTTCATTGAGGAAATGATCCCGTTTTTTCAAGACAATCGAGGAATCATGAACACGTTGTCATTTTCTGATCCATGATATCTCGGTCTAGCGAAGATAAAAATTATACAGTCGAAGGTAAAGATCTGCCTTGAGAATGCAGACTGTTGTGAACAGATGTCTCATGGGACTCGACTACTGAAATCTGCGCCCTGGTGACGTTTAAAGGGCTGCGCATGGTGCGTGTTCAACCTGAAGTGGTAATTTTTAAGGAAGTTTGCAGATCTCATTCGCTGTAGATCCAAGCTGACGGGATTTCTCTACTCATGACACCAAATGTTTTAAAGGCACCTACGCATTCTTTCCATACCGTGCTCAGAACTTACGATAATGTCAGGGATGGTGAGTATGTGGAGAGGTAATGTTAAATACAAAAAGCCCTCTGCTTCTTACTTAACTTAACCATGATCTCAGCAGTTCACATCCTTTCTTGCTCTCTAGCAATATTCTGTTGTCTGCTGTCGTCTCCACTTTCTGCCCCCTCCGCCTCACCTCCTTTGCCTCCTTTTCTGGACTCCTGACTCTTTCTACAGCCTGTCTACTGCTTCTTCTTGGTTCCTTCTTACTCATGCTGTCTTTCAGCCACACCTCTGATCTTATGGTAGGAAAGATCTACACCTAGCCTTCTTGGACAAGGACGAAAATCTCGGAAGTCCCGTGTGCAAGTTGGGCTTGTCAAAGATTCCATGGTGGTCCAAAATCGATAAGAGTAGGCTTCGGCCGCCACCCGGGCAAAATTCAAAATTTCTTACCAACTGTCCCGCTTGCTCATATGACCTTATGCAGTTGCCAACGCCGTAAAACACTTACCAAAATAAAAACAAAAAAAACAACAACAACAACAAAAGTATTCCCTCCGTAATTTGGGAACATCGTCGTCGTCAGATACACCAATGGCCGTCGGCCTTGTAAATTTAAATCATTTGAAGGTGAGCCTTTTCACAACACACAAAACTATTTCATTGCATCATAAAAACCCTCTTCACCCCTTTCGGGACACTTTCAGAAGCAGTCACAAACACTCATTATCTAACACTTTCAGAAGCAGTCACAAACACTCATTATCTAACACTTTCAGAAGCAGTCACAAACACTCATTATCTAACACTTTCAGA